>NC_084768.1:8128496-8462663 GCF_028858725.1 Colius striatus | reverse complement strand
TCAGCACTGGTACTCCAGAGACAAAAATAAAAACAAGCAGAAATACAGGCAGAACTGATCAGTCTCATTTAGCTGCCTAAAATTAGTGAAATGCAAACAATAAATTAGATGCAGAGTTTAAAGGAAACAGTATGTTCAGAATCCTATTCTGTGCCAAAAGCTATGGGTTATTAGTAATAAAACAAGCAAGACAAGAAATGATTTCATAATAACATAAACCCCACTGTTATCCTTCGACCCAAGGAGGAAATTACAAATAACCTACCCTGCTTCCTATGTTGGCTAAGCAAAGGAAACCCCCTAAGTGGACTACTCATTCTTGTGCAGAGATTCACACGATGTACCTATTCTTTGTGATCCCTTCAAATTGCAGTGGTGCTCTCTTGACTAGCAGAAATGCAGTAACAAGTCACGCTGCTGAGATTCTTCTCTCTCTCTTTTTTTTTTCCTTTAAACACCTAAATGTTTTAGCAAATGTTACAACTGAGTATTCTCTGACTAAAACTGCTGTGCACGGGAAAAAAAAGGCACAGTCGAGTCCGTATTGCTTCTGTGTTAATTTGCGTTTATGTGGTTGGTTTACATATTATTAAAGCCACCCATCTGATCTATAATGGCAGCCCTGCTGACACTGTCTGACCCAGTTTGACAATCTGGATAGAAATTGTAGGGCTGGCTGTTCAATGTCTGTGACTTTAACAGCATTGCTTTGGGCCCGGAATCAATTCTCTCTGTTTACAGACCATTTCACAGCCCTTTACCTGCAACATCACTTGTGTCAGTCCCATAAATACTTTGGTGTATATAATGCTTGAATTAGCATAATGGTTTAGGCACAGAGCTTTAAGCACAAAGAAGGACATGTCAACATGTTCTCTTCACTTAAGCAATTAAGAGCCATTATGCTGCTTCAGTGGAAATATCATCAAGGTTAAAGACAATCCCAAACACCCCTCTAACCTTTTTATTCTAAGTCTAATAAATGAGGCATAGAAATTGAAATGTTAGTAAACAGTGCTACTTGCAAGCTCTTTTTGTATCACGTTTAATCAGACCTCTCATTCACCACTTGTGTGGTGTAAGGAAATGTGCACATTAACCCTAGTCACAAGTGGAAAGGATTATTTCTCTTTCTGCAAAAATTCACCTCTCTGTGAAGATTTGGCTTATGTCTAATGTCAAGTTCTAGATGCTTTGACAGGGTAGTGAAAAAACCCCAGCACATGCATAGGTAACACATAGACTGGGGCACATATAATGATTCTTGCCAAAACCTTTCTCTGTATGTGTAGGTGGGTATTGCCGGGGAGGGGGGGTGTTTACTCCAGGCTTTGTGTTTTTCTCTCCATGTCACTTTAGAAAAGGACTCAATGGACATTTCTTATTATAATGGCTTTACTTTTCCTTTAAACTGGTAAGATTCAGACAAGCCCAGAACCAAGCTGCAGTTGCTTGTGTGTGATTCCGGTGAGGTGCAGCATGGAGGAACCCAGGTAGTGGATTTTCATGGCTTGATTTTGGAGGGTCTGGTGGTTTGGGGTTGTTCTGTTGTTTTAAAAAAATCATTCATAATACTCAGTCACTTGATTCTGAAGGGCTTTGAAAAGTCTTGGGGAAAAAAGTGAGCAGCTGTAGAAGGGAAAGTGAGAGAGAAATCATTGGTAGGGAAGGACCCTAACAGCACAGAGAGGACAGAAGCCCAGGAATGCTCCTACAGACAGCCCAATGCATATTGCCTGCACACAACAGAGCAGTGTGGCAGAGCAACCATTTCACTCTGAGACTGCCCTAGTGACAGAAGACCACAGAATAACCACTTCAAAGTGTGATGGGAAGCAAGGTAACCTCTGAAAACATGATGATTCAAAAGGAAAGAATTGCTTCCTTTGGAAAGATTGACTGGCACCAGAGACTCCAAAATCTGTGTCCCTCCTCTTGCAGCAGTGTGTGCAGCCCATAATGTGTCATTATATTATCTAAACAGCCCAGCACATGCTTTTGCACCTCACAAGCATCATCTTTAACCCAAAAGAACCACTTTGGTGGTCAAAAGAGCCACTCAGTCTCCAAGCTCAGTAGTCATGAGCTGCTAACACCCAGGATGAAGTTACTTCAGAGCTTTTCTAGATTATGTCTGTCTACCAAGCACCCCCCTAGGTTAAATCTTTCTTTTCCTACTGCAGTGTTTGAAGTATGTAAGTTTTGGAAGTACTTGAGCTCTGTTGTAGGTTAACATAAATGTTGGAGATGAAGCAACTTTCTTTTATTAATGCTTTGATTAATTTTTAATTTTTTATTAATGCTTTTATTAAATCTTTAACTAATGTTTTGAGTCAGTTCCCCAAATCTTTTGGAAGAAGAGAGAGAGTGGGCAACGTGGGCTACCTCAGTTGTCTAAAGGCTGTAACAATCACAGCAAGTACATGTGGTGGCTAAAAGCCAGCCTTCTGAGGCCTTCATTGCAGAAGCTGCTCTCTTAACAATTCCATTCTTCCTACTTGCACCTCTGTAAGCTGTATGTCTGTTAGCTTTCCTGTCTGGAATCTCACTGGGCATCTTGGCTACTCGAAGCAACACTGATGAACATCCAACGGACCAGTAGTCAGTGGCAGCTCCCTTTTTATTACCCTCAGGAAAGCAGCAACTATCCTGAACCTTCTAGCTGGGGCTGTGCTTAGCAGGCTCAGTGGCTTTGTGGGCATAACAGTTTGCAGAGTCTTAGCTCCATTCTTAGACCTTTTTTGCTCTTTGGGGTTTTTTTTTTTAAGAATATGATTTAATATGCTCCAAAGAGGACAGTTTATGCTGAAGCTTTGTAGGGATCATTTCCCTCTGCCTGCACCTCAACTCCATCCCCCTTCCCCATTGCCACTCCATGCTGAGATACGTCAGCAGCTGGAAATGGCTCTTTCACTTCAGAAGAGGTTTAAACATGTCTCACCTTCATTTCAATACCATCAGCTTAAGCTGCAAACCCAGAAGTCTGATGGAAGTGAATTGCCTTCCTATTTTATGCTACCCCCTCAGGATCATCCTGAGAAGACTGCCAAATTACAGCCGAGATTTCCTCAGAACGAGGTACAGCTGAAATTAAGTTAGGCTCACTTTTAAAGAGATCCAGCTATGGCAACTTTATAATTGAGCCATTTTGTTCTGCTCTCAATCAGCTTCAAATCGAAGGACAAATTGCTTAGATAGCACAGGTTGCAGTTTGAAAACTGACAATAATAAGCAAACATCACAGTCTGATTTGATCTGCTCTCACTCCAGTGTGATAACTTTCTTTGAAGGTTAGTTTGAGACACATAGTAATGCCTGGAGGCTAAGAACTTGATTTTGTTCTTCTTACAAGTTCTCTTACAAGTTCTATGTGCTGTGATGTCTGTACCATACATCAGAGCGTGCTTGGCAGCTTCTCTTGACTAACCATGAGTGTCACCCACATTCTTCAGGTAAGAGAAGCACAGAGCATAGCCAAGCTGCTCTGAGACATCAGTGCACAGCCATTCATATTTCATAGATCATATGGCTTGATAAAAAACTGCAGATTGCACATTCAAGGTGTGCAGGAGCACCAGGGAAGCTCCTGCAATGGGATATCTGCTCCGTGTTCCATTCCGATGAGGCAAGTTGTGTTCCTTCCCATAACATGATGTTCACCTTCCATTGCAAGCGCTCTCCCCTGTTTCCTGAAGAAAATAAGCTGGAGGACGACCATTTGGTAGTATTGGGAGCTTGGATGGGAAAAGTGTTTTACAGAGATGAGTCCTGCAGAAGGGTCACTGCAGAAAGCTCTCTGCTTTCAGGAATAGAGGCAGTATGAGGTACACCCACACTTTACACTGCACACAGCACCTTCCAAACTGATAGCTACCTAGTAGTCCCTTTTCTATGTTTAGAGCTACAAAGATTGTTTTTAGTATATAGTAACACTTGAGCACCTTTTGAGGATCTCAAAGCAGATATTAATTAAGCTTCCTAGCACCTATGGGAAGGGAGTAAATAGCCCAATTGCAGCTTTGTAAAAGGAAATGACTAGCCAAGGTCATCCACTGAGGCAGAGCCAGGAATAGCATGGAGGCAATAAAACAAGAATTACACAGCTGCCTTTTTGCCAAAGATGGCCCCAAATCACAGAATCTGGAAGGGACCTCAAAAGAACTTTTACTCAAATTTGGGGGAAAACCCATGTAAAACAATTTATAAGAATGTTCCCATCTCCACCACAAAATCCCTGTTACGTTTTCCAGCCCTAAATCTGAATGCTCTCACTCCATCTGAGACAGGATCTGTGCTTGATGAATGAACACAGCAGGTATTATGCTCCTGGTAGGTGTCTCTGATAAGTGATTCTATTTTTCTCTTTTAGCTCTGTTTCCTAAACATATGGATCCACAAAGATAATATTAATTCTGATATGCTTTCTGTAGCTAAGTATTAGCATCATTTACCTATCACAACAGCCTGCAAGAGTTCCAAAGTTACCACTCTACAATATTCCTGGGAATTTCCTGGTTAAAGAAAAAGTTGATGATTTCTAAGGATTGTGACTACAACTGAGGACAAATGAATGGAAGGACTTTTGGAAAGTATTACGTTGCAAGTCCTTTTGGGACCTGAACAATGTTGACCCATCCTCTGGAAGTTAAAAAGTTAAAGTTATATTTGCCTCACACCAGCTGCTAGGATCAAAACTCCTTGGTAGACATACGAACAGGAGCAGACTCTGCAAGACTGTAGGAACTGTCTCTTCTGCTGTCTTGGGCTGAAAGTAGTTTAGTAGTAATTTTTCAGGATGTTCTCAGCAGTGGAAATTGAGACGTAGAAACAGAATCCAGAAAACATTTTGAGAAGCAGAGCAGATCTTTGGCCATTTGAAACTTTTTTGTTAGAGCTCCATAAAAGCAGTTGTGACTGAGATCACGTCTTCACCTTCTGAAGCCTAAATACCTGCTGCTTGCATTCAGGTAGGTTTACCATCAACTGTTGTCCCTGTGGGACCTACCACAAGAAGTCATTGCATTCAGAAAGAGCTGGCATAGCCACTAAGATTCTCATTATTTTATATCTCTCGTTTGTCATTCAAACATCCCTGTCCACTTTCACCCTATAAAAGAAATTGGAGTTGAAAGCAAGCGTCAGTTCGTATGTTTTGAGGCTAGAGCAACTCTGTGATCATTTTACTTTATCCAGGCTTTTACAAATGCTGCCACAGATGCTTATTCCACTTTTTTTCTGCATGAAGAGATAAAGAGCACTTGTACAAATGACATGTATGTCAATCTTTAGGTCACAATACTTCCTGCAGTTGCATCCCAAGTAGGAGACATCAAGCTAAAGGCATTTAAGAATTAACAGCCTGTACCCAAGACAGGAAATGGAGTTTATAAAACAGGTGGATGAAGACCAGTATTCTCTTGCATCACATTAAAGCAAATCCATTTGTGTTTTATTCCCTATATACCAACTTCTATGTGCATTTTTACGACAATCAGAGTCTGCAGTTTGTGTAGGGTATGTGATATTTGCACTTGGATCGGTATGGCCTGGTAGATCTTCCGTGCAAGAAATAGTCCGTTAGACAAGAAGAGTGAGACATTGTCCAAATAATTCTGTAGCCATCCACCCACTGCACCAGCCAGGGGTTTGGCTTTCCACCCTAAATCCACACTTAGATCATGGGATTCTTCCGTAATGCCATAAGTTGTACTTAGATACAGGGGAAAGTTAGCACCCGGTGCTCTAGGCAGCGGCAGTTCTCTAGGTTTTTGTACTACTGCTCACTTATATTGGTATTGCTATCCTGGGTGCATATTAACCATGATTGAAACAACGCCCATTGGAAGTCTTAAAACCTTAACCACCAGTTTTACTTCTAAAATAAAGTAAACTGCCAAAAGTTCTGATAAAAGTGACAATTTATATTTTTAAGTAGTACATCCGGAATTTTCCTATAGCTGTAGACAAAGGAATTCTTACCCAGATAAGTATAAGAGCACCAATAAATTTAAGGTAGCTTATGCAAGTTAGGCACTAATGAATGTCATCTTCTGTTTTGTCATGAAAAAAGATCTTTCTGCCGCTAAAGGAGACTGATTTAGATTATGAATAGCTGTAGTGATTTGCAAAAATGGCTCCAGAGAGATAGACTGAGATTCCATATACTCATGGCACTCGAGGTTTCTGCCCTTTTTGTTGAAAATTAATTTGTCCTGTGGGTTATTGGATTCTAGCTCAGCCAATGTATATTGCTCAGTCATCACAAATTTACTTAAAATTTAGTGTAGCTGAAGTTCATTCAACAAGACAAAAGTCTACAGTTGAAAGCTTCTAAAAATCTTTTTAAAAACCTGGCTACGGGTGCAATTGAAAGCGCTGGAATCGAAGGAGCTTTGCAAAATGTTTTGCAGGTCTCAGTATGTGGTTTATTGTCTTAAAGAGACTCTTCAGTTTCCCCTTTCCATGGCGAAAACAAACGGGTGGTTTGCAGTGTCCTTGATGCAAGGGGCCTTTAGTGCTCGGCCCCACGCCTCAAACCCCAAACTCACGCTCCCAAAATGAGACAAGGTGCCTTGTAACCGATTCTACAGCATCCTACACCACTTCTTTCATTTGACACATATTCTTTTTTATGGAATAGGGAGAGAAACTCTGGTTATAAAATGTCAAATGCCTGCCCTTACATAGTATCTCTTTTCCTTTTTTCCTTCTCTTCCCCCCCCCCCTTTCTTTTCTTTGTCTGCCTTTGATGCACGTGGAGAAACTGTGTTTATATTCTTGGAATACCCATCTAGTTAGTGCACTTACACCTCAGGATTAAACATTGCTGATGCTTGTAAATTTGATGTCCCAAAGACAAATAGGTTAAGGTTCAAAAAAAAAAAAAAAAAGAATCTAATTCTGTTCAAATCAGCAAGCTTCTTGTTTAAATTAAAAGGCTGTAACTAATTTGATTGATGGGTAAGTCATCTGTTAGCCTCCACATTGGTGAATCTAAGTACTGAAGCACCACCACCAACAGGGGCCGGGAGGCAAAGGTTGTCAGAAATACAACCACACAAAGGTAGTGGTGGTGCAAAAACTAACACGGGCAGTGATATAAGGGAGATGATTAAAGAATAAGCAGATCTTAAACGTTCACAGGAGAGTGGGTTTTCATTAGCTATAAAGGATAAAATTCTTCTTGGAGAGAAATAATTCTCCTTATTCTAAGCTTTATCTGAAACGGTTTCATGTCTCATTTAAATGGTGGGGATTTTGAAACAGGAAAATATAAAGCAAATAGGGCTGATGGTACATGGGAAAAGCACGTTTTGTGCACAACTGCTGCGGATGCTTCCCAAGCAGGAAGTCTATAAACTGTTTGTTTGTGTTCTTTCTAGCAGGAATTATGCTTTAAGACGACAAACAAGAATTTAAGGTTCAGCTTAAATTTAATGATAAAATCACTCCACACACTCCTCAGTAAAATAAGAGGAAACATTCAGAATAAGAATCCGTGCACAGTCCAGATCTCTGCTCAGTTGGCTATTTTTTATGTCTCAAGTTATTATTATTTTTTATTCCTAGCTCTAGTGATACATCTGAACACGACTGATAGAGTTGAAGCTCTGAGGCTCTCATCTCTTTGCTTGATACACAAGGCTTATACGATTGCAAGAAATGAGATACAGGGCGATAAGCAAATCGTGACAAAATGGACTGGAAATTTTAGATTAATAAACCTCTTTCAGAAGAGAACTAAATAACTTTTACAGTTTTATCTATGGCTATTTGTTTCTTTGAAGATTTATGGCCCTTGCAGCAGATACGCATCTTATCTTTCACTCTTCAGATTAAAGGAAGGTGATTTTAAACAGGCTTCTGACTGGCATAATCTGGAATTGCAGATGATCTTCCTTTAAAAAAATGCTAAAAGTGAACTTGCAAGTCAAATGAGAATATCATTACACATGTCAAAAGGGTCTGAGACACAAAATCTGCATGCAGCTAAACAAGATCTAATCCTTATGATCGTGACTCGGTCTCCTCAGGCAGCACTTTATCAGCCAGGTGCAATCCCTAACGCTTAACAAGGAATTAAAAACTTTTCATGCTGCTGCTGCTGCTTTAATTGATTGATGCTAAAAGTTTAGAAACTAAAATCTAAGCAGCTATTACAAAGCCCCTTTAACCAAGCCTTCTCCTTTGAAAGCGGGATCCTCAATTGAAACTGGCAGCCCACATTTTTAGGTTTCAAGCAGCTCTGTCATTCTAGGAGGAATGTGTCTGCCACTTCACACGATAGCTCGAGCTGAAAGACATGTACTTTGAATCAGAGAATCAATAGAACACTTAATGGACAATTAGGAGAACAGCTGTAGGACTGTCAAAGGCCCATCTGTACACGGCTCAAACAGCCTCCGCCTGGACAGGGCACGGCAAACACAGCTTACTGCCCCAGGGCACCCGCGCCCCGTACAAAATGCCCCTTTCATTTCCCATCTAATGTGAATATACTATTCTTTTTTTCATTACAAATTTTAACACGTGTAGAAAATTATGGAAATTGCTGGGGCCATTTGTCAACTTACATCATGTGAATTGATCAATAAATTTCACCACTTTGTTGTTAATGTAGATAAATTTTGGCATTTAATTAAGCTACAGCGAAAACGTGGCCACTTTTAATTTCAGCAGATGCTACCTTTTCATCTGTAATACAGGAATACATTGGCAAATACAATCCGGTCGCTAAATATTTATAGACAACATGACAATTCCTAAAAGAGTTATCATCAACGATCTCGGTTCTGAAGCAATTAACGCTGCGTAAAAGAGCTCATGTGGAAAGCTGAAATAAATTCTGAACGGCAGATTAAGTTATGGCTACACAGATATACATAAAGCACATCAATCCACACATTACAAACACACGTGCCCACGCCGATTGTTACAGGAATACCGTCTACGGCATTTAAGCACACAAACGTACGTAAAAGCTGATACACTCAGGTACCAATTCCCACACGCGTAATGTTCCCGCACCGCACAAGCGTCTTTACAGACATCTCTGTGAATTAGACCTGGACAGGAATAGCTGCTCTGCAAAAATGTGATGAGAGAGATCATCTCAGGAAGTAACATCACAGAAGGAAAGGTTTCACGTGTAAACAGTTTACATAGAATAACTAAGAGTTGACCAAAGCATTGCTGTTTGTAGTAATAAATGCATTTAACTCCTGAAAATACCCAGTGAATTTCTAAACCACAATAATCAGGGATTAGCCTTTAAACCTCAGCGTATTTTTTAAGCACACACAGATTTGGCCAGACAATAAGAAACATAAATGAACATTTTAGGCTTTCTATATGGCCTTAGGGACCCCAGGATGAAATCCTGCCTCTGACAGCCAGAGGCCCTAGACACAGCACTCAGCAGCAAGGCTTGACATGATAAACTGCTGTATCTCATTTGTGTGGGTAGGGGGAGGAGGGTGCCTGGTGGTGATATTGCCAGTGCCTCTGGGGTTGGAAAAGCCTTGAAATCCCGTTGCTGGTTTTACTATAATCCTTCTGACCAAGCAGGCTCTCACCCTGACCTGCAGTTTTTGCTAAAGAGCTTGCTTATCATTTAGGGGACAACCATGCCGGTTGTCCTTACGTACGGGGAAAAGCCACAGAACAGGGGAACGGGTGGTGGTCACACACACCTGATCCTTAGGAAGGGCTCTCAGTAACTCATGGAGACAGGTTCAGCATCTTCCCACGCTCAGGCAACAAAACAATCCTATATTCAAGCACGAGGCAGATGGGCAGGCATCCAGCATCCTGTAGGTAAAATGCCTTTTGTCTGTCTCCACTGTGAATTACTCAGTTTTCAGTGCTAGGTAAAATCATCTAACTTGATAACGGGGGAAAAAAAAAGAGCCACTCAGATACACCAATCATTTCTAAAGTGGAGTTTCTGGCTTTGTGGATTTGTCACCACTGCAGTATGTTTTATTTTCAGGTTTTCAGAGAAACTGGTCAGCAGATTTCTTGAAGTTGTTAGGGAGTGCAGGGAAGAGGACTGCAATAGTGTTCAAACTGAGACTAACTGGCTTTTAGCCGAGGATTTGCAATTCACAGAGAAAGAACAGGGAATCCAAAGGCAGTGGCTGTGGTTTATGTATGGCATTTGAACTGCAGGGACATATCTGGACAGTACAGAAATAATAAATGTGGAACATTCTAACCAAATCTTGAGTCATTGAAATTACCTCATTGGCCTTTCCTCTTAAACAGAAGGCTTTGTCTCAGCTTACCAAGGCTTTTTTTGTTATTGCATTTCTCAACACAGGCGTTGCTCCTCCTGGACTGGATCAACATGAGTTCATCCGTGTGTAGCCACAGTCCCTGTTCCTGCTGGCACAACCTCTTCCTGCCCAGGAGAAGCACCACGACAGAGGAGGCTTCAGAGCCAGGCTCTCCTGCAGATCCTGTTAGAGGTCACCCAGCCCACCTGCACACAGACAGGTTCTCCTGACGTGGACACACTCCCAACACCCTCCAAAGAGCCTGTGTGTATACTTGTACAGTCACTTGTACTTAGGCACACACGTAAGGAAGAGAGCGGTTCCTGTGGAGGATGATCTGAAGGGAGATGGTGATGGGTCTCTGCAGCTTCAGCCCAGAAACTGCAGCTTCTGCATGACAGGACATGACACTGGTGAGTGGTAAGAGGCCACTGAGAAGCTGTATGAGTTATTTTTTCTCTTCCTGTTGCCTGGCACAATGGCCTATGCATTTCATGATCCCCCATCCCTTTTTTTTTTAATGATGAAATTAGAAGAACTTTGGGAAAAAAGCTTGTTTGAAGAGCTAAAACCGTCCCAGTGCCAGCTGCTGCAGTTAAATTTCACATGGATCAATGGCAATACCCACTATGGAGCTGTTTTACCACTTACCCTTTCTCCGTGTTTGGTGAGCAGAGCACGAAGGGACCCATCCCAGCCAGTGGCCCGGCACCAATCCCTCGCTCCAGACCTGGCAACTCCAGCTCCTACAGCATGCAAGTCGGCCGTGCCATAATGTCTTCTTCAAGGAAGAGAAAAATGCTCTACAGTTGCAGACAGCAGTGCTTGGTTCTCAGTGTGATGGTGTTGTGAGGAATATTTACCAAGGTTTTAATAGTGAAGACCTAAACTCCAGATAGGAATGGATTATACTGGAATGAGCAACAAAACGTCTATTGAACAATCTTTGTTTTTAAAAGATCTCAATAACAACAAGTCCATTTGTCTGTTCCACCAATAGAGCATTTTTGTGGGAGTTCCCTATTTATCTGATTTATTAGAAATGCTCCACCGAGACACAAAGCATTTTTCTAATAAACCTAGAGGTTAGCACGATTGTTTTCAGTACAGCTGACCCTTGGATTTGCTGTAAAACCAGAATCATTAGACACGCTCCATTGGTTATATTGGAGCATTTCTAATGAATCAGAGGGTCAGCTCTACTGAAATAATGTAAAATATCTAGATTCATGAGGAAAAGTCCATTGAAATGCGTGGAGCGTTTCTAATAAATCCAGATTGTGGTGGAGCTCAGCCCTGAATCCATTAAAGTGTTATGAAAAAACAGTTCCTGAGCATGCACCTGAAGTACTTCTCTCCCGTGTTTCCTGTGTTTCCTTCTTTCTCATTTGTTTTAAAATGCATTGTGAAAATAGCAAAAGGCATCAGTGAAAAATTGTTATTTAAAGTCTGCCATTTCCTCCACTTCTATCTGAGCAGAGAGCTGCTGTTGCCCCTGGTACCTCATAACGTGTGCTTGGCTTGTGCTGTGCTCGGGCAGCTTCCAGGAAGGGCGATGCACAGGCTGTGAGCGCCTCACTTACAGCCCTGCAGTCCCTGCAGCCCATCCACATTAACCAAATGGGGATGAGCACCGTGAGAGTTACAGAGCTTCATATTGCAACTGTCAGGAGAGGAGCTCTGGGGTATCTCAGCCTTTTCTCAGTGTGGGATTTCACTGCAGGACGGATCGTGATTTCCTCCACAGCCACTTAACAGAGACTGGAGCGGTGCCGGCATCAGTGCCCAGGAGTGAGCTCCCTGGCTCCCTACAGTAGGCTGCTCCCAGCAAAATCTCCTTGTTCAGAGACTGATCTGAAGAGAAGGTCCAATCCTTTCACTGGATATTTAAATGCCAGTTGCCTATGGCAGTTGAAGGCAGTCAATGATCAGAAGCAACAGGTTCCTGGGCTTTCTCCTCTCCGAGGTATGCAGTTCCCAGGGCCAGCTCACTAAGACTAAGAGAAGAGCATATACGATGGAGGGCAAGTCAGAATCGTTTGTGATGACCAAAGGCAGGGTGAGAAAGCACCTGGAGGTTTGGACATCACTGCTCTGTAGCACGTGGAGCTCTCTAGCCCAGGTCCCAGTTTCAAAGCAAGTGGAAGATATTGTAAGAAGCTTCTTTGTAGTTCAAGGGCAAGTCATGTAGTGCTGAAAACCAGTAAATCATTTTTGGGCAAAGGAGAACCCCTCTATGCTATGTAATGCTGGAACCTCCAATGCTCCATGTTCCTTGTGCAAGGGGGGCGATGGTGGCACAGCAGGACAGCGTGCAGCAGGGCTGGGAAGTCCTCAAGCAACGCCTCCCTTCTGCAGCTTTATAGCCTACCTTAAATGTATGATCCTATGATTCTATTTCAGAAGAGTTTGCTTAAAATTAAGCACAGAAAGACAATACATTGATCACCTCCCCTTTACAAGGCTGCTCAAGGAACTAGGCTTGTGTGTATCATAGCGTTTTATAGCAACAGTCTTTCTATAGGTCCCCATGCTTTCAGCAAAGAGCAGAGGAGCTGGCTTGCTCAGATGCAGCCCTGCTTCTGTTTGGTTTATGAATGCATACAGCCAGAGGATCTGCAGCTTGTGGGGTTATGGTGCTGTTCCTTCACCTGCTTTGTACCTATACACACACACACACATACCCAACGTATACAGAAGGTGTATTAGTATAATTCTATCACAGCAGATTTAATTCTTTAATGCTACATATACTTGTTTAATCTCTCATTTTAGAAGTAGGAAAGGTTAGATTATAACATCAGGTTAGCTCTCTTTGAAGCAGGTAATAATTAAGTTGATTCACTGTTGCAATTACTGTCAAATCCCCCTTAATTACCACGGATTTTATAGCAGCTTCATTATACGTCTGCTGTAATGCATTGTGGCCCAAAGGAGAAGTGTTGCAGGAAATTCTGCATAGCATGTATAATTCTAACCTGCAGTTAAAGCTTCTAGTGAAAGCCTCTGCACTAAATTTATCTTTTTTTGACATTTCCCCCCCTGTTATTTAAAGCAGTTGAACTGGAGTCACACCACTAAAATATACACCTGACTTCATAAGTGAAAATTGATCTCTTCATAGGTAGCAGGAATAAAAATGGAGAAATGATAAAATTAGCAGTGAAACTCCTCAGCAAAATGAAGAGCATTCCTGGTCTGCTGTCACAGAGGGGAGAAAACTTCTGCCCCGTCCTGCAAATCAGCTGCCCCCGCAGATCCTGTCCTGGCTGCAGAGTCCCAGGGAATGCAGGTAAGGATTCGCTGGATCACTCTGCTCTAAGTCAATGTTTTGGTCCATTGTTTGTTTTACATTTTATAAACTGCATGATACAAATATAAGGCACAACCAATAGCTTTAGGTTTTGTTTCACCTGCACATGGAACGTTCTGTTACAGTACATTAGAAAAGTATTGGATGAAAATAGCAATTTGGACAAGGGTAACACCCATTTATTAGAAGCCTTGCAAGAATCTTTCCAGCAACTCTTTAGAACTGACCTTCCAACTCACTTTTGTAACAACAGAGCCTCGTGAAACTGCTGCTTTACGGCTCACGTGTCGCTGCTTGTTTCCATTGGAAAAATCTTTACAAATCAGAGTCTATAAATTGAGCCTGCAATAGTTCAAAACAGATAACTGAATAACGTGTCCCATGGATTCTCTCGTAACGAAGGAATTTACTCCACAGAATATATTAGATGCAGAAAGGGCTTCAGTGTCAGTGACACTATTGGCAGCTGTGTTAACAGTTAAGGAGCTGGCTTTGTACAGCAGTACAGTTATTAAATTTCTCCAGAGACCATGACTCATTAATCAAATATTCATACATCTCTGTAAATACACACTGAACAGAGAATACCCTCAGAGCTGAGCATCCCAGCACAAGTGCTCTTTCATGTAGCACTGACAAAATCCTGAGAACATGCGGTCATGTTTTGCATTTCTAATGCTGTATGTAC
This sequence comes from Colius striatus, assembly GCF_028858725.1. Classification (NCBI taxonomy): domain Eukaryota; kingdom Metazoa; phylum Chordata; class Aves; order Coliiformes; family Coliidae; genus Colius; species Colius striatus. The sequence continues at coordinate 8,448,385 of NC_084768.1, read as the reverse complement.
TCTTTAGTACCCCAATTCCTAAAAACAGAACACAAATGATCTTACTGATGGCAAGTGTTACACAGTCACAATTAAAATTGCTTCACTATTGCTTCATACCATCTTTTTAAAAGTGAAGACAGTGAATCAATTCTTCTGTTCTTTGTTTACCATCAGACAAGTAACTTTTTCCCATACGGATGGAGAAACCCAAGGCCATGCTCCTATTAATACAAGAATTTGTATTAGCATGAAAACAACAAACCACTGGTTGAACTGTGAAGGCCAAAGAACTTCATATATTTGCAAAGGCATGAGCTTGTTGTATTTAACAAGTACTGGATTTTGTGTTTCCACACTGCCATAAAACAGCACATCTTCCCACCTGCTCCAGGGGAGGCACAAACATGTCTGAAGTTGTGACCTTGGTGAGGCTGAGTTGGCAATTCAGAGCTGAAGCATCTCTCTGTGATCAGCTGAAGCTGTTCTCTATAAGCCTTTGAAAAAATTTGGTTTTCTGTTTGAACTCCCCATCCTATTGCTTTCATATCTAGGACTTTGGGGTCGACTACTGCAAGTTCTCATTTATACCTCTGATCCAGGCTCTCTGTGAGCCAGGGTAGACAGATGCTTTTAGGTACTGCTATCTGTAAATGAGGATTAGCACACTGCTGAAGGTAGATATAAAAAATTCTTTACTATTGTGCTCTGCTGAACTCAAGGCAACAGGGGAATGGAAAGGAACAGCCTGAGTTTTCAAGTCCAACCCCCTGAAAGCATGTCCAGTAGAAAATGCCAAATGATCTGGATAAGAGAAGGGAGACTGACATCTAAATCCTGGAAAGAGGTGAGTCCCATATTATACTCTTGTATAGTTTTTAGAAGCTGGGACATAGAATTCACTCTGGAATCAGTCTCTTTAACTGCAGATTTTGAAGGGAAATTTGTAAACTTGCATTGCATCCTTAGATTCTGTAACTTGCAAAATGGCTCAGTTTAAGGATTGAGCTCTAATCAGAAAATACTTCCCTTTTTTAGTTCTCTTTCTAATAAATACAGATACTTTGGCTTAAGCACCTCCACAGTTCCTACCACATTAATTTCAGTGCATTTTAATTTTCTTTAACAAGGCTTGACATTGACATTTAAAACAGAAAATCCCCTCCAATATTGAATTAGGGCACTGAATGAGACAGGATGGCAATAACCTCCTGCCCTACTGCGTAAGACAAAACCCATGACACCTTGTTCCATGAGTCAGCACACACCAATGAAGTAGTTGTGGTTGTCTGCTGTGTGCCAGGCAGAAAACAATATGAGGCTGCAATTACAACTCCCTTTTGCTTCTTGTCCACCAAAGTACAAGGCCTCAGTCCCAGGCATCCAACAAGTGATCCCACTACCCTCTGTGACCTTGCCCACTGTCCTGGCAAGCTGATGGATGTGTATAAATACCTCAAACGTTGACTTCAATAACATTCCCTCGAGGCACAAGGATTCAGTGGCAGGATCAGAGTGTAGGAAAGGAGGAGATGGCAAATCAGAATAATGTGTGAATGCTGAGCAGAGAGCTCACAAAGCCTTGGTTTTAACACATGCCTAAACACCCACTAGAGCTAGGTGAAAACAGCAAACATTTATTTGCACATCTTCTTGCATAAATAAAACCCTGCTGATTTGCTTTGATGGCATTTACGACCACATTTATTCATAAACATTAGAGTGAGCAAGTTTTTATTTGCAGGAGCGTTCATAGAAAACAAAAGCATCGTGAATTCTGGTGTGAATAAATACCAGAGAGCTCTCATATGAGAAGGGCTTCTGCAGTCATTAAGTAAAGCTCTTTTTACTATTCACACCGTGGATTCAAACAATTACAGCTGCCCGTGAACTGCTTACAAACAGGGAAGGGAACTGTTTATGAAGCTCAGTTCATCCAATTAGGCAACAGAAACCATCTCATGAAGATACCCAGTCAGAGGGTCAAACAATGATTACTCAGGGCTCAATCCTGACTCCCTCCAAGACCACTTTACAGCTTTTTGACAATGCAAATAAGTCACCAGCACCTTAAGACCCCTTTACAAAAGGTTGGCATAGCCTGACCAAGGTGATGGGAGGCCTTAACACCTTTGTGCTGCCAGAAAGCAGCCGGGAGGCTGACAGAGGCTCCAGCTGCATCCATGGTGCAAGGAGCACTGGGCTGAAACATTGCTCTGTGCTGTACCCCAGTGTGCACACGGCCTCCCATGCAGGGCTGGGAGGAAGAAACGCATCCGTATCCTCTTAGTGATCAGCTGCAGGCTGGTAAAGGACTGAAAAGTCACCTGGCATACTCTGTCCCCTAGGAGACTCCTGGTAGTACAGGAAAAGCTGATCCTCCAGCTTCCCCAGCCTCGGATGAAATTGTTGCATAAACAGAACGTGGGGCAGGCTGGGTTTAAAACACGCTGTTTGTATTCATTTGTGGCGTTATTGACCTTTCATAACTCACTGATGGTTGCTTTTCATTCCATCACTCCTGTTAGGAGATTGTCAATAACTCTGGAAATAAATCAGGTCTCCAGAGTGAGTCCATTTCCCAACTGTAATTAATGGCAAACGAGGCCCCTTCTCAGCCTCCCCAAACATCCTGTTGTGTCCTTCTGGCTGCGTTGTGCAGAGCTGAACTGCTCCCTGCTTCTCATCACCCGTGCTCCTGGGTTTGGAGAGGTAAGTTAAACACAAAAAACCAAACACAAAAGACTTTCCTTACTGTGAAATTGTGTAAGCCAAGGGCAAAACCCAAGACTGTGGCCTGTTTTTCCCTCTCTAGCACAGCTAGTGCCCATGGCCACTGCACAGCCAGGCAGTGCTCAGGGGATGAGGGGGACTCCTTTTTTCACATGCACACTCCCTCTCTTCCAACTGCATTTTCATGCTGACTGCAAAGAAATGAACCTGATGTTTAAGTGCCAGTTAATGCATGTAGAGCAACTGCTTGTTTGCTGTTACTGCTTTAACTAAGGAGCATGTCACCTCCCTAAATGTCAATCAGGTCTATTTACCACATCGTTTTAAAAGTGCAAGGTTGTGTAGACTCCTCTGGGAGCCAGTGAGCTCACCAGGAACAGATCCAGACTCACAGTCTTGACTCATACAGGCACCAGGGAAGAGTGAGTTTTGTTCAGAACATGAACTGCTTGGGGAAGGACAAATACCAACACCTTCACCATCAGTTCTAAGCGTGATGTGGTTCTGGCCACGGGTCAGGTAGAGGCGAGTCAAAGAGGACCCCAAGGTCTCTGTTAGTTTGAAAAATGAGGCCAGTGTCATTGCTAAAAGGGGAAGGCAGAGTCTCAGCTAATATTAGGTGTTACAAACACACAAAGAAATGTTCTTTCTAAGGCAAAAGGAAATGGCAGAAAAGAAAAAAAAAAAAAAGTTATTGGGTGAGTAAAAGCTCAGACCTCAAAAAGAGCTACTATTTGGCCACCTTCTGGGGTACATGCAGTCCAGCAAGCGAGTAATCAGATGGTGATTTGTGCAAGTGCTTTAAGAAAATAGGCCACTGCTGGGTGTGTGAGTAACTAATGCTCCTTTGGTTTGTGTTTGAAGGCAGCAGCAGCAACAGTGATGACACGAATTAATGGCATGGTTTTCAAGAGATAATGCAGATGAAGTAAAGAGAATTACTATGCCATTAACATAGCTTCCAATTAAAGGCCCCTGTAGTTACCAAAAAACATTAATTTCTAGTAACTTGGTAATTTAACTTGTGTCACAGTCTACATGAGTGCACCAGGGCAATGTGTGGGCCCTGCTATACTCCAGCCTTCTATGAAAGCCACCGGGGAAAAAAGAATCTCATCTAGCCATGAGTTTTTAACAACTCCTTGTGACAGGCTTCAAATCAAACACCTCTGTAGGAAAGATGAACATGGCAATGGCTGAAAGGACCAAAACCAGCTGCTGCTCTAGCACTGAAACCTTTCTTGACCTTAGTAAAAAATACCCAATCCACTAGTTCCATAAATTCATCAAAGGTATTTCAACCATTATGTTTCTTTATTAACAAGTTGTAAAAAGACTGAGACAAATGAAACGATTTCACCCTTCCAGAGAAGTTTGCTTTTGGGATAGCAAGGTACAATTTTAACACTTATGTCCTGTAGCTGTTGTGTTTCCATTTCAGCACTTCTACTACAAGAATGATAAATCAAAGGTCTTTCAAACAGCAGCTCATTTCTGGAGACACAGCTCCCTTGGGTGGCACATGCACGTGGGATTTTGTTAACGTACCTGAACTTCAGCCAGTGGAGTTCTGGAAGAAGGAAAATTCACCTTCTAGTTCCCACCTCTGATGAAGCTGCTATGCTGCAGGTACAAAGGCCTGGACATGGAAAACTTCCAGAATTATCAGGCCTGAGCAGTTTTGTTTCAGTCTGATGACAAATTGCAATCACCAAGTAGTGTCATTACCCTTTTTATCATGTGCTTTTCCAGAACATCTGTCTGTTTGCAACCTGCCCATTTCCATGTGTAGGAGTGGGGGTGAGCAGCGTGGGAGGAGTCGTTCCTTTGGTGACTTCCCCACTGCCAGGCTCATTCCCAGCAATGACAGGAAGGCTGGAATCTGCGCTGGAGTGGGATGCAGAAGGTCTTTCAAAAGAGAGGTGGGTCTTTGTATGATCTGAGACAAATATCAATGCTGCACTATAGTTTTCATGTTAAAAACCAAAAATATCGCATACTCGGGAGAACAGCCCACTGCAACAGCCAGATATTGCTCTTAGTTTCCATCACTCAGCACCACTTTCAACTTTGTTACAACTACTGTAGACTCCAGGGCATTAGAGCTTCCAAAGCTTATGACACTTTATGATGATGACTCCACCAACAGCAGCTGTAAATGAAAAGCTGTTGCTGATCTAATAACTGACCTGCGGAGTGCAGTGGCTCCTCACCCTGCATTTGCCACCCTTTGGGCTGCTCTGGTTTGCCATAGCCCTGCACAGCCAGATTCCTAGAGCAGGATATCACACAGCCTTGTATTCCCCTGCAGGAAGACTTTCCTTCAGCATCTCCCCCTTTCTCAGAGACATCCACCATTGCCTCCAGCCCTGTGCCCCTCAGCAGCACACACACAGGTACCCATGAGCTGCTGCATCTCCCTTGCAGCCAGAGCACAACAAAGCCACGCAGTGACAAGCTGCCCTTCCTTAAATCCATCCCTGCAGGCTCCAGAACATTTTCCTCTTCTTCTATGCAGTGGAGTTAGTTAAAGCCTTCCTCACAGAAAGGTAAGCAGAAAGGAGAGCAGCAGTGAAACCAAATCTCTCCCCCCATGTGTAATTTCTTGTCTGCTGTTCCCCAAGGGAACCACTCAAGGGTTTTGCATTATTGTTGCTGAAGGTACACGAGCTTGTGCTTCACTAAACAGGAGGCTTCTATTTTCTAGCTCTCCCTGACATTCACAATTCTCCTCATTTTGACATCTAAATTCCATAAATACGTTGTTTACTCCCTCTTCTGGGCTACTAATGAAAAATATTAAGTAAGATCAAGCCAAACATCCTCACACACATGCAGCATCTAGAAGTAACATTATGCCAGTTATTAGTAGGATTCAACAGTGCAGAGGTTACTAATTTAGACAAATGATGTGTGGGGTTTGCTTTCTTCCTGAAAGCAAGCAAACACCATCTCATTTTGGCTGTTTGGAATATTAACTCAATTAACACGTGCAAATGCACTGCAGCCCTGACACAGCCTTGATCTAGTTCTGCCTGAAATCTATTAGTCACTTCTTTCTCCTAAAAGGAAAAAAAGGTGCTCAGATGAACACACGTGGTGCTTATTATTTGTGCCTTCTGTGCCTGAGCAACACTTATAATAGGTTAACATTTGGTTTACAGCACAACAATAAAATCTGCCTTTATTGCAAATAAACAGTGTTCACACCTTACAATATCGTTTTAGATGTAGGATTACATTCCCTCTTAGAGGAGCTAACATCAATACAAAAGGCACAGGCATTTAATGTTTTCACACCTTTTTATTTCCCAAGCAGTGTTAATACCTATTTTAAATATTTGCATTTACTTTGTTAAAACATGAGAGGATTTATGTACATTGGTTTGCAATCTGAGAACACACAACATCAAGTAATCATTGGTACAGTAATAACACGGATCCCAGGAAAAAAATAATCACAGCCCAGGATTTTTCACACTCACTCCCCCATTTGCTTTGATTTAAAAGCTGCACTAACAGGAGAGAAGCCCCAACGTTATAGTAGCTGAAACAGGAAACAAACACCGCTCTCTTCTAATAATTGTCTTGAGCTGCTTTGATTGGTTGCAGTTAATATTAATAGTATAACCTTTAAAAATTGTGGGGAAAGGTAATACTTTATCTTCACTCCTCGTATTAAGGCTCCAAAGCAAGCTTAATGAGAAACCATTATAAAATCATACTGCTAAATAGTACCTTAACTCACAATTCAGCCTATATAATTGTATCAGTATTGCAGCTGCCAATTGCTACTGACAGATCCAACTTGCCCCTCTCCCGCTGCGCTGCTCGGGATGGCTCTCACGATCACAGCGTTAACTACTATTTGGGCTTACATAGCAAGACAGATGAGAGTTCCACCCTTACCGCATGACCACAGGACTCAAATTTTACCCACAAACAGAAATAAGGTGGTCTCAAACCCTATGGGTATATACCCATGACATAAACCCCACACCTATCCAGCAGCCTCTGCTCAAGATTTGTCCTGGACTGACGTGCAAGGCCGGGGCAGAGGAACCTTTCAGCGTAGCTGCCTCCAAACAAGGCCTCCTGCCTTCACTAGCACAACGGGACATGAAACTCAACCAACTAGCAGGGAACAAAAATAATTAGTACATTTATAAACAACATTTTAAAGACTATTACATAAAAAACATCATCCTCTTTACGAAAATAGACCCATTTCAGCACAAGCTTTGCCTTCTTGCAGGAGGAGGACACATGCCTTTATTGTTCTGTAAAAGGCAAGTGTTCTCCTGGACAGCTGCCAATAATGTTGTGTAAAATGTCCTTAAAGCAAGACAAACTCCTCTGTACTAAATCTTTTTAATCTTTTCTTTTCATCCTCAGAGAAAAGGTCGTTTTCTTCACGGAGTGGACTGGAAGCAAAGTCATAGTCTCTGGAATGACCCTTTACAAAAGTAAACAAGGGATATTTCTCCTTAGATGAAGATTTCAGCATCTACAAGGTAAAACAGCGGATACAATGTTAATTGGAAATGAAGGAATGCAGCAATTACTGATATTTATCTGATAATGACTGCAAAGTAAAAAAGGCTTTTAAAGTTTTTATTATCATCATATTAAAGCAAAAGCTTTGCACACTGTAAACATCCCCTTCTCCCATCCAACAAACATCTACTTCCATTTCTTCTTTGGGTAGCGACTAATTTTATGCCTAAACCTCCTCTTGCTCCCCACAGATCACCTCTACATGCTGCTTGTTTCAGTGCTGCTGGAGCTCTTGTAGGAAGATAAAACCTCTACAAAGTAAGGTCATGGCCATAACGTTCTCCTCAAGCACAGGTACAAATTCTGTAGTAACTGAGCATCTCAGGGAGAGATTTTTATTGTAGAATCAGCATATCCAACAATCAATGCCTTTACTAAAAGCTGAAACACATGGACCTATGTAAATAAGCCAACCCAAGTACATAGGTACAACCAGACTGATGGCTGTAACAGGCTGTGGTAACCAGGGTGCCAAAAAGCTCCATTTGAAACTAAGATAGCACATAGAAAGCGGGTGGTGGGGACGGAGAAACACCAAAGCACATCAGGAAATTCCTTTAACAGCAGCTAAAAACTCACAAAATCCTGGAAGACATTTCAGCCTTTCAGGCTGGTTTGGACACTTCATTGTTCACAGACACAGTTTTAATTGTTTTTTAAAATTTCTTACCTGCTTTGAAAGAGCTGCACAGTGATGCAGTGACACGTGCATTACATTAGCCTAGAGGCGTACACTGTGTGGAACTAAAGCCACCAAACATCATTTCATGAGAACAATTCATCTAAAACAGTAAAAACCCCCTAAATAAGAGCTTTAATCAGGGGCTGAGTAGGGTGTTTAATTAAAAAAAATCCCACTCACAGTAAACCCCTTGATTTTTACTGTGGTCTGAAATTTCCTACTTTATTCTTGTTTTCTTGCATTTGGCTTTTGCAGTGTGAACCTTGGGTGAAAGAGCAAGGAGATCTAGGAGAGATGTGCACGCAGCAATAAGCAAAGAAGTGTAATAAGAATTAAAAAGACAAGTCTGTAAGATGTACAAACACTTTGTCTCTTGAGAAGACTAGATATGTGGGTGCAAACCCTCTCATCTCTTGGGGCTGCTCCTAATTGCAAGCAGCCCACCACTGCACTTTTAAAGATGGTTCCCCCCAAATGGGTATTGAAACACTTCTGAAATTCCACTGCCAAGGACTGTGTTCAGCATGCCCTGACACCTCCTTCTCTGCAGGCTTGTGTGCGTCCTGAGGAAGGTGATGGAGGCGATTCGCAGTGCACGGGGACAGACAGACGGGCAAACACCAGAAGAAGAGCCGAGGGGCCTTGGTTCAGATTGCTGCAGGTATTACCAAGCTGCATCTCACTCACTCATCACAGATAATTTGAAACTCTAAAGAATGTGTAAGTTGTCTGGGTACCCCTGGGACGATTTCTACAGAGAAGCTTATGAATAAACATTAATATTTGTTAGTGTTTCAGCGTTAGGCTCAGACTGATGCTGTTGTCACTGCAACGATTAATTCTTTGTGCTGAACTTCGTCCAAGTTCAACACTCAATCAGTGCAGTTCTTCAGAGAATTTTTAATTTCTACTAAGAATAAATGCAACTGTAGCCCAGTGCATTATTTATTTGGGTTTTGACAGGGAAACAACTCTCTGCAGGAGCACAAAGACAAGCCTGGTACCAGTTAAGTGACAGTGTGAGGCAGCAGCAGAGGCTGGGCTCAGGGCAGGGCAGGGCCCTCCCTGGTGCTGTGCACAGCCAGGGCTGCTGTCAGCCTCTTGGATCTGCCACATGGCACTGGGAAGCCTGACAGAAACTGCTGTGCCCACTCGTACCTGGTACTGGTGCTGGAAGCACAAGACAGAGGTAAGACTACAGTCAGTCATTAAATCCAGCCTTCTCAAGTCTGGATATATTTCCAGATCTCCCTAATGTATCAGCTATTTAATTCCAGGGTTTATTAAAATACTGAACAATAGCTGCCTAACTAGCAAACACAGAAACCAAGGTAACTTGAATGGGATTTGGAAGGAGCTTCACCAGTCACTCCATTTGGGCCCTTGATTTCAGTGCCCTAATTTCTCTGTCACTGAGTGTATGATTCATAAGGTTTATCATCAAGTAATTAAAACTCCATCTTTTATCCCACCTCTTATTGCCCACAAAAGCAGCGAGAACCTGAATTTTTCAGTCTAGCCTATCCAGGGCCCACTGGGAGCACACTGGGCTTTCTAGTTCCAGAGCACCACACTCACATTGCAAAGAAAGGGAAAACAACAGAAGAGCAGGAAAAATTAAAGGATGTGAAGGAAGGAATGAAAGATCATGGAATGTTTCTCACATTGCATTTGTGTCCAAACTTTCCTCTAATCTCAAACTTGCTGTGCCTGAAATAGACCTATACAAAATAATGTCACTAGTATTAAAGAACTTCTATGTCAAATACCAGGATGATAGCTCCAAGACTTAGATCAGACATGAGTATTTTCACAACATATGTCCAGAAAAAGAAATGTACTTAACCTCAAACTTAAGAGAAAGAAGTTAAAAAGAGAAAGAGAACTTGCAATGTAACCAGTTTTGTAATCAGGTTTTTCTTACCACGTTATTACATTCTCTCTTGTACATGGCAGAACAAGAAAACGTGGAAGAACTGAAACTTCAGTATTTAAACTTTGCACATATCTGCTGCTTAGAAACTTCTTCAGATCTGTTTTCTACCTTTCTGTGTAAGAATTAAAGAAACAACCTCGGCAGCAATCACTGTCTACTGAAGATTATATACAACATCAAGGTTAAAAATGCTTCTTTGGGCTATAATACAAACACCACTTCAGAGGACACGCAAAACGCTGTACAGACATTAATCCTTCGTGCTGCTGTGACAACTACTGTGGTTAGAATATTCATATTGGGAGCATCTTCTGCTGTTGCTGCACAGGCTATTTTTACAATCACAAAGCAGTTATTTGCTACCACAGCTAGAATTATTAATGCTCTATTCCATAGCCTCACATGCTGGAATAATCAAGGGAAAAAAACAAAAGCCAATTACATTTGGACCTAAATGAACATGTACCCAGATTTTTTTCACGTGCAAGGCCAGGATCAGATTTGCAGGGGGATCACTGCTCCACAGACCTCCAAACACCGTCACCGAATCATGCGGCCGCCGCGTTACACTTGAACGTCACCCGAACGCGCTTCAGCTGACAGGAAACAACGGGCGCTTTGGGCTGGATGCAGCGGCGGAGTGTGAGCCCCGTCCCGCTCCGTCCCGTCCCGTCCCCCGCCGCGGCCGCACATTCCCATTTCAAGAGTGCCACCTCGTGGGGCCGCTCCTGCCGGGGCACGGCCACGCTGCCCTGCTCCCGGCTCTCACAGCACCAGCGAACGCCGCAGCAACAACACTGCCCGTGTCGCTGAGCCCCCTCGTCTGCTCCGGCTGAGGAATGGCTTGGTAACTTGGAGCCTTACCTTGGTGATTTCTTCAGAAGCTCTCTCAAAGTCCTGCACGGTTCTACAGTAAAATCCTATCGTGCAGCTCGGATCCATTTTTTTGAATGACATCTTTTTGGGAGAAGGACAGTGGAATGACTGCAAGTTTCAAGATTAAAAAGCATGAAATTAAGGTTGAGAATGGTGCATGCCAATGCAGCTACCTTTTCCCCCTGTATCACCTGAATTAAAACGCAGCACACACTTCTGGAGTCATTCCTCCCCCCTCAAATATTGAAGCAATCCCACTCTCCCCCTCCCGCACAGAACCTCCCGCTGTCTACGCTGTATTCCCCAAACCTGCACACAACACCCTGTTGGTTTGAAATCCCTCCCAGGTCTGCTGCTCCCAGCAGCACTTTATGAATATTCCCAAGGCAGGGGAGGTGAATGCTCGTCTGCAAATTGAATTTGTAACAGCTTTTGCACTATCTTACAATTACTGCTTTCCTACCCATTGCCCCCTTCCCTCCCCCAGTCTCTATAAAAGAGACATAATGGAGCAAACCAACCTCGTGCATTTTCCTGTACTAAATGAAATGGGTTAAAGCCCCCAGAAAACATACAAAAGCAAAACCATATTATGGTAACCCACAAGTAGGAAAAAAGCCTCCAATAACATGCCCTGCTTTATGAATGGGTGTTTGCTAACATGAGATCTCTTTTCATGACAGATGATGCTGTGACAGTGCTGTGAGCTGACACTATCAGCAGCCATGCTGTAAGAAAAAACAAACAGACAAAACCCTTCCCCACACTCACAGTTTATGAGAAAAGATTAAGCATATGCTATCTACCCTGATTCTGTGTTTATTACAGGGACTGTAGTTGTGGTGAAGATCACTGTGAAATTTGTCACCACTGCCTGTCTCTCCAAGGCAGCTCCTCTCCATTCTGCTGCCAGCACGTGGGGAACCCTGTCACCCCACGGCTGTTCAGTCCCTGGCAGCCCTGCTACAGCTGCTGTGCCACACACACACACCAGGTCTGCACACAACACATGGTGCCAGCACATTTGGGGGTCCATGGGTTCCCCCAGGCATCAGCATTCCCCAGTGTCTGTTCTGTGTGCTCGCAGCCCTGGGGCACAGCAGGACAGGACAGGACAGAGCAGCAGTCTGGGTATCACAAACCCATCTTACTCTTTTTTTTTTCCTCAGCCCCAGTTACCCCACCAGCACCTGTCTGCCCCTGCCACACTCGTACACACTGATGTTGTCTTTTACTTGTGATTACAAACCCACCAGAGATATTTCTGTGAAACCTTGGCTGAAAAACATAAGCAAAGAGAAGTATCTCTGCAAGACCGATGTTAGTCACTATTTTTTCCTCCTAATTCTGTTCAAATTTTCTGTGAAGAAATTTTATTTTGAATATTCATTCCTGAGCCACTGAGGTTAAATGAAGAGCCCTGTAACTCCAGCTGTGCCGTGGCTCAGGGCAGAGCCTTAACTCAGGGCACAACCTTAATGCTGCACAATCGCTGGACAACAAAGAGAAGAGGGAAGGCTGCTGTTTTTTTTTCCCCACTCCTCCAAACAAATGGATTCTGGAAGCCAATACAGAGTGGATTGATTTCCAACTTATTCTGAACAATTTGTCAGTTTGGAAAATACTCCCTGCAGATAAATCTAACAAGCAACTATCCACGCTAAGAAAGCAATTTCTGTTTACTTTTGACATTTCTGGACAAAGATATAATACTATTAAATGCACTAAGCATTAAATTGCAATATGTTTCCCGTCTGCAGAAAAGCATTAGGATGCGATCAAGCCAAGCTGGCAGCTCGTGGACCTTCCAAATACATCTTAAAGCGTTATTATTTGGAAATTCATATTAATGCCAGGCTGCAGCACAATCTGGAGGATCAGCCATGGGAACAGAAACCAAAAAGATGTGTCTTTTTTTGTAGGCTGGCCACTGAGCTACAGTGTGACCTTAAGGAAGTCACTTCAGCTCTGCTTCTTTGTGCGCTTCCCATCTTTTGTCTGCCTTACCCAATGAAACTGTAAAATCTTCAGAGAAGGCACTGCATTTTACTACAGTTATTAGCATAAAGGGGCAAGGATCTTGGTTATAACCTCTGGGTGCTGCCACAATACAAACAGGTAGAGCTGGGACTCTCTTCCAAATATCTTAACAGGGTAAATCTAAAGGCATTTCTAAAAATACTGACAGTTTCTATCTAGGATCTATTTTCTGCCACATTTTCTGCTGCTATGTCCCTTTTCAAATCCAGAACCTTCTCGTTTCCTTGAAAATCTTATACTTCTATATTCTGTCACACAAAGCATCTTGTTAAGCATAAATGTGGAGAGATATGTAGTATCTGCTTCAAGTGGGCCCTCAGATTTAACATTAGCCCCGTCTAAACCCTTTGATATATGTAAGTACTTCCCTAAATACTTTTTGATGGTATTTTGATTAAGGTATTGTGATCAACATCAATGTTATCTCCATGATAACAATAGACATGACCATTGCAGTTCTCTCCCTTATTCTCAGTTTAACTCTTAGCTGCTATACAAAACAGAAGCCATGAAGACACAGAACATCATTTCACACCATTTGACTTAAATCTAAGTGTAAACAGTCAATTTAAGATCACTGCTCAGTTCCTCAGGTGGGGGTTTAAGAGCTGCTAGGATCCACTTCCACTGTTTACAGGACTTCCCTGCAAATCTTTACGAATTCCACACTAAGCAGTTAGTATTTTAGAGGTGGAGGAGATAAATACATATTCTCTTCCTTTTTTAAATGTAACAGGTTCTTTCTGAAGCTATGCTTCCATGTTTAGTAGGAGTACTTGTCTTCACAGAACACAGTGGCATGAGGAACCACTGCTAATAACCAACTCTGTTCTAGAGCAGTTGATGCTGTCCTAAGCAGTGGATGCACCCAGAGAGTGTTTCTACACGGAATGAAGAGTAGCTCCAAGGAGGCTGGAAGTTCATGTGGAAGTTGGACACAGGATAAAGAAGCAGAGTCTGTACAGATGGCACTGAGTACTTCTACTGTGAGTACTGTGGCTATTGAACGTTTACTTCTGCAACTGATAATGTTTTCCCACAGTATTTGTAAATTGAGTTCTGCAGTAACCTCCTTTAGCTCTATCTATTTGCAATGCAAGTTATTTGGCCAGAGGTTAAAGAAAAGGGAAAACAGTACTGTAAAAAGACACAAGCATGACTTTTAAGATCCTGCCATAGCCTGAAAAGATGCATTCATTACATCTAGGTGCACCCAAAGAGTCATGGCCTAGAAAGGGGTTGGGGAGAAAGAAAGTGCAAGGGCAGCACCTGCCCCTTCAGACCTGTCAGTTTCTTGGAAACTACTATTCTATAAAAATAGCTTCAAAATCATCATAAAACTTGTTAAAAGAAACAGTTCCAAAGACCTGAGTAAATCTCATCTGTCTACCACAACTGATTAGTCTCAAAAATGGCCACTTGTATGAAGCTAAAAATAAGAGACCAGCAAATTTCTCAGGAGCAAAGTTACATTTAAAAAGATAACCATGTCCTGCAGGACAGAAATACTGGGAATCCCTGGATAAGGAAGCAGCAGGTTAACACCCAGGAACTCTGGTTCCAACCTGCCAGCAGGCTCCTACTACTGAATACTACAGTAATTCTCTCCATGATGCTGATTGCAGCTTGAATTTAAAAGAAAATAAAACAGACCAAAAAGACAAACCAATAAACCCAAATAATTCATGTTTAAGTACTTCACATATTGTCTGTTTTCATTGATGGAAAGTTACTTAAATAGAGTGATCATCTATTTTTGAGGTTCTCTAACCATTAAAAAGAAACAGACGCAGATTAATGAAGTAAAAATTAAACCCCCATATTGAGCTTTTAACCTCTGGTCATTTTTGTTGATTATAGGCCTATAAAGAAGGGCAGAACTTTGATAAATAACATGTAACTGTAAACCCATAAAGCTGCAGCTAGCTACAACGTCTCTAAATAATTAGTGTTTGATTCATATGGGAAGAAAACAGTGCCAGGTCTATATCCATACTACCTCAAGAGGGAAATCCTTTATGCTGACATCTACAAAGGATTGGCAGTAATGAGGATCCATGTAAATCAAACTGTCATCTGCAAGGACAAAACAGAAGACAAGTAATTCAAAAAACACCTTATTATTACACTGCTTACAATCCAATTTCTATGCAGAACAGCTGAAAAAAAAAAAGAGCCAGCAAGTAACTGCTTGCCAGGCTGATATTCATTGACTGGAGCATAGGTTTTTGCAGGACAGATTAACTTTTGCATAATAAAATATGCTTGTATAAGCAGAATTTTTATAAAGTGATGAGACTGTCATTTAATTTTTGGTGATAAAATTACTTTTACAAACACACAATTATATTCTGGAGTTTGCATATGAAAAATGCATCGTGCTACTTCATCCTGACAGGAAGAATATATTGCTTGTCATTTAAGCATCAACTAACACCACTTAAACTAGTAAAAAGTAAATAGGTAAATAAGAACTGCCAGACAGTTACAGCAGATGCTTCTCAGCTTTGGTGAAACAGATAAATTATGCCTTGTTTATGCAAGCACAGAAATTAAATGTACATTTTACAGGATCCAATTACTACACGGGCTAAATGACAAACGACTGGACCTGGGCAGACGTGATGAATTAATAAGGTACTCATTTTGCTGTTTTAATCATGATGTTTCCCACTGGTTTGATATCAACTTCCTAACTCTTAAAGAAAAATACTGAAGAGGCATAACATATTGAAACACTAACCTTGAAATCCAGCAAAGTAATACGACTGCTTGGGTTTGCCACCAATAATCCCAACACAATACTCAAGGCTTAAAATGCCCTACAACAAGAACGTTAAATAATCAGAGCAGTGTTAAACAGAGTAAGCATTACATGGAATTAAAATCTTGGCTCTTTCTTTACTGTTTTTTAGACAAATAGCTTCCTCCTTCCCCTGTTTTTCTTTTAAAGACTGACTGTATGACTTTCTGGGGTGTAAGTCAGCTTACAACTGCTCAAAGTGAAAAGGTACCACCAGATATTCCAGAGAAAGTCCTTCCTTTTGATGAGATGCCCAAACCTTGACAACACTGGTAGTATTGTTTTTGGGGAGGGGACAAAATGTAATGTCATATGAGTTGAGTACAGGTTGCTCAGTCAAAAGCTTTCAAAGTATTAAGATTTTATAGAGTTCCTATACATTTACATTCTTCTTTTTGCATTCAAACGTAGAAGCCTGTCTAGAGTATGAACTTTTACACGACAGGGAGAAATGTCAGTAGAAGAAAGAGTAATTATAAGATACAGCTCTAAAAGCAGCAGCCCAAAATCCAGGAGGAGAGAGGGACATACAACAGACAAGCCCCATAAATCTTACTGGATGTTGACTGTGAGTGTAGAGGAATCAGAGCCATCGGTATACAGCAGCTTTGAGAAAGAGATTGCAAATACACCTGATGGCATTTAAAGGGGACACGTGAAATATAGGAATCATTTCTGTTTGTAGGTGTAAGGAAAGGAATATACTCCTCCAGGCATGGCAAAGCTAGGAGCCACCGTGGACAGAAAGAGATGAGGTATCAGCTGGGGGCTACAGGTCAAACTGCGCTGCCAGCATGTTTCTGTTCATTCAGGGTGAAAACACTTGGGCGCTGTGATCCACAAACATGTGCTGGCACACCAGCGCAGCAGTTACTGTTAAAGAATGTGGGTATACCTTCTAGTGCTGGGGAGAGGGATTTCCATGTATACACACAGTTTGGCCAAGGTAAGAACACTGTAATAGCTTGACCAAAATTCTTCTGTCACCCCAAGCTCTGGATACGGTCACAGACAATGGACATCAAAGACATCACCCTCAGTCGCTTCTCTATTTAAAGAAATCCCTAGTAGAGGAATGGAAGAAGGCACAGAGGACTTTCCTCCCTCTTCCTTCAATATATTTCTACTCTTGTCACTTTCATGAGGTTCTGTTTCTTAGCAGAGCTCATTAAGGGTTCTGTGACTATTCAGTCTTGGCTTAACACAGGTCTCCATTAGTTATCCCACCAACTCCCCTGGGAGCTGAATTTTGCCAACATCCAGCACCTCAGAAAGCTGAGCCCAACTGTTCTCATGGAACTGAAGCCCAAGACCATTAAATACTCTAAAAACTGAACAGCCTTTAAAAGTCCATAAATCACAGGGGTTGTCTTGGGGCACTAGACAAGTGTTGGGTCCAAAAAATTGGACCTTGGCCCAAACAGAGACAGCAACCAAGAAGACTATCAGCTGAGCTAAACTGAAATCTCCATTAGCTGGCAATCGTATCTATATCCTCTCCTCTAAGAGATCAGCCAGTGAGAGTATAACCATTACATTATCACTGTATGAGGAGGGAAAAATTCTCTCAACAAATCACTGATATTTCATATCCTAATAAGACCAAAGCTTCTCTGGATGAAATTTCCTCTAGTTAGACAATGATAAAGTAATTTAACATAACAAAAACCATCATACCCCTCCCCTGAGATGGTAACAAAGTCAACTTCAGCATGATTTGTGCAGAGAAAGTGCTGCTTATTTAAAGTGCAAGGGCTGGAGCAGCTAAGGAGGACACATCCTCTGCCACTGCAACAGAAAGGGAGCAAAGCTGCTTAGGGTAATGAATAACTGTTAATCTATGGGAACCTTCTTGTAAAAGCGAATTATAAAACATTTATCATTTTTCATCCATAAGGATCACTTTGTAAAAATTGCCTCTTGTACTACCTTCTAAAGTCTGCATCTTTAACTGAAACCCAGAATTAACTTAATTCTGTCCCCTCTCTTAAGGGGAAGAAAAAGACAAAAGAAAACGGGAAGATCAGATAAGCAACCACCTTAAACCATTTAATGCTTAAGAAAATAAAAAACAAAGCAAGGAATTGGGTATATTTGTACTTTAAAATGCTGACTGATCTTTGCTATAGCACAACTCTAATAGCATATGTAACTAAATTACCATTTGTAATTTGAGGTACTGCATTAATGTCTTTTCAGGTAGCAGGGCAGCTCTCATGGCTGTACCAAGGGACATCATGTGCTCTGCAATTACCTCTGATCTTGTAATAGGGAAATTTAAAATCTGTAAAGTCAAACTTTACAACCTTCAACTGTAAAATCACCACCACACATTTAATAGGTAGAAGATTACCATCACGAAGTCGCTTTTCACATCACCCGCTGCTACTATTTGAAAAATGATTGAACTCTCATTTCATACCTTTACAAACTCTAAGTAGTCCATGTTTGTCCTCTCTCCTCCCAGTCTCACAGGAACTAATATAATTACAGCTTTTGTGTCTGCTTCTCCAGAATCCAGGAAAGAACACTGTCTGTCAATAACATCTGAACTGTAGACTGAAAGGAGACACACAAAAATACTCACATTTCAAATACAACCCCCAGCTTTTATAAAGACACACCTACAGCCTGTCATCACTTAGTGTGACCAACTAAAGCTGCAGTCCTTTGAAATCTGACTGTCCTCTTGAAATGCAGCTCCTGATGAAAAACAGTGCCATGGCTCCAAACCCAGAGATGCAGAAATCATCAGTGGAACAAAGCAGCAAAAAATAAACAGAATTTTAAGTTTCCACTCTGACTGTAAGTCAGGTGAGAGTGGTTTGTAGTGTGTGATTAAACGGTGTCTCTTTCCAATCAGTTTGGCTGATTACCCAGGGATGTCAGTCCCCTCTGTCCTATCCCATCAACACTTATGACGTAACTAAAATTTCTGGCAGCTAAGTGTGGCTACTGGAGTAATACCTTGGGCTTGGATTTGAAAGGCTGCAGCCATTGGTGTAAAATTTCACTCCACCTTTTGTTTATCTTGTCATCATTTTCTCCTCCTGAACATCCAGAGCTCTAAGCTCCTCTGCCCATTATTGATTGTTTCAAATGCCACATTGGAGCAGAAGAAAGGTTACCACAGACTTGAGTTCACCATCCTACTCACATCTTTAAACTCCATGCAGAAATGAGTTCTTACTACTCTAAGAGACTGGTGCACTGGATTTATTCCTGTGTACACAGAACCCTGTGTTGCAAAAGACAGAATGTAACTAACAAATCCACTCTAACTGAAGGATTTTTCAGTAGTTCGGTTGCATTTGAGGGTTATTTTTGGTAAGATGTGGAAGTTTTTTACTAGTTTATTGCTACAACAACATTGAAGTGAGTATCAAACAGACTATTAACTGACTTAAATCCAAACCAAAAAGTTAAAACGGGCAGGTTGTAAGAAACAGTTATCTTGCTGGATTTGGAATTCCAGAGTCTTCCACTGTAAAGATACCAAACAAGCAATCTATGAAGCTTCCAAGTCGTTCTCAAAGAGAACAAACATCTGCATCTATCCAGACCCCTTTTGCCCACCCAATCTCAACTTTGTAGATTCATTTCTTAGGGTTTATTTTTTTCCCTTACAGCTCTCTTGTTAAGTGCTTACAGAAGGGAGTAAAAGACACCAGGAATATTTGCAAAAATAACACAATCACAGCATTTACCTGTACAATCCTGAGCAACATAGACTGTTACTCCTTGCAGGTCAGGGTCTCTTGCTTCTTCCACAGCTTTTCTAAGTACAAACACAAAACTATTCAACTCATCTCGATTTTAAAGAAATTGACAGGAAAGAAACACCAATTATTTAGTTGCTTTTACTTGTTTGTTGTCGGGTTTTCTGCTTCAGCTTTTGTGTGGGCTTTTGTTGTTGTTTTGTTTTGTTCTGAATTCCAATCACCTTCCATTCCTGATTGATACAGATGAGGGGGTAGTTTTTTATTTGTTTGTTTTTAAACACTAGATACCAAGATCCAGTGTATAAGACAACATGTTTTTCCCAAGCCAAGACGATGATGACTGGCTATTTAGAAGAAACAATGAAAACAAGCAAAAAAAGCCCAAGGAAACACATGAACATCCAATTAAGTTCATATTCAGTGCCTAATTTCTGTTTATAACAATTTTCTGTCAGGTACATTGGGATAAAAAAGGCTAAATTTGCTGACAAAAATATTATTTTTGACTCAGCAGATCTCTTTAGTTGATTTCAGCTCATATAAACAGCCACAAATTAACACCTTCTGTCTATGGAAATAAATGATATTCCATAAAAAGCTGTAAGATTTCACCCAAACTTTCAAAAAGTAATTGCAGTATTAGGCTATCCCCAAAAAGAGTAATGGACCTAAAAGCTAAAAATAAAATAGATGTCGATAGTCTGAAGCATTATTGGCAGCTCACTCTGTGCATGTGCACGTGTGTGCACACACCCCCACCCCTCCTTGTTACTTCAGTACAGCTTCACTTCAGATTAATGTATTTTTACACTAAAGATGAAATCCTTTTATTCACATATAGATAGAGAAATGTGAACTTGGGCTTCTGCTGCTTAAATGACTCATTAGTGATTCAGTTTACAGGTAAACTGGAATCTACTCAGAACATAAGCATGTAAGGCTATAAAAAAAGCCCCAAACAAGAAAAAAATGGTAATATTCAAAGAACTGGCCTATAAAGACACATAACATGGAGAAATTTGACTTTAGACTTTTTTTTTTTCCCCACACTGAATGTCACAGACCCTTTACTTTTACTAGGATATAATTATAATATTAATAGTCCCATACATTTACAGTTTCACAAGAATTTGATGTGTGCAAAGAAATGCTGAAAACATCAATTTTAGCTCTGACATTTCATTACACTATCAGTACATTACAGCCCCCAGGTTACAGCATTAAAAGAAAAGAAAAAACCCTCTGTAATGTTATGCATGTTCCAAGGTTGAAAGAGTGGTTTTAGTTTTTAGAACATTTCATTAACTGCAGCTCTATTTGAAAGCCTGGGTTTGGGAGAGATACTTGGGACTTCTACTGCCCAAAGTACAGGAAAAGAGGAATATCATTTTTTTTTCATGGAATAAGACTGAAGAAAAGCTCAGATTTCAGTTCCTGCACCTCCTGCTGTTTCCCTTCCTGCCTCTGAAAAAGCTCTAGAATTGCTACTAATATGGACGTATTACAAAGGCAATCATGAACAGTTAGATGCTCAATTAAGCTGAAGTAATCTCAGGACGCTTGGAAATGCGTTAGGCACGGTAAGAACGACGAGTAAAGGGGTTTTTACCTTAGAATGTGTGCAACAACTGCAGGCCCATACCAGTCCCCAGCAATTTTGCCAGACTTCTTTCCATATTCTGTCAGCCGGTGCAAGCCAAAAGCTGCCAGCGGAGAGTCGCCAAACCAAGAAATGATTTTCCTGTGATAAACTTCATTCCTCATTTCATTGGCATCACGGTTTCTCTTCAGCATTCCCCGATGATGGTGTGACAGGATCTTGGGTTCTCTCTCTGCTGTAAGCGATGCTTCGAACGATGCTGTCAGCTTTTTCACTGTATGGGCTGTCCACGATTCAGCATCTGAACTGTCAATGTCCAATGCATCTGGCCAGACCCAGGCTGCAGTGAGACATTTTAAGATGCATATTAGGCTTAATACTCACTTTTGGGTATAATTAGCAAAGCACATCCCTTTCCCCATCATGTTCCTTAAACCAGGAATATTTACTTTACATACTGAGATGCAGATGTCAGTGTTAAAATGGAAACAAAGAATTGGAATGAAGGATGATTTGCTGTTATTTTCTGCTGAGTGGTAGGTAAAACAAAACCCTACATTTGGTAGCAATTTTTTTGCCAAGACAGAGACCGTCTCCACGATGCCAGTCAGTTAAATGCACGTGATGTACCTTATCACAAGACACCAATTAGAACTATCTTGTCTCTTAAAAATGTTAGTTATTCACTACCTAAGAAGTTTTATCGATGTCAAACAAGAAGTGTCAAAAGCTGTCTTTAACTCTCCTGCTTTGTTAGTTATTAAGAAAAAAAAACAGACAAACCCGAGGAATTATTAATGTAAAAACAAGCTTCTTGCTGGCAAACTGTCCAAGCAGATCAGCAGAAAAATACACACCATTTCTCTATTCACTAGTGAATTCTTGACCTAGATTACAAGGCAAACTTGTTTCTCTCAGCACAGCATCCACAGCCTGCATTTCTAGCTCAGCGTTTCTGTGAGAGCACATCCCACACACAGTGTTGCTCTTGCAGCGCGACAGCAGTTCAGCACACCCAGGGAGAACGCTGCCCCTGTCAGATGACTCCAAGGCTCTTCCACAAGTTCAAACAGCTAATGGCAACACAGAGCCATGTGAGGAAAGCTCCCAAAGACAGTGAGCACACAGTTAGACCAGAATATATCCTGAAAGTCTACAAGGAACATCCCAGAAGGCAAGGGGGAGGCTGCCACGTGCAAGGAATAAGCTCCTTGATTAAGGAAGCTCCAGGATGTTCCAAAACAGGCAAAGGAACCTTTTCTGACAGACAGCGAGACTGCAGCCCTTCTCCTAATTCTTACTGAAATATCCACATCAAAGTCTTTGAGAAACAGAGAGAAAGCACAGAGGCAATTTCATCTCAATTCTAACATTTAACTTAGGGCTTCAGCACTGTCCCATGTGTTGCTGGCAATGACCATGATCTGTCTCAATCCACAGGTAGCAGCCCTCTCCAAAACCTCCCATTCGTTCTTCGTTGCAGACCCAGGCAGATGCATGTGTGAGCATAACGTAGCATCATCACAGGCCTTGCTACTCCTGTACTGTCAGCTTCAAGTTCAAGCCAGGGCCTTAAGCACAGGCATTTCAAAGTAAAACTTACCAGTACCTTAATATTTAAAATCAAAACCCATTTACAACATCATTCAGCAATATCTGGAACATTCCACGTAGCAGTGGAAGTTTAAGTATTCCAGCTAGTAACTGTACTCAAGCTTTGCCTTGTAACAGAAACAATACCATTAAACTATAATGAAAACATCTTTGGGAAAAGAGTAAACAGTGATGAAAAACTTACTGTAAACACTTCAATATGTTTCAAAAGCTACCCAGGCCTCATAAAAAGCTTATCAAAAGATAATTCACCAGCTGTCAGAAGGTAAGGTGATGAGAAAAGTAGCCCAGAAAGACCACACATACTTTGTTTTTCTATGCATTTGGATCTTGCCAGAGAAACACTAGCACTTTGGAATCACCAAATCACTTTCCAAATGAGGATGCCTGGGGGACAGTGCAAGGAATTCTCTGTAACCATGGATTTTAGAGATATAAACCTGAGGCTTTTTTGTTTGGGGCTACTTCAGAATGGACCATTATGCTTTCCTGCTCACAAGTAGTCTTCTGACCAGATTTGTAATGCTTTTTAAATGTATGTATAACAAAAGCTGTATTTAAGGGATTTGTGTTCTCAGCAGAAGTATTTTTGTACGCTTTGGTATTTGCAGTCGGTTGAAAGGGATAATGAATGTTTTCTGACTTAAATATCGACATCAAAAGGAACATTCAGTAAGCCGATCTGATGGTTTGGTCATGACATTGCCAAGAAAGCAGACTTTGTGATGCAGCTGGTGTGGAACTGTGATCACAGCTTACGTCATATTTACACAGTGAGTACAAAATACTATCAAAACAGGCTTTCAGAACTATCTTCTCCCAATGCATACCTAAGACCCAACAAATGGCTGAGTAAACAATACATTGTATTCTCTCAAACTAAACATGTCTGGGTGGCTTCAGGCCCGTGCCTTGGATCATTTCGACAACAGGCATTGGTGACAGCAGACATGACCAACAGTTTGAAAGGGTTAATGTACTACATTATGAACGGAATTGAGAAGATGAGAATAAAAGGTGGTTAACTATAAGAATCCAAACCACCTCTAAGCATGACACTGCTCAGCTTGGAAGAGTGGGGAAGACATGCACACTTAGCCTTTGAAAGTGGGAAGGGTTCCAAGTCTCTTAAAGCTACTTCCTTCAGAAAGCTCTGACAAAGGGAAGCTCCTCTGTAAGGACTTGGGTGGAAGGGAAGAGATAGAACAGGGAAAATTCCAACACAAAGCATGACGTACTGAGGTTAGATTAGAATCCTGCTATGAACTCAAGAAGAAACTGAGTAACGTACAACTTTAAACCTGATAAAACCACATGGCTTTTTCCCACAGCTATGGGCTTTGGAACTCATTTCCACATCTTGAGGTCAAGAAACAAACAAGTTTCAAGAGAAGTGGACCGTTGCATGGATAACAACAATACTCAGGTATGGGATGACAGATTTTTGTACTGTTTTACTTCACTGTTAGCTTCTCTGGAGTTTCCAGTATCTTCCTTTGACAAACTTTGCTATTCCCTTTTTCAGAAATGGGAGAGTAGGACAGAAGGATCACTGCTCTGATGCAGTGGAACAATTCCCATATTAATGAGGAGTCTAGAATCAAAACCAGCTTGCACGTGAATTTGGGCCACATAAACCCCATCACACTCGCCACAGAACATCCATGCTTACCATACCAAACATACAGATCCTCTTGTAACTTACCTCTCCCAAGAAAATGAAGCATAAGACCTTGAGCCAGCAGCATTTGGCCAGTTCTCAGCGTGCAACCCCACCCACAGTCTGTCGTTAATGCAGACCCTTTTATCTGGGGAAATTCCTCTCTGTAAGTCAGCCATATTCTAGAAATAAAATCTTTCCGAAACTCCTCAACATTGCCCGAGATTTCTCTGATTTTATCAAAATTGGATCCATCTGCAGCCAGCTCACCAGATTCTGTAAGGCAAAGCACAGTTTCAGTTACAACTTGGCATGGCATTTCTGTCATTAGAATAAGAGGAAAAACCATACAACTATTCTACTAGAAGAAGAGAGCAAACTTGCTCCCGTGCCAATGGAATTGTTGATATGCAAGTAAGCAACTGCTTCATTTCCCTCCAAGAGATTCTTAGAAACCTGCACACTGGGAGATGAGAATGAAGGTGTGAGTGTAGTAACTTTTTGTGTGGTAATTTCAATCATGAGATTTTAGAACGAAAATCTTAAACTGACAGGCAAAATGGAGGTAAGTGCAAATGTCAACAGTAATATCTACAGACAGAAGAGTCTGGTGTAAAATCCGAGGCAGGTTAGGATGGGTTGCATTAGTGGTGGTGGTGGACATGTAAATGAGTATTCTCTAAGCCTTTCAGTTTGAATTGGTAAGTGTTAGTGATGGTCTTTCTAGAAGATCAGAAACATCCACAGAGCTCCTGCTGAGTAAGACTGGACTGAGTGCAGCGCTACATACGTACCGTCGGTTTTGAAGTGGTAACACTTCCCCAGCAGAAACACCGGAGAGTTCCTACTGAAGTAAGTTTTTGTTTTCAACACCCAACCTACAAAGGACACAAACCAAACATGATTTCGTGACTGAGGTATTCAAAAAAGGAATTGCTGATAGCATGTGGTTAAGCCAAAGGTAACCCTTGAAAGGGGAATATAAGAGAAACACGTAGTGAAAGCGGGTTTTGCTTCCAGAAATAACAAAAAGTTCAACACAAACTAGAGTTCTGGTCTTGGAGTTCTGGCTTATGTGACTGTTTGAATGTTAATACAATGGTACTACTACGCAGAACTTGTCAGGATGCAGAAATGCTAAAGCTGAGCTTAAGTTGCTTTGTCTCTATTGTGAATTTGTTACTGCACAGTTACAGGCCAGAATTTGTTTTTTTAGCTTTTAACAATGTCCCAAGACAGTATCTTTTTCACTTAAATCTAAATCCTATAGTCCCCTATATCCTAAATCGACAGTTTCTTGAACTTTTCCAACCACATATCAGGTGTAATGACTACTGTTCCCCTTCAGCCTTAAGGCAGCCTTAGAGAACGTAGAAAAAAAGTATCTTTTCATCTTGGTAGGCATACCCAAGGTTCATTTATGAGAAGCAACACAATTTGTGAGAAACCTGTTGGTAAATCTGAACAACCTCAGTCCTAGAGGGAAAGTATAAAAATTAAGGTTAAGGACAGATTAGGGTAGGGCACACTTGAAAATTTTGTTGCTTATAAACAAATTACCGATGTTCAACCTTACTCAAGCATGTGAAGTAGATTCTTCAGTGGAGTTTGTATTTCACACAACATCCTATTTTTTTTTCCAGGAAAGCAGATGTAAAACCAAAAAGTCAATATGCAGATAATTCCCCATTAACCCTGTTTAAAAGTCTATGCAAATCTAGTGGCATTTACATCACGTATGTACTGTTTTCAACATAAGGTATTTCAAAAGAAGTTAAGCAAATGTACTTGAAAAATAACAAGCTAGGTAAGTTGGCTTGCTCAGGCTATTCATAGTGCCAAAGTAAAAATGGTTTCAAGGGCCATATTGCATTTTGACTGTTAATATTAGTTAGGCTTTTGAATGACGATCCCATTCATGTCAAAAAGAAACATTCCCTTCCTGTCAGTGGAGAGAGGATCTTACCACACAGTGTTTCACTTACTGTATTTCATGTTGTGCCATGCAGACATAAACTTGGATTTTATCTTTTCTACTTCATCTGTCCCTGTGGCCTCCATATTCAAATTCTGGAGAAAAAGCCATCGCTGTCTTGTACGACGTTCAATTCTGCTACTGCAAAAACAAACCCAGAAACTTATCCACGGGCACTGAGAACATGGGGTACAGTATCACCACCTGCCTGCTTCCACAGCTATGCCTGAACACGGCCAGAAACGGTAACAAACTTGCAGAATCCTCTGCTACCAGGACTGAGAAGCAATCACACCTTCCACAGGTAAGTAATACAATCATTTAATTCCAAACATACACCCATAAAATTACTATGTAAAGCTAAATAAAAGATAACGTTCTCCAGCAGCTCCGTATTGCACAAAAAACTGATCTAGAGCGTACAACCTGTGCTGGCATATGGCTACACTCATTTTAACTGGCAAGGAAATGAGGAGCTACTGTGCACTTCAGTAAATAGAACAGATGCCATTCTTTTCTGCTGAAGAGAACATGAGATGCACTTTTCTTTCCCTACATTAGGGGCTCTAGAACCAAGAAACAAATCTTGGCATTATAAGCAGCATTACTTTCAGATGTCTAATGAAGAATTTTCTCAGCCAAAGTTTCCAGACCTTAGAGGAATTTAAGACAAAGCACAAGATGATTTGCTGTGTGATGCAGAATATGTGTAGTGCTGAAAATGTGTGTGGTACCAGTGATATCATTTTGTACAGAATTAACTTGCTAGGGAGGTAACATCAAGAAGTGAATACTGTGGTATAATCCCCGTTTCCTTTACATCTCTTCCAATTACCACTTGCAGTTCAAAAAAGGCTCTCTTCTGATTTGATGATATTGTCTGTGGTAGTCCCGCTGTATTAGAGGAACAAGAGTGGCAAAATGGAGGTAAAAATCCCTACAGTGCAGATTAATTCTGTAAAAAAAGGCTTATAACATTTCAAAGGGGGAAAGCAAGAGGGAATTCGCTTTTACTGATTCTTTCTGAACTACAAAACATGACAGACCTCACCTTAAAAGCAACATGAACTGGCATTAATACTGAAAGAATATATACTACCTTTATCCCTGTTCGCAAGAAGCCTGATAAGATGGGATGGAACTCTCTTTGTAGTCCATCTGCAGCTCTGCAACGGTAAGGTTGCTAGTAATTAGCAGAGCTTGCTTCACTGCATGTATTCTGTCAATGGTTCACTTTAAAATAGTTGATACAAGAGGTTTTCTTGATGATATTTGGTAGCCCAAACCCTTGCAGAGACAGCTGAAAAATTAATAGCTCCTGCTTCAACAGGATTTCTTGTGGGCCATTGTAAGTCAATCAATAGTGGAACATCACTGCAAACCACCAAATTTTTAGCTAAGTTCTGATAACATCTGATGATGACTTGAACAAAAGTGAACAATCTCATTCAGTTAATAAACTTGGAGATATAACCTCCTTACTTTAAAAGGGGAATCTAGAACTGTATTCACCTTTCCACGTGTTATTCTCCATTGAACTGGGGATCAAAAGCAAGATGAAGACTAATTCTTGTTACTTCACTCCACTGAGAGCATATTTTAAATAAAAACCTAAGCAGTGAGTGTAACTGAAGAGGACATGAGGATGTTGAGTTGGCAACGCCTTCAGAGCCTGAGGGTACTGGCGCAGATGTGCTGTTTATGGGCAGCCTCCTGCCCAAGCCACCTCGAGCATGTTTTCCTGCTATTCCATTGTACTCTTTCATAAAAGTCTGTCAACAATGTTTTCACAGAACAAGAGGCAATGCAAGCTCACAAACATGAGGGAAGGCTGACTTTTTTTTTGCTACTGAAAATAACAAATGGCTATGACTCACATTATTTGCTTCGTGTTAAAGTGAGGTTTGTAGGGGAAGAAAAAGAAAGACAGTCCAATGTTGGATTTTAATTTCCTGCCTTCTTTCTGCTTTTTTTTCTTTAGGGAAAAAGAAAAAAGAAAGACCAACTGTATCACTGACTCTAGCTTGCAAAGCTGGCAAGATGAACTTCTTCAGGAGGTGTGTTTGGTCCAGTCTGTCCTCACGAGATAATCATCGACAGTAATTTATGCAGCAGCCACTGATTGCCTTAAAAGCCAATACCTATAAAAGCTCCCTCTGGCTAAAATTAGAAATTAAACAAACTCTACTGTTCCAAAAAGGGCCTGAAGGAAAAATTATTGAAATGAGAAAGAAGCTAATTTTCCTTTAAAAGACAATGGTCATCGCAGCACATTTCTCTTTCATCCTGTCACATTTCTTCCCCAGAATTATGCTAAAGATGTGAAAAGGGCTTTTAAGAAGAATGCCAACAAAAACCAGACATATCTATTCTAGTGGAAAAACGCAGGTCCTTCCCATCAATGTAAGAAGGCATAACAGTTCCACTGAAATGAATGGAACAGCGTCAGGAGAAGGTCACGGGGAATACATATTTAAGCCCAACGGGCACAACACAACCCCTGTTATTAAATCTAAAGCTAATGGTTTTATACTGAAGTCTCATTTCAGAAGTTATCTAGAATGTACATTACTCGGATGATTTTATTTCACAGAGCAGCAAGGACACACCTCTTGATGAAACATTAAGTCCTGTCTTCTCAGAGCCCTCAGTACCCCGCCTCTGAGAGGGGACGATTGCAGGGAGGTGGCTGCTGTTAACCGCGATGGGAAAAAAGAAAACCTACCAGCAGAGTTTGTGTTCGTTAACAACAGAAAAGCAATCTAACCTGCCAATGCCACCGCAGCGAAAGGGATGAATGAAGTTTAAGTGTCACTGCCTGTATTTGTTAAGTGCAGAATGAACACCTTCACTTTTTTTTCTACCAGGAAAGAAACCGCTCGGGGATGACAGCAAATCCTATAGCAAAGACCGAACATTTACCCTTCCGGCATTTAAAGCCAAGCCACGCAAGAGCCGGTTGCAGAGAAGCTGCCTCTCTCCTCGGGCTCTCCACAGCCTTTGTATCCACACAATGACTCCTGCGGGCTTTGTCGGCAGACGGCCGGGGCGGGGGATCCCGAACCGCCTCCCGCGGGAGGCGAGAGCGGCACCAGCTGCCCGGCGGCCCCGCTTATTCCCAGCGCGTCGCTCAGCCGCCGGCCGCGGCGCGGTTACCGCAGCCGCCCGCCCGCGGACAGCCGGGAAGGGGCCTGCGAGAAGCCCCGAGCCCGCTCGTGACCCGACAAGACATCCACGAACGGGCTGTCCCGGAGCACGGCCCCGGGCCCGAGATGCCGCCTGCGGGTACGGCCGCCAGCGGCCGCCTCTTCGCCGCCACCATTGAGGCGTTTCTTCCCGCCCGGCCCCTCGCCCGGCGCCCCGGCCGCCGCTCGCTTCCCCCGCCCGCTCCGTTCCGCTCCCTCTGCGGGCCGCGACCGGCGCCAGCCGCTCACCCCTCACGGAGCCGCCGCCGGTGCGGGGCGACTAACGCGTCCCCGCTCGCGCCATGGCCACGGCCCTTCGCGGCCGCCGTAAAGGGGGCGGAGGAGCCGCTCACCCGGAGACGAGCCCCCAGCCCGCCGCTCGCAGCCAAACGGGCGGCGAGGCCGGCGCTTACCCGCACGGTGATCTCCGTGGCGCAGCCGGACGGGGAGCAGCCTCCCGGCGCGTCCAGCCGTGAGGAAACCGCGCGGAACTACAACTCCCGGCGGGCGCTGCTGTGGGAGCGAGCCGGGATCCCCGGGCAGCCCGCGCAGGGCATGCTGGGAGCTGTAGGCCTAGGGCAGCGCGGGCGGGCGCTCAGCCGCCGCCTGTGGCGGAGGGAGGGAAGGTGCGTGGTGGGGGTGCGGTGGGATGGGCTGAGGCCCGGGAGGAGGCGGCGGCCGGGCCGGGCTGAGGCGGGCCGGCTCCCCGGGGTGGGCCGCGGCGGGAGATGAGCGTCTGGAAAGGCGGGCGCAGGGCGGGAGGCTGTCCGCGGGAACGCCTGTCCCGCCGTCGGGCCCGTGCCACGGCTCAGCCGCTTCGGCAGCGGAGGCCGCAGCGCCCTGCCCTGCGTGCCCCTCACGCAGTCTCGGGGTGGCGGTTCAGGGTGTTTTGCCTCTTCCCTCTCCCTCATTTTTTAAAGTTGTTTTGGTTTGTTTTTTTAATTTCCTGTCTTTTGACTCCGATACAGTAAAATGGATCCCAAACCTCCCACATTCCGTGGAGGCTGGCGGTGCTTAAACCTCCAGCGTAAACACATAACGTGTTTCTTCCCATGCCAATGTTGCTTTCCAGTTTAGCGTTATTTCTTTTCTAAAGTCCATCAGAGTAACCGTGTCTCTTCACAGTCTCCCAGTCTAGACGTGCTGAGGGATTTGGTTTGCGGGTTTTTTCAGCGTTTTGTAAAGTAATCTGTTTATCTTAAGCTGCTTAAAAGCAATCATTGGTTTTATCAGGAGCCAAGGGTTTGGCAACCAAAAAAAGTGCAGGATTTGGGAAGGCTGAGATTTGAATCTCTTGGATGTCTGGAACTGGCGTTTCTGGCGTGGAAGGGTGCTGTGCTTGGGATTCAACAGCTCAAGTTTGGGCTCAGGACGAGGTGGTATTTTCCATGTTGTGATTTTACTGCCTTCTGCTGGTCAAAGATGTTCAGAATGAGTTGTATTTTTTTTAGAATCAGCACATGATTGTAGCACATGATCTGAAATTAAGCTTCAGCACAAATACCAACAATAGATGTCTCATCTATTTTATGGTGGTGTTTTGTTACATATTCTCACGGATATAATACATTTCACGTAGTAGGGTTGATCAGTAAAGAGGATTGTAGGTATTAATGTGCAAAGCAGACAAATCTTGTTTCTAAGTTCTAGCTATTGGCTCGAAGTTGTGATGTAGGAGATCACCTTTCTAATCCTTGCCCTGTGTTTTGGCTCACTACTTGCCCTTACTAACAGCACCTCATTTCTGTGTTCCTGTGTATCACAATCCTTATCTCTTAGGAATCCATCAGACCCCAGCATCTTTGTGTAGCAGAGTTATAGTAACACCACTGCCATGATAAAACTTAAACATTCCTTATGAATGGTCACATGTTGTTACTGTTTTTTTCCAAAGCTGGAAAGGAGAGGCAATGCACAGAAAGTGACATTGCACCTCGTGTGTGTCTTTATATTCCAAGCAAAGATAAAGATTTAAAAATGAAAACCATGTTGCTGTTTGTACTAAACTCATGAAAGACTGTGGTCCCACACTAGTGGGTAATCTGTCAGAGCAGAAAGAAACAGAATTTTATGACCTGTTTTAGAAATAATAGTTCTTTAACGTTTCATCTTTGCGTTTATTCTCAAAGACAAAGATGAATGTGCTTGTCTGTTTGTGTGTGGTCCTGAATATTGAGAGCTGAGTAGCTAACATGGCTTGGATTTGGCTAAATGTTGAACCAAGAATTACTCACTTGATCAAATGGAATGGCTATTCCCTTGCCTGAAATTAGTTGCCTTCACCTTCCTGCTCTGAAATTTAATAGCCATGCCCTGATTTGATAGGCCCCACAATGTGCCATCTGGATATATGTGGTAAATCCCTCAGGCAGTCAGGTTATGAGAATGAAGATATTTACTTTCTGCATTTTGCATCAGGCAGATAATGCAAAACAAAGCTTGGATTGCAAAATAATTACTCAGGCAATCATAAATAACTATCTGTATTTTCTTTGCATTCGCTGATTTCTGTTTCTGTAGGAAAGATTCGCAGCGGGAGTGAGAGAGAACATGCTGCATTCAACAAACTTGTGACAAATGGCCCAGAGTTTGCACTTTCAACATTTGAAGGGCATAAAAGGCCATTCAAACCACCCTTCAGCTACATTTGTGCTAAATTAATATAGTACTGGTAAGGTAATATTTAAAATCTGTGTTCATGGAAAATACCATAAGAGGTTCCAAAGAAACACAAAGAAAAATTTCTTCCGTGTTCAGGTGAGGGAGCACTGGAAGGGGCTGCCCAAATGGGCTGTGGAGTCTCCTTCTCAGGAGACATTCAAACCCACCTGGACAAGTTCCTGTGTGACCTACTCTAGGTGATACTGCTCTGGCAGGGGGTTGGACTGGATGAGCTTTCGAGGTCCCTTCCAGCCCTTGAGATTCTGTGGTAATGTGACTTTGCTCTTTTTAACAGGTAAACCAAGCGGGGAACAGCAAGAAGACTAGAAATTAGAGAAGATGCTCTCTGCTTTTTGGATCTTTGAGATACCACAGTTGCTCATTTACCCACCAGATACTGCGGAACGGTGAGATAACACCAAATTGCAGGGCAATCAGGGGAATGAAGCTTCTACTCCCATGTCTGCCACTAGCCTACCAGATTGCCTCTGGGAGCTCATCTAAGCATTCATCAATAAGCTGCAATATATTTAGAAAAGCCCATTAAACATTTGGCTGACAGTATGTGCTTTCCAAAACACCCGTTTGTCTGTTGCCCAAGCAGAGCAGACCTTGGGTCAAGGAGCTGTAGAGAAGGGAATTTTTCCTCATTTATTTTTAGTTTCATTTCCTAAGGAAGTAAGCCATCTGTGATCTGTTTCCTTCTGGAAAGTTTTGAAACCGCTCTGCAATTCAATCAATTTTGCAGAGCCTCAGAGATACTAAATACCCTGAGGTTTTGGGTTTTTTTTGTGGAAATAGCTGCTCAAGTAAAAAGAGACCCTGAAACAGGATAAAGGGGCAGCACTGGAATCCAGGCTGTGTTGGTTCTGCTGCTCACAGAACTACCTGTGAAAATAGCTTATAGGAGGGTTGCTCTCCCCCATTTTAAACCAGAAAACTTCAGATGTGCTTGTGGAAGTGTTGCTGTGCTTAGCAACACCTCTGGAAATTGAATGGTTAGATAGATGATACGGAGCTTTATAAAGATGAGAACCGTTATTGATTAAAAACTAAAAGCTATGACAACTATTTTGTCTCTGACGCAAACCCATTACTCCAGAATGTCATGAGTTTCACAAACAAGTTGGGATCTTTGAGGTTAGGAGCCAATGCATGCATGCTGTAAAGCAACAAAGCAGCTTGAGGGCTCCTTTCAGGGAACAAAGGGTTCTCCCAAGTTGCTTCTTGAGATGTTCCCACCTGCAAGCACAGACTGACTGCGCTGTCTGCTGAGGGTGACCCCTGAGGTCCTTTTCCAGGCTAGAATCACCTATCTAGCAAGTGTGAATCTGCTCACACGTGCCTGGTGTGTCAGCCTGCCCATGGAAGCCTTTGCAGTAGTAGTTTGTTTTCTTACCCTACCCCAGGATTAGGCTAGGCAAGAGAAGGCTCCAGTAGGATACCTGTAAGATTCTATGCCAAAGCTACTCTTAATTTAAGATCTTAGTTAAAAAACTGTAAGAGAAAATAAAGAATACAGTAGTGGCATTTACAGAGTATGAAGAGGGGAGGGATTAAAAACTGTATTGAGGGTAGAAAAATACCTGAAAATGATAAACATGGGCAGAAATTAATGGCAGCTCAGTTGGGAAGACTGAGTCCTTATCTGAGGAGATGCAGGTTCATGAGACCATTTATTAAATTGAAGAAATCTGAAAGTAATAATGCCAGGAGACAAAGAATGAAGGCAAAAATGAACCAGATATCAACTATGAAGAAGGCTGCAAAAAGGCTAGTGCAGATGAGGATTCATATTTCCATTTCTCCCTCAAAAGGCACTTTTCCTGCTGTAAAATCAGGGAGGCAAGTCCAAGAGAAAGGGAGGAACTGGTCATCACTGCTGCTTGCCCATCCTCAAACAGCCTGGAACTGCCATGCTTCTCCCAGGGAGAGGAAGCATGGTCCTCCTGTGGGTCAGGCTCATAGGCTGGCAGAGGCTGCTCTAGGCAGAATGTTTTTCACATAGCTGGTTTGCTTCATGCAGTAGTTGATACGATATGACTTGGTATTCAGAACTAGAAAGTTTCTCCCTCCCTTGCTGTGAGGGTCATGTGTGGTTTTTCTGATGTCTGGGATGAAGAACACAAGTCCGTTTAAAAAGGGTCTTTGAAGTGCTGTACTCAGAGCACCTTGGCTCTGCTTCTAGCTCTGCTGTCCTTAGCTTTTTCTATACCTGACTTGAGCTATCTATGAAAGACAGGACATGGATGTGAAGGCTGCAGGCACTTGGAGACGCCTTGCTCTTCCTTTACTTTCCCAGTTTCTCCTTCACTTAGGAGAATCTGGACACTGGAGAAATAAGGCTGCCCCTTCTTGCTCCGAGAACACCAACATCCTCACTCTTGCCATATCTATCTTGAAGATAATCATACTTGTACAGTTTACATTACCCATGTAATTTCCTTAAAGAAATTATTCACTAAGAGACTCGGAGAAGATTTGGCCCTTAATGAATTTCATTTGCTTCACGTAGCTGCCAGTAGATGGCTCTCCGAATTTGCAGTCCCTTATTTACTGCATTGTTTATTGAATTATGTTGGCCACATTTTCCGTGGAAAATGTTTTCAGTGTGTTTGCTTTGAGGAAGTTTACGTCAGAAGAACAAGGAAGCAATGGACCCAGTAAATAGACTGTTAACAAACAAAGACGTGGGATCAGTTCACTTTTTGCAACATGTTTCATGGCCACAATCCAAATGATTTTTCTTGTGCATGACCTAATCTTGTAACTATCAGGCCCAGCAAGTTACATCTGTGTTTGCAGAAGGCATTTGCCAAATTGGATTATAACTGAGGAAAATTAAATCTTGATCAAAAAGGCATTTTAGTCACGTGTTGGAAAGGATGCATGTGGTTTACGGACAGGTACCACGGTGAACCCATGGAAATGCTCCTTCCTTCATACCCTTTCAGGGTGAGAGATGTTGTTTTGCAGATCCATGTGTGTTAACAGAGCACAATGTCCAGGCCATTAACTTTAGAGAGGTGCCTAGCACAAATACAGCTGCCAGGTGTAGATGTGACTCTATTCCTCACCTTTTTGTTATATGCTTTATCAGAGAAGACTAAAAGGTGATTTTCAAGATGACAGGCCATGTTTTGATAAGTCACTGGGCTGTTCTCCCAGCCCTCAAACCAGCAGGGTGTCTGGAAGGGAAATGCAACAGCTACAGCAGAGACCTTTCACAGCATCCATCAACTACTCATTCAATCTACACTCAGTCTTTGTCCTAATAGAGTACTAATGCCCCCATGACAAGTGAGGATCATCCCCCAGCTTCTCAGAGACCACTCACCAGGTGGTTATTGATGATGGCTGCATAAATGGGCTAGCTCCTTGGAAGCAGTGATGTCTTTCAAAGGCTGATGCATTCTACCACTGGAATCCAATGTGGAACATGCTACATTCCGTCTTTGTTCTCTAAAACTTGTTGAAGAATTACAATATGTTAAGGCAGAGTAACTATTTAGTAGCCTCACAATGCTGATAAAGTTCCAGGTTTTCAATTCATTTACTAGAAATACGTAGTCTTAGCCAAACCATTTAAATTCAGTGGGCTGCATGGAGGGATCAGTTGCAATGTACACAGTCTGTCCACTGAAGTAACTCTTTGATTTGTCTCCACCTTGTTTCTGAGTTACCAGTCACCCTTGAGGATGACATGTAGTCACAAACAACTTTATGAAAAATAAGCCTAATACTCCAAATATATCACCAGTTGCATAAGATTTCACCCTGATTTAAAGGAAAATAGTTCCATCTTCTACTGCAGGTAAAATCTGCTGCACAACAGCTGTTTTTGAATGAGAGGAAGATGCTAATTCTTAAAGGGATGCCTGGATACATTTCTTTCGACAGACTGAAATTGTGTGAGGCATGTCTCTGTTTCTAGTCACATCCTCCTTTTTTGCAAAGCACGAGTTTGCTTTTCCAGACAAAACATTTCCTTGAACTAATTCACTTTTAAGATGAGAAAATAAGAAAGGTTACGTGACTCTCAGTGCCTGTCAGTGGCAGCACTCACCTGAGTACTCGAAATAACACGGCAACTCCACAACATCAATCACACTGCCTTGCCAGTGATAACACAGACAGGATTTGTTGATCCCATGAATTTTAGTGTTTGGCATTATTGGATTTATCATGGTAAAATACGACATTCTTTTTTCCCTCGTATTTCTTCACTTCTTCCTTGACTTCCTTTGGTTAATGCTCCATGCACTGCAAAATTTAGAGTCAATCTACAGGAGCTCTTGGTTCTCTCTACAAGGTCGTGTGTGCATTTCTACCAGCCTCAATGTTCTCTTATCCTTTGAAGTCATTTGCACCAGCTTTGTAGACTTCTGGGCTGTTACTATCTGAAAAGTGATGAGGAATCTTTGTTATTTTTATGAAATTCACTTGTTGACTCTTCAATAAGTAGAGGGCTTTTGTTCATATTTAAATCAACTCTATGGAGAAAGCCATTTATCTGCAAAGCAATGCTCTCCCTTGGAGAGCACTTAATGTATTGTATTTGATAAAGGCTCCTTTTCTATCTATTTTGAATCTTTGAATCATTTTTTATTTTTGTACATAGGTGTTCCACATTAGATGGGGTGGGATTAGGGTAAGGTGGTTATTTGTCTCTGTTGATACTTCTGTAGAATTATATGCTTCAACAAGATGAATAACAAATCATTCATAAAGAGGTGAGCTCCTGTCCCTCGCTCTTTTAGCTTTGTAGCCTACTGCAGGGATGATCTGCAATGAGTGCAAAGTCCCTTCACTCATCCTGCTCCTCCAGTGAGGCCTTGGCCTCTCTGGCAAGGGTGGCAGAGCAGGATGTGTGTTCCCACCTCAGCTAGCAATTCCAGACTCCTGTATCCGCACAGAGACTTTGCTGTTTTGCAGTTTCAGATGTCAGAGCACATCCGGCAGGCGCAGCTGAGGTGCAGACACATCTCATCTGACTGCCCTTCCGTCGGCTGCCTCCAGCACACAGGTGGGGGCACACCAGGAATCAAGTCTGCCAGAGCTCATTTGGCCAAGCCCTAAGCTGCAGAAGAGGTCACTGAAAAGCAAGGTACTGACAAATGGGCAAAACTGACACCAAAACTCAAGCACCTGTGCTATAGACTGTGGAGGTGCAGGAGGCAGCTGAGATCCAGCTGAGGTGCCTGTGGGGGGCGAGGCAGGCACTATGGGTAGTGGGTGGCTGTTTCAAGCCATTCCTGCTCATCAGAAACCTAAAATCACCCATGACATGACTGCATTTTAAGTGTACCCTTGGTCTTTAAACAACCCTTGCTAACACATCAGTTGCAGAAGGCTATTAAATAAGCTAGACATAGGTTTTGGGGGTAATACTGAGATGACTTTATGAGTCCCACAACTTAATCAAATCCTTCTGTCTGTGGTGGTAACTAGACAAGAGAGGAGAATGAAATCTAAAATCCTCTTGATCGACCTTTAGTACTCTCTGCTCTGTGTGTCAGGGCTTCTGGGGCTGCACTGCTCTTTGCACCTTCTGGCAGTGATAAGAATTTCCCTTTTCAGAGACACGGGATTCCCAGTTTCAGTATAAAAGAGTTAGGCAGTAATGTTTTCCCTTAAGGCAAGATTAAATTAGCCCTCCTGCATCTCACACTGATGCCATTTTGGAAAGGAAATTCCAGATAGGATGGAAAGAGGAAAATTTTCTGGTGGTGTCTCATGTTTAGGTCTGTTCTTGCAAGTGCACACACTATGTACAAGGATTTACTCATAGGATGATAGAATGGTTTGGGTTGGAAGGGACCTTTTAAGGATCATCTAGTCCCACTCCATGCAATGGGCAGGGACACCTCCCACTACACCAGGTTGCTCAAAGCACCATCCAACCTGCCCTCAAACACTTCCATGGGTGAGGCAGCCAAAACTTATGTGGCTGTAAGAAGGTAAATAGCTCTTTGGCTTATCCTGCCCACTCTGTGGTGGGCTTACCGTGTGTGCAGTTCTATGTGTAGCTGCCATTCAAGAGCAAAAGTCTTTGTCTTGGCAGACATTTGTGGGAATATTTTCTCCTCTCCCCCTTGGAGAAGAGCAGCCCTTTCTCAGTGGCACACAATAGGTCTTTGCTTTGCAGTGTCTCCATGTGTGTGTGCATCTGTGTAACACTGACAGCACGTTTCTGTGGCGGACCACAGTCTCACCCACACCACATTTGCTTCATCTCTGCACAGAGTTTGCTGAACTCCACCAGGATCACCAACACATGTATGTATTTGCAGATTTCAGGGCCTGACATTCCCTGTGTAAACATATACAAACAGAAACACAGAATAATTATATGCAGCTGGAAATCAGTGGCTTCTGGGAGTGGAAAAATTGGTGTACTCAGATTGCAGCCACAGCGTGCTGGAAACATTCACACCATGCAGACAGATGGAAGCGGGTGAATTAGCACTCGCTGCTTTTGGACACTTCCTGGATTACTATTAATAGTTCTCTGGTTTAGATTAATGCACAGCGTATGACATGTAATGTTGGCTTTGAATTACCTCCTAAAATGCTCAATCTTGTTCTGAAGTGCCAAAACAGGCTATTTTTTAACTCCCTACCCCTTACCTCCTCTTCCCATTAGGATGACCGCATTTCTAGGGAGACTGGTGGCAACGACCTGTTTGGATGGAAAGATGATTGTGACACTAGCCCAGCCATTTTCTAAATCACTGTTAGGGACGATTTTTAGCCTTTATGAAGGAAAAGTTGATACTATAGACAGTGTGATTGACCATGAGCCCAGTTCCATCCCTGCAGGCACGGGCAGCTTGCAGGAGCACGGCAATCCATGGCATCCCGCAGTGCCACACTGGGCGGTGGTGTGGACCAGGCTGTGCCAGGCAGACCCAGGAGAGCCTGGGCTGCGGGGAGGGCTGCATCCCAAGGCCCAGCACGGACCAGACCCTGGCAGCGGTTCAGAGGTGAGGCCTCCGCTGTCCGCACCCTCCAGTTGAGCTCTGCAGGTCTCGCTCGGCGGCGGGGTGAGCTGCCGGGTGGCATGAGCCGAGTGAAGAGCCATTTTCCCAAACCACGACTCGGGCTGCTATTGCATGTAACAGCCCCAATCCACTCCGGTTTTCAATGGGAGTAAAGCGGCCCCGCGGCAGCGAGGGCGACCCGAACCTAAGGCGCGCTCGGTCTGCAGCACGGCAATGGCAGGACGCGCTCGGCGAAGCCTGTCCGAGTCCCGGGGAGTGGAGGCCGGGTCCGGGAGCCGCCGCCCCAGCGCGGCCCGAGGGCCCGGGGCCCGGCACCGGCGATGGGCAGGGGAACGCGGACGGCCACTCCTCGCCGCCCCGCGGCCGCCCGCCCCGCCGTATGTCTGCGAGGAGCGGCCCCAGCCCAGGAAAGGGGAGGAGGCGGGCGGGCGCGGCGAGCGCTGAGGGTGGGAGCTGGGCCGGCTGCGCCGCGCGGGTGCGCGTCTCCGCGGAGCATTACGGCGCCCGTTCCCGGCTCCCCTGCTCCGCCAGCGCCGAGGAGCCGCCGCGCGGAGCCCCGCAGCGCGGCCATGGCCGAGCGCCGCGCCTTCGCCCAGAAGATCAGCAGGTAGCGCGGCCGCGGGGCGGGGGGTGCGCCCGGCCCCGGCCCCCGGCGTGGGGAGGGGCGGGCTGTCGGGCTTGGCCGGCGCGGAGAGGGGCGGCCGCCGCGCCCCTGAGGGACGGAGGGGCCCGGCGCGGCCCGCCGGCGCTCGGCGCCCTCCCGGCTCTCAGGCTGCTGACAGGGCGCCCAGCGCGACGGCGGGCCGGCCCGAGCCGAGCCGCAGCGGGGCCGGGCCGCCGCGCCGGGCCTGCCGTGAGCAGCCCCCGGCCGGGCCGCCGGGCAGGGTCCGCCCAGGCCGGCGCCGCGGGGCTGCGGTTCCCCTCGTCTGCAACAAAGAGCCGGGGAGGGGTGGAGGGGGGGATGCGGCCGTGTGTGTGCGCGGCGTGTCCGCCAGGCGCGGTGCTGCTTCCCGAGGGAAGGGGAGGGAGGGGAAAAAAAAAGGAGTAGAAGAGCTGTTTAATTCAGGTCCCCGTGAACAAAGGCCGGCCGGGCGCATTGTGCGGTCTCCTCTCGCCGCACAATGGGCGGCCCGGAGCGCCCGGCAGCGCGGCGGGTGTTTTCCTGCCGGTGCGGGGGTGCCGGGCCCGCCCCCGGCGCTGCCCCGGCCCGCGCCGCCCGCCGCGGCCCCGCTCGCCTGCCCGCCGCTGCCGGGACGGCCGGCCCCAGCCCACGGCCGGCCCCAGCCCGCTGCCGGCCCCAGCCCGCTGCCGGCCGCAGCACGCTGCAGCCCGTCCCTGCGAACGGCAGACCTGCCTTCTGCTTTCCTCGCTGCCTGCAAAATGGAGAAAACAGCTCCTTTTGTGTGTGATAAGCAGCTGGTTAATGTCAGCACAGCTCCTTGCACATGCAGAGCTATTTGAGATTTGCAGTGTTAAACATCCTTGTATTCTATAAAGTTTTGTTTTGAGATTTGTTTTCAGGAGGAATGTTTATAGGAAATTACCTGCTAATACCAGGTTTCTGTAGATCTATATTCCAAGTTAGGTATATGGTTCCAGGTGGGAACCACAGTTTTTCTGTCTGACCACGTTGCCCTTGGTGACCGTGGGTACCCCTCCAAGCTGTAACTAGCAGCAGAGTGAAAGTGGGAACTATCAGTTTCACTGGTGCTATTCAGGAGGCTGTGGACAGTAGTGAAAGCAGTATTATTTTCGTACTGTTGGTTGGGAAAACTAGGTACAAACAGCTGTGGTTACAGGAGCTGTGATGGAGAAGGGTCACGGGCAAAGAAAAAGGAGGTCAAAGGAAAGGCTAGGCAGGAGGTAGAGGAGTGACATTGATCCCACCCCGCTCAGGATCCAAAGACGAGGTGAAAACACTGCTCTTCACTCATTGTTCTCTGCAAAGTTTGATGCACACCAGCTAGGGGTTAATGTAAAGGATCAAGGTCTCAGGAACAGAGAGAGAGATGGATTTGCTGCCAGACCATTTTTCCTAATTCTTGATTGTAGTCATAGAAATAGTCACATGAGGGACAA
This sequence comes from Colius striatus, assembly GCF_028858725.1. Taxonomy (NCBI): domain Eukaryota; kingdom Metazoa; phylum Chordata; class Aves; order Coliiformes; family Coliidae; genus Colius; species Colius striatus. The sequence continues at coordinate 8,407,279 of NC_084768.1, read as the reverse complement.
CTACTAGAAGTGCAAGTGCAAGAGTTCCAGCAACCTTGGCAGGAAGTTAAATCAAATGGCCCTGGGGTGACCACTGTGAGTGCTCTCAATGTTTCTGCAGTAGGTTCATCAGGCAGGAGCACAGATGTGCCACCTTTCTGTACCTTTGGATCTACTCTTCTCGGTGTGTTCTCAGCCCACTCCAACAGCAGCAGTGTGGGTGTCTGCAGGCAGAGGTGGGCTTTCCCACATGTCGGATTCATTTGTGGAGTGTATGGTTCCTGCAGGCTGTGCCTGCAGAAGGGCCTGGCTGGTCTGTGATAGGGTCAGCTCCTCCTGGAGCAGAGCTCTTGCATCTCCAACTCTTTCTTTTATGCTGACGTGTAAGACTGCTGTATTTCTCTTTGGGATTTCCCATATTGTAATGTTGTCTTCTGAGAAATCTCAAGTTCCTGGTTCTTAGGCTGCACATCCAGCGTATGTGAAGGCAAAAACTTGTGGGCAGATGAGATTTTGTAACCCAGAGGCGCCCAGGCTGGGCTGTAGCCCTTCTCCCGCTGACACAGAGTATGCCGCTGTGGATGTTACTGTTTTAGAGGATGAGAGATGGAAGCAAGCAGCATTCTGAAGTCCCCAGAGTTGTGTTGGTGGCTGCTGGAAGCCCTCCCCAGTTCCATTGTTTAAAGAAGAATAAATCCATTGCATTTTCCCACTCTGCCCTCCGTTTGGCTTGCTCACGGAGGCAGACGTAGCATTTGTCTTATTCACAGGAAATAGCCACGCTACCCTTGGTTTGCCTGGTAGCTTGTAATTCAAATGGGATGTAATTCATATCCATGAAAGTAAATTACTTTAAAGCTTACCTACCAAACAGATGCAAGCTTCTAATCTGGTTATTGCAGTAGTGGTATAAAAAGAAACGTGAGGTCAACTGTTCTGTTTCTTAGAGAGACCACAGATGTGGTTTTCAGAGCCCTGATTTTCCTGCCTGTGCTTTCTTCAACCAGTGTGGTGCACCTCAAGGGTACACACCGAGCTCCAGTGCCATGCTTGGTCTGTTTACTACTACTGGAATCTTTAAATACTGGGTATCAGCTATCACCTCTACAGCAGTTTCAAAATACCTTTAAGACTGTTGCAAGGTATCTTTCTGACTAGGTCACGCTGCATTTTTGTTGGAAGGCTTTCAACTGGAACAGATTTTTAGCCTGAACTTTGGCCATCACGTGTACTTACTAATTCTTCTCGACTCCATCAGAAGAAACTCCTGAGTTAAACTTAGTATAGTGGCTTAATAATACCAGAAATTTTGCCTGAAGTTGTTAATTTTTAATTGGAAATATATTGATAATGAATTTTTATTCAATTGTATTGGAACATGTTGTTCTGCATCGTTGTACTTCTGTGGCTGCATGGACACTACTGTTTCCATCTCGATGTAAGAGCAGAGGTGCTCCTGTTCAGCTGATAACCATGTTTGGGGACTAGAGAAGGGTTAGCAGAAGGCAGGATCCACACCAGCAGAGGTAAAATTCACTCCTTAATGTGTCTCTATAAAAACCAAATGGTCAGTCCGTTATTGTTGAGGAAGCAGCTGAGCTGCTGCTCGCTCTCAGCAGGGCTGGGTGTTAAGTACTGACCAAGCCAGGTGCTGTGCATGGCCCCTCAGGGGTTGTGCTGTGCTGTCCCTGCTGAGCACCCGCCGCTTCACCCCTGTGCGCCCCAGGTTCCCAGTTATGTTATCCCAGCACTTTCCCAGGCTGTGGGGCCTCATGGCAGAGACATGGGATGTGAAAACTCCACTTCCAGAAAGGTCGATTCTGAGTTCCTGAATGTCCCAGTAAATCGAAGCATGCTGTATCCTGGCACTCCAGGCCTTCCAGGGGCAGGCAGAGGAAATGGTATGCAGGATTTTCAGAGGTCAAATACAGAAAAAGAAAATAAATCACCCTTTAAACATCATGCAGGGTACTCCAGTCAGGCAGAATCCTGTAGCCTTTCACCTGAGCCCCCGTCTCAGTGCCACGTCATTGCTCTGGACCATCTCAGGTCTGGTTATCTAGGGAATCCAGAGCTACTGCCTTGGTCAGACCATCACATTTTGAACTTTTGAAAAACTCTTTCCTTGGAAAGAGTTTTGTTCTTCCTTTACTGCTTCCACAGTTAAAAGAGGATCCTTTTGACATGGAATGACACCCCCGCCTTACTTTCAGTATCACTATGCATTTCAGCCTCACACAAAACCCAGAGAGGTGTTCATTCTCTTGCCGAGAATTACCAGTTTTCCTGTCTCTCCCTGGAGTCAGGAGAAAATTAGTTTTAGCCTCGTGGCTCCAGCCCCTTCTGAGGTGTTTCCATGTGAACAGGAACCTCATGGTGCCATGAGGCACTGCAGTCTGGGGCTGAGGGGTCTTCAGAGCCTTGGCTGAAAGGGAGTGACCCTGCTCTCAGACATTCAGTGCTGTGGAAATTCCCCATCATCCAGGGCTCTTATGTTCTATTTAGACAGCTTTCTGGACTAATCACAGCTTGTCTTTATGGTTTTGAGTTGAGGGGAAAACACTTCATTCAGAGCTAGCATCTTCTTTCTGCTGAAGCTCCTTGTCGCTCCTGTATGCTGATGGGGTACTGTAAAAGGTGACTTGGGGAGACTAAATTTACATTTGTGTTCATTTAGAACCCTTTTACATTCCCTGAGCAATGTGTCAGGGAGACTGACAGCTGCTTTTGCCCTGCCTCAGAGTAAACAGGGACAGAGTGAAACCTGCACCCACAGAAACTGACCGCAAAGCTGCCACTGGGTTCCAGGAGCACTGCATCAGGCCAGAGATGGTGGTGGTCGCAGCAGGATGCTCATCATGGTTTATTCTCTTCCCACATCCACATGCTGTCTGCATTGCCAAACACTATCATGGATAATTGAAAGTATTTTTTTAACGGAAGCTTCAGAAGAGCTTCCTCCTGTTCTGCAGAAGTCATGTTGTCTGCCCCCGTTCAGCCATTGTGGATGTCTCGTGCAGGAGCCGGATGCGCTCTGGGAAGCCTGACAAAATCTCTGACTGCTGAAAGCAAGCGAGAAAGCAAGGAGGACAGTTCATCTCCAGGGCTCAATGGCAAAGCTGCTTCTTTGTACAAAGCTGCCTTGTTTGGTTGTGTTTGGTATTTTTAAAATGTGAGATGTGACTTTGATCTCTGCTGACGAATCTGGTCCTGTGGTGACTTTCATAATAAGGTGTCTTGGGAGCTCGTTCCCTTCACTGCAGCTGAGAGGTGACACTTTCAGCCTTAATAATTAAATATTGTCAGAAAAGCACCACAGGCAGCATTGTATGGTGTTTTCTATTTTAATCAATGGTAAGGAAAAAGGGAACATGTCTTATGTGTTAATTTGAGAGCCCACACTTACCTGCAGCAGTCAGGATCAGGCTGATCCTCAGCCTCATCAAACCCATTTCACTTCAGTGGAAGAAGTTAGCTCTGAAGGAGACAGGTCCTTGGGTTTAGGAGAAAGGCTGAACTGGCAAGGTAGCTCAAAGCCACAACTCTCCCTTGAGCAGGTTCCCTGATCCACCATGACACATCCTTCGTGACTCACACCATGGTTCAAACTTGGATGGAGCAGACCTCCAGGCAGGAGAGCTGAGCCAGAGCACGTAGGGACAAAGGGACAGGTCATCTCAACAGCAGTGGCAAGACAGATAAAGCCTCCCAGTGCCATTCTGGTTTGGGGCTTCGGACCTGAGTATAGAGAAAGATGCTTACAGCCACGTGCAGAGTTGTATGCGATTGAGTTGGCAGAACAAAGAGGGACGCTTTCACTTTAAAAAGTAAACTATGTAAATACAGTTTGCTGCTGAGAGAGAACAAGCAGCCTTGCTATGGATTGGCACAGATGCCTTACTGTACCAGGCTGTCTTTCTCAATAGGCAAAGGCTCGCTGAGAGTGGAGTCACTGCACGTGACACAGGAGATGAAGAACAGGCAGGAGTAACAGTTTGGTAATTAGCAGGTTGGGGAGAAACAAACGATTTGCATTGCTCTTGGAAATTGGGGAGGGCTATGGAAGGGAGAGACTTCCTGAAATCACTGCAGCAGACGATCTGGATGACTGTATCCTGACCCACCTTTTCTGTGAAACGGAATTCTCAACCTTGCTTGGTATAACCAGACAGGATTTGCTGAGCCTTCTCTTGGGAAGGCAAAAAGAACGGCTATCTCCAGTATGAAGCTTAAGGACAAAGAAATAAAAATAACAGGAACAATTTGGGGGTTTGAGCAGGTAGGCTGCACAGAAACAGGAATTACTTTTGTGTGTAGTAAAGAAACATGGAAGTGCAAACAAATGGTTTCGTTTTCTTATTTGTGGCTCGGAGTACTTTGAGAATGACCAGTCTTGTTTTGCTTTAGAAGCTACTTCCAAGGGGATTTTTTTCCCCCTCTCCTTTGTTTTCTTTGTTTTTTATTTGTGTGTTGTGTGAACCACATGCACACACAATAATTAACCAGCCAAGAAGGTCAGAAGGGAAGTGACTAGGGAAGATGTACTTTAAACATAGACATTCATGAGGCTGTGGGCTGTAATTAACTGGAATGTTTGTCTAAGGATCCCAGGTTACAGGTTGGAATTAAAGAGGCAGAGTTTTTGGTTTTTTCCTTTTAATTGTCAAGCACTTTAATGGCTCTTCTGATTTTTTTTTTTTCATTTGAAGACTGTTTTGGATTTATTTCTCTTTTCTGGTCGGGTTTCAGTGTAGTACACAGTGTAATACACAGTGTAATAACCTAAGTTGGTTTAGGAAGCATAACTTCTAGCTAGGAGTAGTGTTCAGGGTTATAACATAGTAGTCATGAGTGGATGGCATTTGCCATGGACAAACAGCTTTTGGAAATTCAGGAGAAGGCAAGTGTGCTATCAATTTCAGGGTGACAGTGAACCTCTGTGGTGAAGCAGGGAGAAAGGAGTCCTGAAAATAGTAAGCTGAGGTATCTTCTCAAAAGAAAAATATTCCTTGGGTCCTACAAAGCCCTGGTCAGGCTGTAGCTGGAATGAGCAATCAGGAGGAAACACCGTTAAAACGTGTGACTGCCAACTGGAACAAATGAGGGGAAGAGCCACCAGGGTGATCAAAGGAGCAGAAAGGCAATGACAGGATCTGACCTCCCTTAGCCTTGCAGGGGGAAGCCTGGGAGGGGATGCACCTATTCTTTTTTGAATACCTTGCAAGTAGGAAGGAGTGGGAGGAGGGCTATTGAACCTAACTGATGTTGGCACAACACCAAACAGATTACCCATAAATTCACTTGTTGATCAGATTACATTAGGAGATGGTTTCTAAATGTCTGAAGCATGATGCTTTCCAGGAGGGGAAATGGTGTTGAATACATTTGTGAATGCAGTGGTACAGAAAGATAGTCAAGAGTTGTGATTAGACTGCAGGCTTGGAGTAAGTAGTAGTAAGTCCTGCAGACTCTACTCAGGAATTTAGACAGTAGCCAGTTACTTCATGTGAGCAGAGGTTTCATTGGCAATTGTGAAAGGTGAAGAGGTAGGACCACTTAAGACTTGAAAATAATGGTGGTGTCTCGGTCAAATCGATTGGAGGTTGTTCCTTTCTGACTTTGATCATGCTTCAGGGGAATTTTTAATATCCAGTGAGGTTATTAATGGAGCAGCAACATGAAGCAGCCATTGATGCCAAGCACGTGGTCAGAAGCTGTGTTCATCAGTGCCACCCTTTTTGTTTTGTCACCTTTCTTCTCTCATAACATCAAATGACCTTTGCATGGTGATGCTGTCAGGCAGCATGATAGCATCCATGCAAAGTCATAGTGACTCTAAGCAATGCTGTAATAGCAGCTGATCTTGCTTCAAGTTGGGGTGAAGCACAATTGTAGCTGGAATTGTGTACTGACAGGCTGTGCTCCAAATGCAGCACAGCTTCCAGCTGGCTGAGGCTGACATGCAGAAGAAGGAAGGACCAAGAACCCCTCTGGGTTCTGTCACAAATCATGTCTCAGGTTCATAAGGAGCCACTGCACGCAGGAGCAGCAGTGCTGAGTAACGTGGCTAGGCATTGGCTATGGTTTCACAGCTGAGAATGGCTTTCCTCTGGCTGTACTTTCCATCTGGAAACAATGTATGTCCCTTGAAAACCGGGAAAGATTGTTCTTTTTTTCTGTGTTGTGCTGTGTGGTGAAATGTAGGTTCTGATTTTTCCTGCCAGCTGTGGGGCAAGGGCTTGTATGGTGAGGAGTGACACAGAACACGCACTGATTGAGAGTTCAGGCTTAAAGCAGAGACTGTCTGCAACCCGGGGGCAAGCTTTTAAATCTCATCAGCCACAGATGCAGAGTGTTTTCCATGCCAAGCAGACATTTTCATATATCCCAAGCTTTCCTGTGAATGCCAGCAGCACATAGCGTGTGCATGTCTGTGAGAGTGTGCATGCCTGTGAGGGTGCGTGTCTGTGAGAGTGTGCATGCCTGTGAGAGTGTGCATGCCTGTGAGTGTGCATGTCTGTGAGAGTGTGCATGTCTGTGAGAGTGTGCATGTCTGTGAGTGTGCATGTCTGTGAGAGTGTGCATGTCTGTGACACAGTGTGTGTGTCTGTGAGTGTGCATGCCTGTGAGAGTGTGTTTCCCATGTGTCATTCCCTCAGACATTCCAACCTGCCCTGCACCGGACTGCTTCTCTGCCGCTGAGCTGCATGTTGAGAGGATTGGCTCTTGTGTGGAAAGTGGCTACCTGTCCTCATGTTTGTGACTGTAAAAACAAAGAATAGGCAATGGATGAAAATGGGAGAGCAGAGCAGAGGAACAGACGTGAGCAGGCTGAGGGGCTGTGGAGAGTGCTGGAGGAGAGCTCTCCTTGGGAGGAACAGGAGAGCCTCTGCTGGGAACAAGTTTATTTGTGCTCAGTGTCACATGCATTTTATTGCCACATATGTGCCAAAAGCCCAGTTCATAAGAAGAAAAAACCTGCAATTGCTGTTAAGAACATGTACATGCAGCCTTGCAGGGCTTTTGTGATTCTCTGGGAATTAAAACCACACGGTTTGTTCTCACTGGCCATTGACACTCTAATTCCAGCCAGCACACTAAGTATTTGGTTTCATTCCAACAGCAGTGTAAAATGTGCTTGATCTTCATTGCAATTCTTTTACAGAGATAATGTTGTTCCTGTCTCATTTCAGAACTGTGGCTGCTGAAGTCAGGAAGCAGATCTCAGGGCAGTATGGAGGGTCTCCTCAGCTTCTCAAAAACCTCAATATTGGAGGCAGTGTCTCTCATCATACAACTGTAAGTAATGCCTGGAACACAAAAGACTGAAGAAGGTGTGTGTGGCTCTTTCTTTTGGAAAGATACTGCAGTGCTGACATGTTGTTGATCTAAGACCTGGTAACACTTATGAAAACAATTCCATGCAGAACCTACTGATTTTGGAGGTCTCTATCGTGCAAATCAGTTGATGTGGCTGGAAATTTGTGTTTCTGCAGAGTCTTTGTAGGACAAGTATCTCCCTTGAGCAGATATTAGTTGTCTTATGCCAAGGCAACCAGGACGGGGCACAAAATCCTATATGCATGTGTGTTTCTCTTTGCAAGCTCATGTACTTCAGGTAGCTATTTTCACATGTTTCTTGTCACTCTTGAGAGTGGGACCACAGTATGTCATCTACTCTTCAGAGGTTCTTTAAATGTTACTGTGAAAACTGAATGTGGTTTTATTTCTCAGGGATGTATATGTACTTTCAAATTTACAATCTACTTTCCAGAGCAGGTGAAATGTAGACTTGTCATGGTTTAGGCCCATCAGGGGACAAAAGACCACGATTAGCCTCAAGTACCAAAGACCTGAGGATTGCCAAAGGGCAGGGAGGGCTTAACTGCTGCTCAAGGTCCAGGACAAAACGGACCAGGCTACTGGGCTTGGGGAAGAAAACAGAAAATAATTTAATGCAACATCAACTAAAACATAACCTTAAAACCCCAAAACATAACCAACACAAAACAACACAGAGTGGTACAACGAAGAGCACAACCAGCCCTTTAAGATCACCTTCTCCCCAGTCCTCCCCTCTTCCCAGGCTCAGAGCCCTCATCCCGTGTGTTTTTACCTCCTCCCCCCATAAAAGGTTCAGGGAGGCAGGGAATGGGGGTTGCAGTCAGTCTATTCTTGATGGTTTGCCTCTCCTCAGGGCAGGTGGCTCTGCACCAATCCTCCCTGCACCTCCGCAGGGTCCCTCACACACCCGGCAGCCCTGCACGGGCAGTTCCAACATGCGTTCATCCCAAAGGCTGCAGCTCCTCCCTGCCTCTCATGCTCTGGGGCCCGCAGGCTCCAGCACGGCCTCTGCCGTGGCCACCACCTCACACAGTTTCTCGCCCATCCGGGTGCACTCACCCAGAGCTGCTGGCGGCTCTCAGCCCTGCCATTGCCCTGCATGGGTTGCAGGGGCACAGCTGTGTTCTCACCACAGGCTGCAGAGGGGTCTCTGGTCTCCTGCTCCTCCTTCCTTCCTCCTTCTCTGCGGGATCTGCGTGGCCACCTCCATCATGTGTCACTCTCACACCTCCTGCAAGCGCTTCAGATTCCCATCCCTACATCGTGCTGGCAGAGGCGCCAGATTGGCCCAGCCGGGCTGGAGGTGGGTCTGAACCCAGGAGCCGGGGAAGAGTCAGAGAACTTTTACTGGGTTCTCACTGCAACCCCCTCCCCCTGTTACCAAGCAAAAGCTGCTCCTTGCTAAGCCATGACAAGGCTGTTGTCAGAATCTCCCTTTCTGAAGTCAGATTTTCTTGCATGGCCCATCAGTAACCTTCAAAATTACTTCAGCGTGGTGGTAAAAATTTCCAGAGTTTTGCAAACTTTTTCAAGCTGAAACAATTTCTGGAAGATTTCCTTTGATTTGAGTTGTTGCTTTGGCTCAATTGCAGTTCCCTTTGCAGCAGTCAATTTAGAAAACACGTATTACAGCACCATGTTTTCTTCAAGGATGGATCAGGTCAGGCAGTAGTGGAAATGTGCCCTGACTTTGTTAGTCTGTACAAGTGTTCTGAGTTTATAAGAGTTCTCTTGCTTTGAAGTAGGGTCCTGTAGAGTTTCCTCAGTTGATGTACTGCTCTGCTTCCAACGTAGTGCATTAAAGCTTTCTCATACAGAGCACATTTGTGTGCATATCATCTCAGAAAGGATCTCCCAGACTCAGGCTGACCTCTAGTTTAGAACAATGACTCCGCTGCAGGCTGGAAGTTCATCTTTAAGGAGATCTGGCCGTGCCAGAGTCTCTGGGGATTGAGGAGGACCTGAATTCCTGTCATTTCCCACTGCATCAGCTGTGTGAGTACAAGGAGACCAGAAGGCTGGCTTTGTCAGCTGTGTGCCCAGCCTTAATGGTGAGTGAGCATGAAGAAGGAGGGATTAATGAGAGTGGTGTGTCCAGGGCTAATGCTTTATCACAGCAATCTCTGTAGGGGTGTGGAATGATAATGCAAAGCCCTGACTTGGCAGTTCTGTATAGTCTTTTGCATAATCCAGTATTAGGCAATAGGGAGGGACCCCTGCTATTAGCAGAGGAGGACTGGATGGAGCACTCAGGGCCATTTAATCCACTTCCCTGCAGCAGCAGTAGATAGCTGAGGAACAGACACCTGCTTTTGAAGGACCCATTGGATTTTGATCCCACAGGCTTCTGTGCTTACTTGTCTCATGTGTGGTTTCATTTTGGAACAAGTTGGCTGAATTGCCTTTCTACTTCCCATTGTGTTCATAAAGCAAAATCTCTATAGTACGTCTCCAAACTGTTCCTCAGCTACCCATATTTCTCATAACTGTTTTTCCTTGTATCCTGTCCTTTAGCTGAATTGTCTCTTCCACTTTTTTGTCCTATTTCTAAGGTTTTTCCATTCTGCCAGCATCAATGTGTGCATACTCAAAGCTTCAGTCCTCTTGATCTTCACATGTAATTCTCAATACAGGATCAAATTTGATGGTCACGTTACTGTCAGCCCTGTTGTCAGTTCTGGTATCTCGTTATGCTGTTGGTGTTGTGTTCTCCAGTAAATATATGCAAGAGTCTCTAAAAATCCTGGAAAAGGTCATGCTAACTGGAAGCAGGCTCTGACTTTTCCCATCCAACAGCATTGTGTGATGGTTGATGTGATAAGCTCCTGGCTTGTCTTATTCAGTTCTGTGCTGAGCAGAGATGCTCTTCAGAGGCATGATTAACATGGAGTGATAGTTTGTAGGAGATAGTCTGCAGAAAAAGTATTTATAATTAAGTCATGAGTCTATATCCTGAGGCTGCATAATGTGACAGAAGTTTGCTTGTAACTGAGTTTTGGGTCAATTTCTCTCCCGTAGGCATCCCTCAGAATCTGCTGTGCCTGCCTGCCTTGGTTTGATAACAAACATTATGCAGAGAGAAAGCACTACTGCTTGAAGCTGTAATGGCTATTTGCTCTGGGAAAAGCCCAGAAGTTTGTGTGTCACAACACTTTTAAAGAGAAAAATAGAAGGCCTTGAATCTGCTTGGCAGTTTTGTGTAGCCATACTGGTTTGAAAGCCTAGAGTGGGTTTAAGTTGGACATTTATGCTGAAAGATATGGATATTTTAATAAGGCCATGTGGTTGGGTATCATGTGAATACCTCCTGTATGGTGGCAAGTTGCTCTGTTGAGTATGCAGCATGTAACTGAAGGGCTTTTAATGATGGTGCGGATGTGATTTCTCCTATCCAGTGCATCTTGTTCATCGTGTTGAACACTTCCACAGAGAATTGTGATCCAGATAAGGTTTGTGCCGATTCTCTGTTGACAGTTGCCAACAGTAGCTGCTGATGTTAATTCCTCTTATCACACACAGTCCAATGGAGATGTGTATGCTTATGGAATGAAGGGCCTGTAGCACCGTGCTTGGTTGGGCCTTTTGTTTCTTGGCTGAAGCCAGCTGAGGGACTTTTGACACTGTTGAGTGATTTACATGTGATTGAGCCCAGGATAAATGCAAGAACCTGTCAGCTGAATTTACCAAGTCTTTTCCCTTTTGCTTCATAAGCAGCAGACAAACAAGCTGCCAAAACTGTTTCTAATTTAGTATCTGGTAGAGCTGGGGAGAAGACACTGTTTTCAAATGACTGTACAGGAGCTTGTGGTTTATTATTGTCAGCCTCCACCCTTCTGCCACTTTAGGAGCAGCTGATTTTAATTGCACATTCCTTAAGCCGCAGATACGAATCCAAAGCCTTCAGAGGCTTTTCCTGTGTAACCTCATGTGCTGAATTGGGACTCCTTGGAGGACACAGTATTTGCAGCACTGAGCTTTTATTTCTGAAGTCCAGAACAGAAGGCACAGACAGTTTGTTACTGAGAGTGGGAGCTGGTGAGGTCTTGCAGTCAGATGGCAGAGATTTTATTTTTTCAAGTTGCTTTTGCAAGTGTCTGTAAATGCACTGGTAAATGGAATGTGCCTTTGTTCCTTCCTGTGTGTATTCTGGGTTGAAAGCCATGAGCTGTGCTCATCTTTGGTGCATCCAGAGGTTCAGCATTCCCTTGTGGGAACTGGGGCTTCTCACCACCAAACTCAATGACTGACTGCACTGAAAGCAGAGCTTGCACTTCCCTTCAAAGAAGCCCCCAGCACCTTGCAGCATGGGGTATTTGCTCATTTATTTGATGAACTGGACTGTTTACTATGAGCTATTATGATTCCTCATGACTAACCACTTTCTTTTCTCTCCAAGTTTATTTTTTCTGTTGAGCAACTCCTTGTGCTTGTTAACTGTGCTCAACCTCTGTTGCACCAATCGTTTCTGCTTGTTGTTGCATGCAGCGTGGCAGAGGCCTGGTTCCTCTCTGGATTTCTGCAGAGATTTTACCTGGATGAAGCTGGATTGTGGATTGTCAGAGATTGTCTTGAGTTACTGCAGAAGCAACACAAAGCTTTCTCTGAATCTTGGTGTGCATGCCTTGGTTTGCTGTTTAATGGCTGCTGGGTTTTGGTGCAGGAAGAGTTGAGTTTTGGTTTGCATCTGCAAATGGATTTGTAGTCTCTTTTCCTGTGTGTGCTGTCCTTCTGTGAGGACAAGTGATGTTATCAAAGGACAGAAAATTATCACTAGGTGTCTGGACCTCTCTTCAATTGTAACCCAGCTGTTTCTGTGTCTGGTTCTACATGGAACAACTTTTGTTGCTTAATAATATTTGTATTTTTCAAATTAGATAAAGACTTGGAAAATCTCGGCTTTCTGAATACTTCACTTTTGAGCACCAAAGACAGTAACTGAAAGATTTTTAGTTGTCCAAAACTTGATTTTTGTTTTCTTCCTAAGAAAATTTTCTTACTTTTTTCTTAATCTTTACATATATATTTTAATTAGAAAAGCAGCATTTCACACAACTCCCAAATAAGCAAAATTAATGTATACTGAGGTGTTTTACAGACAAATCACAGCTATTTCCAGAGGAGTAAGGGTAATATTTCCCGTCTGTTGATGTATGATACCACATCATAGTATGAGAAGGAACACCATTACAAGAGATGCTAATTAGTCAGGGAATAAAGGGGTCTAGATTCTTGGACATAATGTAGTCTGACTGTGGCTGCTCCCAGCGCTCCACTTTCTCTATGTAAAACAAAGGTGCTGACGTTTCCATATCATTGTAAAGCCCTGTTGGGTTTGTGAGCATTATCTGGGCTAATTGGAGCTTTCTCTTGTGTTTATTGGATGTCACACTTTGCTTGTGTATTCAAAGACAGTATCTAATTATTCAATAAGAAAATATAGGTTCCTTTGTGTATTTTCATTGTTTAGTTTAGCATCATTTAAAAGAAGAAGAGAAGGTAATTTTTGGTAATTTGTGGAAACAAATGGAAAACATTGCAAGGGAAAACGTGACCGTATCCCATGTGGATAGAAAAGGGTGTTTTGAAGTGTTCAGAGCCAAGTAATTTTATCACCAAAATCACTAAACTGAAAAGGAAAATGAGCCAAGTCTTAATGCTATCTCAAAGCTGATGAAGGCTTCTTAGTGACTCCCATTATATGTATTTCCTGGAGGTTTTGCCCTGCCTTACTGAATGGTCTGTCCTCATTAGACGGGGGAGGATGGGAGAGGCATCCACATCCTCTTCCCTGCCTCCTCCCATTGGGGATTACTCACAGCTTGCTCTGGTGCAGGCAGTCAGTACATTCAAACTGCTACATACTCCTTCTAAAATGAGTAGGGAGTCCTGTTGCAGAGGTCACAAGCACTTTGTATGTTAAGTTGTTGAGTCTGGTATCCATAACTTCAGTTACCTAAACAAGGCATTCATGACAGGCCTCTTAATAAATACTCAGAATCTAAAAATGCTATTGAATCCTACTCTTTGTTCATTACAGCCAGTTGTGACACGTGTTTTTCAAGGGCAAAATACATAACCAAGCTGATGCTTGGTGGAGATGCTCCTGATACTGTAAACTGCAAAAAATTCTCCACACTGGATGCAAATTGCAACGTAAAAAATGTCAGTCTAAGTCCTTGTGGACCTGCTTGCAGTCTTTAACGCTGGTGCTGCCACTTTCCCTGCCAGCTCAGGTAAGAGATGTGGGGCTCGCTGCAGTGGCTCAGGGGAGCTGTGCTTCAGAACCAGCTGTGAGACTGCACCAAGCCTGTGTCAGAGGACGTGTGAGCCTGTAAGGTGTAGATGCTGCAACAGTTCCTTTGCATACATGCACTCGCAGGTTTTTGCAGTCATAAGGCAGCTTACAGGCGTTGTTGGCTTTTTTAGTACTGAGCTAATTGGAACGAGCCCCACATCTCTTACCTGAGCTGGCAGGGTTGGGTGGGCATGCTCAGGTGTTCATAGAATCACAGAATGATGGGAGTTGGAAGGGCCCTCCACAGTTTATCTGAGGATGGCTCAGATCAGTCTCAACACTTGTTTTTCTGTATCAAAGTCTTTGTATTCTTCAGGTACTCTCTTGGTGAAATTATGTGTTTCTTAGGCATCAGAGAATATATTGTCTAGCTTCTTCCCCATCCTTTGAGACATAACTCACGTCTTTCAGGGTTTGGTAAGAAACTGCTGTAGAATTCCCAGATAACTAATTAATCTCTGATTAATATTAATATTTCTATTCCCAAATGGCTTCTTACATTAGAAACCAGTTATAATAGCAAATAACCTAGCAATATTTGTACATTAAGTATCTCACTGGTTTTGTGATTGCCTGTTACTTGTAACAAGTAAGGATCCCTCTCTAAGTAGGAGTATTTACAAACATTTCTTTTCATTAGAGGCTTTCAAGCATTGTGATATTGCACGGATGTGCCACACATTGCAGATCATTGGGCTCCTCCGTAGAAAGAATCCAGGACTTTTCATGGTAACAGAGAATGCTTACAGAAATCTCTGGGGCATGTTTACCATTTGAAACGAAAGACCTCTATCAGCTGTTCTCTGTAGTAATTACTTTCAGAAAGGTCTTTCAAAACACCAGGCAAAAGAAGTAATAAGAGGTAGAGCAAAGCAAGAGATATGGAACTGCATTCCAGGGGTAGTACGCATGGATGTGGAGGTAATGACTGCACTTTATGGCTAGGGAGGTGTCATCCTTGTAGAGGGTTGGTAGCTGTCTGTGGTTGATGAGAAGCAGAGATTGCCTAGGAATCTCCTTGCTTCATTTGAATATTTCCTTGGATTATAAAGGCAGCCAAAAAATTAAGTGCAGGAGTTGTCTGTGCTCACCAGTCCCTAGGCTTACACAATCAGGGTATGGGTTTTCTGAAATGCAGTAATGGCAGTAGATAAATATGTCATCCTATGTTTGGATCCATTTTTGGAGTAGTAAGTGTTGAGGTGAAAGAAAATGTAATTTATGCAAGTAAAACATGTGTTTTTCATTAATTGAGCATTGTCAGTGGTTAATACTGCACTGCTCCTGTTTCAAAACCTCCTAAGAGTGATTGTGGCCTGTAGTTCACCCTTAAAAATAAATCTGATGCTCTGTTTAGCAAATATATTTCTTTAAACTGTTGCCTTCTTCCACTTGCCTGAAAATATTGGTTATTTTTAGTGTGTTACATTTCCTGT
This sequence comes from Colius striatus, assembly GCF_028858725.1. Lineage (NCBI taxonomy): Eukaryota > Metazoa > Chordata > Aves > Coliiformes > Coliidae > Colius > Colius striatus. The sequence continues at coordinate 8,392,225 of NC_084768.1, read as the reverse complement.
ATTCTCAGATTTACACTGACTCTTTCCTACAGTACATCAGATTTCACTCCTGTTGCAGTTCCTTGAAGTACCAGTATCCCTTTAAGGGTGACTGGGGTTTTGCCACAGCAAGAAAGGGCCATCTGCATTCCTGAATGCTCAACAAGGGAAGTGACTGTTTGCCCTGGAGACCTAGTGATAGCTAAGAGAAGGCTGAGGCTCAGCTTTGAAATGTTAATCTGCTTCTTCTGTCCTTCCAAGGTTTTGCCCAGGGACTCAGTGGGTGGGAAGCTGGTATTAATTTAGAATTTGAAGCTTTGGCACAATCTGTTACAGTTTTAGCACATTATAAATTGTTTAATATTTAAGGAGGTATTGAAGTTAAGATGGAACTTTGTCCTACTTACAAAATTGGCAAGAAATATCACCCTGATTTTGAAGAAGGGCCTAGCTGCCAAGTAAAAATAGTAGTCGGGAACCTTCCTGTGATGAGGAGCTCCGTGAGGTTAATTTTTCAAGGTCCCTTGTCAAATCCTTGCAGGGAATTTTACTCCCACACAGGAGGCAGGAGGCATAACCTTCCACTCTTTGCCATTGTCATTTTTAGAGGGCCCCGAGTTGTGTCGTGATCCGCACAGAGGCTGGGACTCTGCCCTTGGGAATTAACCATCTCATTTTAGATAAAAGGAACGTTGGTCTTGGATTGGGCCATGAGCAACTTCAATTCAAATCTTTGTTCTGCCAGATGGATCCTGCCAAGCAATCACGTCATAACCGTTTAAAATGCTGTTGTGGCTCCCTGTGAGAATAAACATCTTGGAAGGCCAAAGGTGAGGGAGCGAGAAGGAAATGTGAGTGCCACGGTGCTTTTCGTGGCTGTATTGATGTGTACTAGCTGGATAGGTCTGCAAAGTCATAGCTGGGATCACTATATTGCTTTGAGCACATGTATGAGTTTGGCAACAAACTTCCAGAACAGAATCTAGAAGTATCCCCCATGCCCAGCTGTTTCTGTAGGGAATGGATAGGTTAAAGTCCCTCAGGCAAAAATCTCAATGCTTGTGAACATCAGAGCACACAGCAGAGATCTACACTACATGGGACTTCTGTGCTTCAGTCTGTGTCTGTGAGATGGAAGTAATAATTGTCCCTTTTTCCGCCCTAGTTGCTACTGTCATCTCTTGTTGACCTTCTGTACAGCACCCAGGAGAGCAGACCTCTAGTCTCAAGGTACTAGTGTAGGTGTAAGTGGTTCAGTAAGGCAACAAACTGGAGAAGGAGACTGTTCAGGCAAGGATACCTAACGATGACTAATTAAATGGCATGCTGATGAAACACTTATCCTTGTGTCACTTCTCGAGCATGATGGAAAAGTGCCTCTATGGCAAGTATCGCTGTTGCCTTTTGCGTCACCTTGCCCTGCACAGCTCTGCTTTCTGAGCTCCTCTAAGAGTGGCTGCTGCCTTCTCTGGAGCTAATCATGGTCACTTTTTCTCAGGAGGGATCTACCCTTTCAATTTTCAAAGGATGGTGCAGTGGAATAAGCCGTGGGCTTTGCAGCCAGGTGCCCTGGGTGCAGCTTTCCCTCTGCGTTAGCGCTGGGGGGACAAGCGTGGCTAAAGTAACTGCGGCTTTGTGTCACCCTGCGTGGAGTTAATCCATGTCCCCTAGCAGAGGCTCCTGCCCCGTCACCACATTTGTGCAGATGCTTCTTCAGTAACTGGTGATGATGGTACAGGCAGGTGCTCCAGAGAAGGGCATAAATAGGGCAGGGACACATTCAGCTAGCGGTGTCCTAAAACTACAGCAAAATACAATGTTTGCTGTCCTGAGAAGGACAAAGTCGATAGGAAACGGAGTTTTATTTCCGAGCTTTTAAAGGGATATAATGGTGAAGAATAACACAGCCTTAAAGAAGAAAGCTTGACTGTCCCTGTTGCAGCAGGGTTGTAAACCTTTGAAATAGGGGTTTGAAATGCAACTTCTGAGAGCCATAACTGCAGCAACGCAGGTGCACCTGTGGAACGTGTGTGTTAAATCAATCAGCTTGGTGTCTTAGTTAAGCTGACGGAGCGCGTGCCAGCGCCTGGCTTCAGTACACAGGCAGGATCATTATTTGCATGCCGCCTGTTTAATTCGGGGTAATTGGGCTGTGGAAGTCTGAAAAAGGGAAACTCCTGTTTGATTTCTTCTGTAGTTTCAGTTTACTATGTTGTATTTGGTGTTTACATTGGCAAGGAGCAGGTTATGCCCCTCACTCATACCCGGCGGCCCCTTCCTCCCTGTGTGGTCCTGTTCACTTCAATGACACCAGAAAGCCCTTGCCCTGAGTGAGGGGGCAGTGGCTGATCCTGGAATAAAGGCTGAGTGAGAAGTGTGTTGGGGAATTGTCTGGAAGGTTGTCCGAAATTGGATCTGTAATTACAGACTGGACAGAAGTACGGAGTGTTTTAAAGAAGCCGTGACTGTGCTTCTGAGAGCACATTTTCCTTTGCATATTTTTGGTGTGTGTTTGCCATTAATTTAGACTATTCTGTAGTCTTGACCAGGAAGATGGTCAGACAGAACTCCTTTTCCAGAGGGCTTTAATAAACAGTTATTGGGAGAAATGGATATCTTTTCAACGGGTCCAACTGGGCCAAGAGACTTGGAGGGGAGGTGATAGAGCGGGTTCTGCTCCTCAGTCAGCAGTGAGGCTGGGCTGGTGAGATTGGATAACCTGGTCTTTATCCAGAACTTGTCCAACTCCTTCAGTGTGTGTGTTCCATCTGACAAGGTCTGCGTGATGATTTCAGGTGACTTTGGCTGGTTGCAGGTAACACAGGAATAGCCCCTTGTGTATTGTGTCTGTTCTTGGTGTCATCCACGACTTCAGAGGGATGCAGGATGGAGGAAAGGATAAGGCATCCGCAGCAAGAGGTTTGAGAGGAGCTGTCATGGTTCAGTTCAGACTCAGGGACACTGTTTGGGTTCATTTTCCTTTTGGTGCGTTTTTTCATCCTTGTTTCCTCCTCCTCTTTCATCACTTCTTCCCCCACAAATATCTAAAGCTTAAAATAATGTGCTTGCCTTTTATCTGCCAATAGTCTGACATGAAGTAGTTCCTCTTCATAACCATGAATTTATGTTTGGCCTGTTTACTCAGGTGCTAGACAGTATTTCTGGCTGCACAGATGGTGAGTCTAATACAGGCTTCTGGGTTTGACTTTTATGTTTGTTTACATCTTCATGGTACAATAGTTATCTGAAAAGACAAACTGGAAAGTTGTGAAATGCAACCCAAGGCCTGATCCTGAAAAGAGGGAGAGGCTTGGAAACTGCTGGAGTGCAGTCCCAAGGGCTGGTGTTGGATAGCCCCCTAAGCACTGCCAGCCTCTCTGGATTAGGTGGTTTTGACTAGCATATCCAGTTCATTCATCTTCTGGCTAATACTTTACAAAGCTCTTGTTGGACAAGTAAAACTGTGAGATACAAAATGCCAGGGATGGGGAAACATGGTACATTTGGGGCAGTGTCAGTCTCTGCTCTGTGACTGCTCCGCCCTGCATGTCCCAATGAACTCTGCATTAATACAGAGTTTTTTCCCCATCTGTGGTTTTTTTCCTGTTTATCAGTATGAGTGGATTAGAAAGATTGGAGGGAGCGAGGAGAAGGTTCCTCCTTGTTAGCTTGGGAATATGCACAGGTAGATGAGTGTGCAGGCTAAAACACAACACTTGCTTGCTCGGTCAGCTTAGTTTTGCCAAGTAAGTGCACTGGAAGGTTCCTCAGCTTTGGAGTTGCCAGTGTGGAAGGGAGGTCAGCAGGAGGAGTAAAAGTAAGAACTTAAAAATAGGGTCAGTTAAGAAGCTTTAAGTCATCCTCTGAGGCTACCTTAACCTTCTGGCCCTCTTCCATTGAGGGTGCTTTCATTGTCCAGCTTATAGCTGTATCCCTGCATGGATGAGGCTGTGAGAGGCAATGAGAGGACCTGAGAGAAAGCCTTTTCCCAGCACCTCTGCTACCCAGTGCCCCTGTGGCTTTTGCCCAGTGATTTTATTACAAATTATCTCCATTTGCAAGAAGTCTCCATTTGCATTTCTGGGTTCTCATTCTGGGTTTGAGGTTTATTGGTGGAAAGGATGACCTGCATGCAGAGTGGCAGTAGTATTACATAGCAGCTCTTCTTAAAAAAACATTCGCTTTTAGCAGTTCCTCAATGGTAAACTCACACTTCACTGCTGTATGTTTTGTCAGTTACCAGTGCCAAATGGAGCAGGTCTATCTGAGAAGCACACAATGTGAGGTGGTGACATGTTAACTGTGAAGTGGGAAAGAGCAATGACAAGTTCTGCTCATTGCGAGCTTTGCAGTCATAGAAAGGGTTAAAAGTACCTGGTTCCTACTTTCAAAAGTTCTCCAAATCACACACTTTCAATTAATTTTCAGAGTTCAAAGTTATAAGGGAAAAAATAAAGGTTATGGGCTCAGAGTTAAATAGATGATGAGGATGATGCATTTCTTTACATAACAAATTGTATCTTTTACCTAAGCTGCAGAACTAAAGACTGAGTTTCTAGACATCATATTTTTTTGGTGGACCAGATTCTTATCTGGGGTAAAGTCATCTCATGTAACTCACCTGACTTCACTGGAACCACACCATTTTTTTTTAATGCTGAAGGATTTGCCTTCTGTATGTTAAGAAAATTGCAGCATTCCTTGAGTCTGGCTGTGATAAGAGAGATTCATTCAGTACCTTCTGTGTTAGCCAAGTTTTTTCCCTTGAATGAAAAGCCCGTTCGGTCCAGAACGTTTTATTTGTCAGTAGAAGTTGAAAAACTGGCATTAGAGAATGGCACGGCAAATTTTTTGGGAAACACATTTAAAACTTAAGTACTAAGTGTTCTTTTAAAAGTAATCTCCAATTGAAGAAAGTCACAGCATACTTCCCTGTCCCACAGAAATCATCTGGATGTGAGGAAAGAGGAAATAGCAGAGAAAAATTGCTAATTTTGATGTATTTTTGTGAGTCATATTTAAGCACCCAAACTCACTGGGAAGTGCCAGGGAATTCTAGGAGATCTGTCAGTTGCTCTAGAGATATGTTCCTCAAAAGTTGTTTTTAGAGCGTCATCTTCTTAATGTCTGTGTTTATCCACAGGCTCATAGCATAATCTCAGATCAGAATATACATGTATATTTATGTAATATACATATGTAACAGTACATGGTTATGTAATGTATGTATCCAGTTAATACTTTTTTTTTCCATGTATCTATAAAAAGCTCCCTTTTTTCAGCATGATGAGATCAATACTGCCAGTGAAAGCTGCTGTTTTCTTGCACATGTTTTTGTTCAGTCATCCCTGGTGCTTTGGGTGTGAGCATTGTGCCCAGCAAAGATGTGGTGTCCCTGGTGTGGGCAGAGACATCATGGCACTAAAGCTCCTAATGTCAGAGAGAAGAGGAACCACTTGTTCCTGTGGTAGGTGGACATTGTGTTCCACAGAGAAGTGGTTTAATTCAAAACAGTCTTTAGAGTTCTGGGGCTTCCTGGGTTCCTGGTAAATCAGCTCGTGCTCTGGATTCCTGTCTGAGGGCCAGGCCTGAGCCTGAAAGGGTACTTGCATCTTGGATCAGGGGGAAGGTTCCCTTTGTGTCACACCATGGTAAAAACAAATCCAAAGTCATGCAAAAATGTCCTGTGGTGCAGGCTGAGGAGTTTCTTGAAAGTGGATGAAAATCCTTTTTAAAAAAAATGAGTATTTTGTTTGAATGATGATGATGTGCATCGTAGACATATCCAGAGAAATAGCAGGTAAAAGACATGAAAAACAGCTTTGTGATGTGTATTGGCTACAGTTAACACCACTGGAGTTCATTAACTATTGTTAGATCAAGTTTCCTCAACGAGACAGAAGAGCTGGTTTAAAAAACAAAATAGAATATGTGCATGCGATGCTGCTTTTTAGATTTCACCTTGTTTGAAGACCCTTCCATTGCTTGTCTTTTCCCAGGTACCACTTACAGAAGCAGTGGACCCCGTTGAGCTGGAGGACTACCTTATTACACACCCCATTGCAGTGGAGTCTGGACCCCTGAGGGACTTGGTTGAATTCCCTCCTGATGACATTGAGGTTGTGTACACCCCCCGAGAATGCCGGACGCTTGTGTCAGCTGTGCCTGAAGAGAGGTAGGAGCTGTCAGGGGGACACCTCACTCATGGCACAGGCTGCTCGGGGAGGGTGTGGAGTCTCCTCCACTCGAGGGCTTCAAAACCCACCTGAAAGTGTTCGTGTGTGACCTGATCTAGATTGGACCTGCTTTGGCCGGAGAGTTGGACTGGATCTGTAAAGGTCCCTTCCAACCCCCACCGTTCCTTGATTCTATGATTTGGGCATCTGTAAGGCTGAAGCCTGGAAGTTTTGCCTGTCAAACCCTGAAGAGTAAATACAAGCTCAAGTGAAAGTATGTGTGTTTTAAGAAGTCTGTTATCACGTCTTTGATTTTGCAGGTGTTTGTTTCTGTTCTTTTCACAGTGAGATGGACCCTCATGTGAGGGACTGTGTGAGAAGTTACACAGAAGACTGGGCGATTGTGAACAGAAAGTGAGTTCCCCTGTGCCATTTGTCAGCTAGATTTCATATTTAAACTTTTTCATGTTGCCTAACTGGTATGAGGAAGCCCAAAAACTATCGTCTTGGCTACTGGTTCTATGAGTCCTGGCTTTTAGTTGCCTGGCTCAGCTGAACTGATGCTTTGTGTTTAGCTGAAGTGATGCTTTGTGCTTTGAAAATTAGATCTTGGACGTCAAAACCCTTTGGGGCATTTCTCAAAATCTAAGTCATTTTAGTCCTATAGTAGGAAAATTAGGGAATGTGAACAAGGAAAAATGCTTTCTTTCTCTGTTCCATATGTTTTAACTCTTTTTAGAGAGAAGTTGCTTTAATTTTGTAGTGATGTAAGATTTATTTGCAGTCACAACCACCTAATGTTTCAGATGCCCCCTGCAGGTTTCATTTGTTCCCAAAGAGACTTTGAGAAAGTATGTAATTTAAACAAATATTTGTTAATATTTCAACTATCACAACATTTACCTAATGAGTTAACAGTTCAGAAAATGTGCATGTACTGATTAATTTATGCAGATTAGCAGTAAGGTTTACAAGTAGCTTTGTTTGGAACATGCACTCTCTCAGATGATTGAAAGTCTGATGACTTCAAGAGCTACTGTCAAGGAGTAAGTGATCCATGTGATGTGCATCACCTACAAATGACTTGACTACAGCTACAGCTCTGCCCTTGTGGCAGTTGCTACAATTCAGTGGTTTAATGTTGTCCTGAGAACCACTTCAGGGGATGCTGAAGATACGTTTTGCAGTGCTAAGATGACCTCATAAAAATGTGTTTTGTAATCTCATACCAAAGAAAAAAAACCCTACCCAGAAAGAAACCTGAGAGATGCTTTATTAACTCCCAGTCTTTGTGAACAGACTCTAGAATGCACACTAGACTTGAACAATGTGACCCACTCAGCCAGCACACTTGTTGGTTTCTCAGTGACTTTCACAGGTATCTGGAATACCTGGCTATGATTTGTGCACTGACGGAGTTTAGTTGGAGGCAGTGGAGCTTTCTGCAGATCAGCTGCAGGTTGTATTCTGTCTCAGCGAAGGCATGAAGCTAAAGACATCAAAGTTGCCTGAGTGAGTTGAAGGTGGGTTGAGTGATTGTTGAGCTACAGTCAAAGGTTGACTTGCCCCTTCAGAGCAGAGGCACTTCCATAAACATTCATAGCAATTTTTACTGGGATAAAATCATGGTGATGGATTGGGTAGAGAGTTACTGCTGGAGCAGAGGAGGAACTTAAAAGCCTGTCTGGGAAGGATTGAATTGTTTTTCAAGGAAGGATGACTAACAGGTTTCTCTTAATCCATTCTATTGGATGATTACAAGTCTTTGGCAAGCTCTTGGGGCACAAACTCCAGCTCTTCTCACTTGAGAAGAACGTGACTCTGCTGTGCCGTCTTTCTCTCTTCCCCCACACCAGGGGAAATAATCTTTATGTCAGTCTCTGTCTACAGTTCTTTGTAAACAGAACGTGTTCTGAGACAGGCACCTCCATCCATCCAGTGATTATGTTAATGGTGTTGGAAAAGGTAAGGAAGTTTTTTTCGCTGGACTGGAAAAAAACTATAGCATATTCTTATTTCAACCTTATGGCATAATTTCTGTTGCTAGACTGATGGCAGCAATGATCACAAGCACCTCTGAAGTCAGGTCTGATTTAGAATGAGTTTACAGTTGTTGGTGGAGCTGTGATTGAAATGCAGACATCCAGGTGAGGATCGTACAGATTGTATTGTTCAGCTCTCAGGAACTGGAACCTAGAGAAGAAAATGCTTTTCTGTTTTCCTCCTTCCTTTTGTTATTCACTGCCTGCACGTCCAGGGGTTTTCACATGTCTGTGCATCCTTCTGTGGTAACTTTAGTAACAGGGCAGGGTAAGAACAATTCGTTCTAGACGTGACCCCAGCACTACTTCAGGAACTGACTTAGCCTGTGTATTGTAAGGAGGCTGTGGCTCTGGCCATATGTGTGTGTAAATATAGACATAGTGCCATTTGGTATCCAAAGATTTGTTAGTCAAAGAGATCTGATCTTGTCAGCAACAGCAGACAGACTGTTTACTAGCAACTGCTCTTACACTCTGGAGAGCTCTGAAGGACCCAACTCTGCTTATAAAGACCCTGTGGGAAGATGCTCATTTTAGTTGGGGTTGGAAAGATGTTTTCCAGAGGTGCTCAGGATTTCTGCACTTCCTGCAGTCCTACCTCACGTTGTTGTTTTGGTTTTCAAGTTACTAATGTTGTCTGCTCCGAGTCAGTTCTTGCTCCAGCAGAACCTCTGGCCTTCAGTTCATATTCTTGGCCTGTTTTAAGCTTAGCATCACAATCACACGTTTTATGGTGACCTTAATTTGCCATTGATAATACTTCTTTTGACATCACCCAGGGTTGCTTTACAGTTGAACAGAGTCACATTGTAGTACTGTAATACTGGTGGTTAGATTGTTACCCAGCTACATTGGAGAGTGACTGGAAATACTGTTTGCAGAGAGCAGTTTATGCTTTGAGAGGACTCACACTGATAATACTGGGTTTGTTCTCTCATTGGGATTCTGGGTTTCGAGCCTAAAAGGGTGCTGAGAATGCATTTGAAATGCTTGATTTTCAGATATCACAAGCTGGGAACTGGATTTAATCCCAACACCTTAGACAAACAGAAGGAGAGGCAAAAGGGGCTCCCTAAGCAGATCTTTGAGTCCGACGAAGCTCCAGATGGCAACAGTTACCAGGATGAACAAGTAATGTACCTTTAAAACCTTGCTGCATAAAACCTAATTTATAGTCTCATTTTAAAAGTGCAGTCTCTTTCCCATTATAAGTTGCCTTTAATTTGTTGAATCTCAGGATGACCTTAAACGACGGTCAATGTCGATTGACGACACTCCCCGGGGCAGCTGGGCATGCAGTATTTTTGATCTGAAGAACTCCCTTCCAGATGCCCTTCTCCCAAACCTACTGGACAGAACTCCAAATGAAGAGATTGACCACCACAATGAAGATCAGAGGAAGTCCAGTAGGCATAAGGAGCTTTTTGCACTACATCCAGCACCAGATGAGGTATTTTTATATACACGTGGGTTAGACTAAGTGAAGGCTATAGGGAATGTGGAAATTGTCATTCTGCCAGGAATTTAAAGCAGTTGAGATCACCTGTGTTTAGCATCCATGAGAACCTTAGCTATTTTGTGGGTTGCAAGCTTTTTAGCATATTGTCTTGCCATGGATATCACTGTCTGAAGGTTGGTTTTACTTTATGGTTATGCAATCTCCTATAATGTAGAAACATTAAAGGGATTTAATTTAGCATATTTATAGCTGTTGCTGAATGCAACATGTTGGGAAGCCTCAGATTAAATCGGTGCTGGTGTCTTAGAAGAAAAAAAGTGATACATATGTTTGCTTCATAATGCTATTAGTGGTTTGTTCAAGCTTCATGTCTTTAATTTCAGGAGGAGCCTATAGAACGACTTAGCGTCCCTGAAGTACCCAAAGAACACTTTGGCCAAAGACTGCTGGTGAAATGTTTGTCCCTTAAGTAAGTATCACCCCAACAGGCAATGGAGAATTGACATCTGCTGTTGTATCCACGGGCATCTAGAATAACTTCTGCCTTGTTTATTACCCTTGAAGGGACGTTACATTATGTAGTTTGATCATAGGCTTAAAGGTTAGTCCTGTGAAGGATAAGTTGCACAGTGCTGAGTCTCCAAGACTTTCTTGATTTTGGTATGACATAGAAGACATTCACTGTCTTTGGCTTTTTTTTGTGTTTTCCAGCCAGACTGTAGCTATAGCTGTCGCACGTTAGCACACGTGTGCTTCACTGCACTCCTTCAGGGTTTAGAAGTTGGCCAGTCACTGGTGTTGAGCTCTGTGACAAGGATGCTTAAGAGAGGGGGGAAAAATGATTAAAAAAATTCTTAAGACATAAGAAAACCAAAAATAGGCTGAAGTTTAGGCTCAACAACCTTGACTGTGTCCCTTTAAGAGTGAAGACTTTATATACTTAGCCAGCATTAACTGGAGGAATAGAAACCTGTTAAACAAGTTTAATGAAGTGGAGCTCCTGAATATAGGGTTACCTGCAGCTGGTTCATTGCCTATAACTCTTCTCTAATAACACAAGGTAAAATTTTACTGTTATTCCCTTGGAGAAATAAAGTACAAAACTGATTTTCCACACTGCTGTATTCATCTTCTGTGTCCTCAGTTAGGTCAACCCTTCTTATTAGAGAGCTTGAGGTAGACTACATCTCGGCTCATAACTGAGATATATGTGAGGGACGTATCTCCTGCTCGTAGAGTACTCCAGGCCCTAATATAGCCGTAGAGATGAACTGATTTTGCAGCCTTTTATGAACTGGAACAACATAATATGCAATAGCAGTGGAGCTTCCTCTCCAAAGGATGGTGTCTTTTAGCATAAAGAAGTTAAATGCTGGATATTAATGACTTCTGCTATTTGAGCATCTCTTGCTGACTAAATTTATAGCAAATCTGCCCCAGTAGATGTTTATTTGTGTACCATGGTGATCTCTGAAACTGTGTTTACAGTTGTAATAACAAACATCTTTATGCTGTCTTAGTGGCACAAAGCATACATAGGCTCTTCTGCAGGGAGGTGTTCAGTCCGAGAAGAAATGTGGGTAAAACAGAAAGGCTGAGATAACTTGAGCAGAGTCATCTTCAGATAAATCTCACCTTTGTTGCAGAAATAAAGAAAATACCTGTTCGATGATGGGGTCCTGCATGTTGCTGTTCTCCTCTGTAGCAGAAGGAGTTCCAGGCTGAAAGGCTGAGAGCTCTGAGCCAGGACTTGGTTCTGGGAGATCCCACAGTGCACTGGGCATAGTTTGATGAGGAGGCTGTGCAGACAGGAGAAGGCATTTCAGTGCCTGCTCACTTTGGTGTAGGGGCAGGTTTGGAAGGTATTTGCCTTCCCAGGGGAGACAATGAGTTTAGCTCAGTTTGGTAGGTGAGTATTTTCACTGGGTGTTTGAGTTAGCACGAGTACTTGATAGCAATTGCTCTGAAAAACTGACATCTTTTTGAACGTTTTTTTGAGATGTTTTGAGTGTTTTCTGACAAAAATGAAAACCACCAGAGTGGCTGTCCCTGATTCTCCCTTGGAAGGAGCTTTCTGGTCAGTAATGCTGAAAGGATCAGTTGGCCCCATCAACAGCTCCCCATAGTAAACTAGCACGTAGGACAGCTTCCCCAGGTAATTGGAGGAGCTAAGTGGTCCAGCTATCCCAATTAATAATTCCTCTCCCTTTAAGGGAGCTATTAGGTTGCTTTGCTTAACTTTCAAATCAGAAAAGTGTTTGGAGAAGTATGTTTTATGTCTCATGACCTAATCCCAACCTTTCTGTTGGGTCAATGCATTGAAGAAGCTTATTGGGAGCCGTTGAATGATCCAGGGAACACCAGTGTGCATCCTGATGGAAGGGAGCAGAGGCAACACAGAGAAAGCAGGACAGGAGAGGAAAGGGAGGAAAACTGGGGAGCAAGACCTCCCTTTTCAACAGGAGCAAGCCCTTAGGTTGGCTCAGCTGTTCCTGACATCTCAGCTTGACAGTGGTCAGCCAGCACCTTAGGCAGAAAGGATTTGGAGAGAGGGAGTAGGTCATTCTTTCTTACAAAATGCACGCCAATTGATTTTATGTGTTTCTTTCTTTCAAGATTTGAAATAGAAATTGAGCCCATTTTTGCAAGTTTGGCTTTGTACGATGTTAAAGAAAAGAAAAAGGTAAGTTTTGAATTCCTTGAATGCTGACATATCCACTGGAGCATTACAAACCTGTATTTGTTACTGAAAAAGGGAGGAATTGATTCTAGCAACAAACCTTTATGAAGATGTACTAGTGGCTGGAAGAGTGATGAAGGCATTTCAGTAACCATCTTGTGTGTTCTTCTGCTTAATAAAACAGCTGAAGTAGAGCCACTTTTCTAAAAATATTATCTAATATGTGAGAGCCTGAAATCAGAATATATATAGTGTCCAATCTTGGCTTTCAAAAGTCTCTTCCCCAGAGAGAACTTAAGTAACTAAAACCTTTTATTTAGATTAAGTTTTTATGACTTTCTTAATCTCTTTTTCGTGATTCAGCATGGTGTGTGCCCCAGTAACCTTTCAATAATGCACGAGGAAGTCACACATGCTCAAATGATGAAATCAAAACAAAACTGAGGGGCCTTTTCAAGATCTGAGTTGCAGGAAATGCAGATACATGTATTCCCATATTTATGTTCTGTATTTAATATTTGAAGAGCTGTAGTTTCCCTAATTCAGGATATTAGCAGTAGTGGGGAGAAAAATGTTAAAAATATGCATTTTGACATTTATCTCTTTAAGACTTGAATTTAATGCATTGAGTTTTAAGTTATGTAGATGAGAGTATGTGGAATATTATGTGAACTTTGTTTAATATTTAAATCACATTTCATAAGCCAATTTTATCATCTCATTACCCCATTTTTTTGCCTTTAATGTAGTAAGTTCTTTAGTGACCTCTGGTGTTGATAACTAGCTCACATTCCTTTTGGCTTTGAAGCCTCAATACTGTTGATGGTTTGGTGTTTCAGGGCAGAAAGCTCACTGTCTTTCTATAAAGATGTGCTGTTTTTTTCCTTTTCTGTGAATGATCTCAAGGATCATTTTCTATTTTGACATTTTCATTTCAATTGCAATTCCCAGTCCTGGGATGGAACCTTCCAGGAGCTGGAGGAAATTTTAGAGGTCGTATGTGTTGTTTGCTCTGTTTGCTTTATCCTTTCCCACTGTTCTCCCCTGATTTCTTCCTTGAAAATCATTATACCTGGTTTTAAAGGAGGCACTGTTTTTACTTGTGTCTGTTTTGCTGATGATCAGTTTACCAGAAATAAAAAGTGTGACTAATGCTGGAAGCTCTCCATCTTCTTCCTCAGATTTCAGAAAACTTCTACTTTGATTTAAACTCTGAACAAATGAAGGGAATGCTTCGTCCACATGTGCCCCCTGCTGCTATATCCACACTGGCCAGGTCTGCCATCTTTTCTATCACTTACCCCTCTCAAGATGTTTTTCTGGTAATAAAGGTAAGAAATGCCAGAGAAATTGAAGTTATTTCTGTCTCTTGTTTTCTATTTAAAATAAAATGTAAACCAGTTCAGTCCAGTTCCCAGACAGTGGTTAGATTTTTGCCTGCTAGCTCACAGCTGTGTTCTGAGAACCCCACTGACTCAGGGTTGTGCAGGTTCATCTCCATGAACTGCTTCTTACTTGAGGAATGAGCTTTGAAAATGAGTTAAGGCTTTGTGGTGTGACAAAGCAGTCCCAGGTGAGGATAAGCTTTTCAGTAAAGCTGGAGCACATTCTAGTCTCCAGTTTTTGGTATGATTCTCCTGAATTCCCTCTAAAAGTCATATTCTACCTGTGAACTCGTATTCACCCTTCTGATTTTTACAAGATCTGGGGAAGTGAGAATCCCATATTTATGAGATGGGGATCTGGGTGAAAGAGCTGGTGACTGCACGTTGGTGCTTATAAAACCAGTGATTCAAGAGGAACTGGTGTCTTAGGTGATTTTTTGATTTGATGATGAGGAGCATACAGTCAGGGATAAACAAGATGGATGCACAGCATGCCTTATCAGCTGAATTTTCTCATGGCGTTTATTCACTGGGAAAGCCCTTTTCAGACAGCTGGTATTGCTAGCATAAACTCACCAGGAAGTGCAAGATTTCATGGAAAGCAGTTTAGTTCCATTATGTTGTGATAGCCTCATGGAGTTCTTCTAATAGACAAGTATGAATGGCACTTTCATAAGCACGGGAGAAGTTTAAAGATACCCTATAGTGACAGCAATGTGCAGAGTAGCAGGCGTGGGAGGGAGGGCCAGGATGCTTCTGCAAGAAAGTCTTCATGCATGTGGCAGGGAAGATATTTTTATCAGAAACTGGATGTTAAGCAGTTTTGTGTTCAAGAGGCATTGACTGACTTGGAGACTTCAGAAGCAAACATCTGCTCTTTGGCTGATTTAAATGATTTGTTTGTTTCATTGTTTGATTTGAAAGTACACTGATTTCAAATAGTGCTTGTTTTAGCTGAGTGCATCTGAGTCACCTTTTTGTAAGGCTGCAGTAGGTCCTTAATACAGAGAAATAAGAACAGAATTGGGGAAGTGACGATGCTGAAAGCAGCGTGAGCTGTGTTTAAGACCTTAAAACTGAGCCGAAAGTGGCTCTAGAACAGATGACACCAAAGTGAAGTGGTATATTTTCCCTTTGAACCTATATTTTACACTTGTGATTCAGTTATAGCTGGAGATCTGGGAACTTAATGGCTCTAATAATTTGACTGTGGTGCTTGTTCCCTGAATCACAAAGGGAAATCAAGCTTTAACTCTTTCGAAAGAATGTTTTGCTTCCTAGTGTTTGTTTAATTCAACAATCCTTGTTGGATACCTGTCCTGATAATGGTCCATTTTCCTTCTCAGCTCGAAAAAGTATTACAGCAGGGAGATATTGGGGAGTGTGCAGAGCCTTATATGATTTTTAAAGAATCTGATGCAGCAAAGGTAAGAATTTTTACAGTGTTTTGGTTGAATTTGGCTACAAGCACTTCAAGGCATTTGTTATTGAGGCATGAATGTGTTGTATGAAACACACATGATTTTCTTTCACCTTGAACTTACCAGTTTCACCTTGAACTTACTGTTCCTGATGTTAAAAGAATCCATTTTTAATTAAGAATCTAGTTGAATTCTAAAGGCCAAAGAAGAGTCAAAGACCCTTGAATCTTGATGCCTTATTGGGGTGGAGTAGTTAAAGGTCATCAGTTTTTGTAGCTGACAGGGGAGATGTGTGGTTACCATCAAGCTCAGTCATCTGTGAGTCCCAGTCCCAAAGGATCAGCTGTGTGCTTATAGCTGGGTCAAGTGAAGGCAGCCTTTGGCTCGGATTTGCAGTAAAATTTCAACTTTCCCCTTGCTTCTGCAGCTTAACTCCATCACAGAACCTCCCCCTTCCTCTGGAAGGGTTATAAACCAGATGAAATATATTAGCAGCACATTCTCCATCAGGCCTGGTTTTGCATTGCAGTGCATTCTGGTTCTTTTTTCCTGACACTGTAAAGAAGGCACACACAACAGCAGGGTGAAGCTGTCCTTTTTATGTAGAGTAAGGGTAGTTTTACATTTCCATACTTTAGGAGTAACAATATTCCTTTAATGTCTGCCTTCATCAGTTTGGGCATTGTCCTCTAAAATGCAGTGAATGGCATGGATCTGCCCCAGTTTGACCTGTTCTTTGTCTTTTCCACACATGCTTACATGCAGCCTGTCTCCTTGCCCTTGAAGTCCTCTGCTCAGGACTGAGAACAGAGGTTTCCCAGCAGAAAAAAACCATCTTATTCCCTGTAGCTGGCAGCTGATGGCTCACTGAAGTGTTTTAGAACCTGAGTGGGAACTGCAGGTTTGAGGAACAAACAGGAATGCTGGTAACACCTGCAGAATTCAGGGGCACCTGGACTATGACCTTTCTTCAGTCTTTCCCCCCACTGGCTGCTGTTTGTTTTTCTCCAAGACAACATGGCTATAAAAAACCCAAATCACTGCTTTTATTGTTACTTAAGTATATTATTTTACAAGTTCAGTTTGTAAGATGTATAAGAGCGCTTGTAAAGTAAACCTCATGTATTTAGAATCTGAAACAGTGCTTTTGAGCCTCAGAAATAGTTCCTCATTTAAAGGACAAAGGGGTTAAGCCAAGCTAACATTAAAAGGTAGTAGTGAGGACTGAATGAAGGAAGGAAAGCCAGACATGACAGCCCTTCCTGCTTTTTTCAAAGGAGCTGAGATGTTCATTTATTAGTTTCAGTCACAAAGTTTTGCCTTTGTAAAGTTCTAGTATGTTTTTAGCTGAAGAAATTCACTTTATTTTTCTGTCTCTGCCTTTATATCACTGCAGCATGGTGTGAAAAATGGCTTTTTTTCTACCTTGAGTATATAGATAACAACAGTAAAAAACCGTATTTCCTGTGATCAATAAGTTGACATGTGCCTAAACAAAACTTTGGAACTGGATTTGCAGGATGCTTGGGAATGTAGGTGAAAAAGTGATTTTTCAGGATCTCTTTCCCAGCATAAGCATGTCCTGATGTAGAAGAATGTGAGCAGCAGAGCTCTGTCTGTTGTTATCCAGCCTTCTGTCTGGGGACTTCTTAAAGGTGACAACCTTTCTAAGGCAAAAAATTGCTCTTTAATGTGCAGAATTATGGGAAAGTCCTCTCTTACTCCTTTATCTGCAACAAAATGAATGTGATACTGCTTATTTGAGGAATGCTTTTGATTTTCCATGCAGCTCCAGAGGATCAGAGCACCTGCTGCGTCAAATCACATTAAGAAAGACCATTTCAGACTTCATAGAGTAAAATTCAGCTTTTCTTGAAAGAGCACTGGGCAGATGAGCTCACTGGGATTTGACAGCCTCTTCAGGAGGCTTGAGAGCATGAAGACAGCTGCTCTGTTAGGCTGTCTGGTGTCTGGTGCTGTTGGCCTAATGGCAGTTTTGTGAAGCACAAGTCCATGTGGGTAGCACTTGGCGATCCTCCTCTAGAAGGTGCTATTGAAGCACCAAATCACTGCAAGTTAGAAAAGATAACCATCCTCACTCACTGGTTTTGCTAAACGATCCATTGTTCATATTCCTCTCCTTTTTATCTCTCAAATGGATTCTCTTCTTCACAGAATAAGGAAAAGCTAGAAAAACTGAAATGCCAGGCAGAACAGTTTTGCCAAAGACTAGGCAAGTATCGAATGCCTTTTGCCTGGACAGCCATCCATCTAATGAACATTGTGAGCAGCGCTGGAAGTTTGGAAAGAGATTCCACAGAAGTAGAAGTTGGCACAGGAGGTACAGTATCTGCCATCTACATGAGAGAATGTGGACACACCCAGTGTTTACTGAAGTCTTGATTCATAGCCTGTAGCTGCCGTTGCTCCTTTTATCACTTTCCTCCCCCTGCCCTAGGCCTTCTGATAGTCTTGGGTCATGGTTGAACTGAAACAGAAGAGTCCATGATAACAAATGGATTTATCTTTCAAGGATTTTACAAGCAAACCATCTGTTATATTATTTAAAACCAGGCTTCTAAAGACTGAGAGAGCGTTACAGGCTGATGAACATTTTCCAAAGAAGTGGATTAATCTTTGTGAACCACATAGCTCATCTGAAACTGCTCTTCAGCATCCCCAAAACTGCCAACTTCATCATCTTTCAGAGCAAGAGAAATACATAAATCTCCACACGATAAAGACTTTTATAATAGCAGTAAGGCACTGGGGTGAGGTTGCTGTGAGAGGAGCAGAAGTAGTCAGCTGTGCTTCATAGCCTCCTGATGCCTCAGGAGTGTGATTGTCTTAGTATAACCACCTCTTCTATCACGCTTATTGCATCATTTCCAAATGCAGCGCCTGTCTTCTTGTGTAGAAAATCCTGGTTGGAGCAAAAGTAGGCTCTTGGACTTTTGTGGGTGGTTTTTTTTGTTGTTATTTGTCTTTTCTTTTTAATTCCTTCCCCTTTTTGTTGTTGTTTTTGGAAGAACGTAAAGGCTCGTGGTCAGAGAGGCGGAACTCCAGCATTGTTGGGAGGCGTTCGTTAGAGAGAACCACCAGTGGGGATGAAGCTTGCAATCTGACCAGCTTTAGACCAGCTACTTTGACAGTGACAAACTTCTTTAAACAGGTATTGTGTGAAGCTGTCTCATGAAGGAGTTACTCCTTGGACAGAGTGATTTGGTCACGTGAAGTCATTTTAGACCCGAGTAATTTCAATGCTTGTGTTCCCTGATCACCTTTGAACAGCATCCAGTGGGTCTGTTAAATCGTGTGCTTAATTCAGCCAGCAGTGGGTCCACAGTGGTGGATTCTTTTGGTAAACTTACTATTAATAATTATGTTATGGAATTTGAAATCATAGAATCACAGAATGGTGGGGTTGGAAGGGACCTTTAGAGATCATCCAGTCCAACCCCCCTGCAGAAGCAGCATTACCTAGATCAGGTCACACAGGAACATGTCCAGGTGGGTCTTGAAGAGCTCCAAGGAAGGAGTCTCCACAACCCCTCTGGGCAGCCTGTGCCAGGGCTCCCTCACCTCACACTGAAATAGTTTTTGACATTGTGGCACAGCGACTTAATCCCTCCAACTAACATAACTGGGTGTTCCCGGAAGAGTCACCAGTTTCTTTTGCTACTGTTTTTTCTAACACGTATTAGAAAAATCACTGCCTGGCCTTTTGGTAAACGTGTTTGGAAAGGTGCTCATAGAAGCAAGTTCCCAAAAACTGAGGATACCTTCCTTGGGTTACTGTGCCAAATAGCATTCCAGATATTTGTCCTAGTCTAGGAGTTGTGTGTTCTTTGTTGTGAGAGTCAGTTGACTCCTTTGGTTTCACTGGGTGATAGACAATCGTGTTGAAACGTCAGCAAGCTCAGAACCAGGTTCATTGGTGTGATTTGATGTTGCCATCAGTTCCCTGGACACAACCAGGGATGTCTGAGAAAACAAAGTGTTTCCCTTCTGATGATGTGTTGTTGATTGGCAGCTCTTCTTAGCCAGAGCTTGGAATTTTCCTGAGAAACAGAAGAAAATGTGATTAAACAAATACAATATTTAGTTAAGCTTAGAAAATGGTTTTGGTTGATGAATTTTTGGTAAGATTTGTTTCATGCCGCTTCTGGTTGAGGAAAATTGTTATTTCAATGTCAACTTTGTGTATGAAAAGGGATTTAATAGTGTGCAACCAGGTATTTTTTGGGCTGATTTCTCAATCATTGGGAATACAAAGATTTAGATGCCATATATTGAATGTTGGTTAAGCTTTTTCTTTTTGTTCTGATTGTTTTGGTTACAAGCCACTTTCATTCTAGGTAGCCATCCAAAGTCTGCCTTCAAATACAGCAGTGTAAATAAGGAGAAATGTCATCAAGGGCATCAAATTATACTAGTGCAAACCATCCAAGTGGAGGGTGACTCATGCCTCAGGTGCTCTGTGCTTTCATGAAACTCAGTATGGCTGATACTGGGCTCTGTGAGTGGTATCTCTGGGGTACCTGTGACGCAGAGCAGCGTAGGAAGTTCCTTTAACTTGAGCTGTTAATGAAATCCACTTCTGTAACATATTCACCCAAAATGTAGAAAGTAAGGAGAAAAACGTGTGGCAGGATTGCTAATGCAGCCATTCCGCAGCCCTCTTTGTAACACACACCGGCTCAAACCTGGTCTTTCTGTTTGTAATGGTTCACAAGACCTTATATTTATTTACTTTGTCAAGGTTGTTTTCACTTGACAGCTTTGAAACAGCTTCTTTTTATTAGTTTGTCCTTTTAAAATTGCCAAACATTGATTTAAGATTTGAAGTTTCTGATTCTTCTGTGTCTTTTAATCTTCCCTTCCTTTTCTCCCATCGAGTACAGTTAATTAACTATTACCCAGCTTTTTTCTCCTTCCATTTGCGTCTTGTTTTCATGTGGGAATTTGTTACCTTTATAATCAGGTGTCTGCTGGTTTTGGATAGTCAGAGGGTGGCAAAGTCACATTTTCTGTAGTGTTTCCAAAATTAACAAAATCCTGAGCTTTTAGAGTGTGGCATGAGGAAGACTGACAACAGACTCCTTCCACTTCCCACTGTTTCTTAACACTTCTGAAGTGTGAGGCTCTTCTAGCCTCAGAGCAAAGGAAAGACAGGGGAGAAGGAATGAAGATCACTAGCTGAATGACAGATTCTCTTTCAAACTATTATACTTGCTAAAAATTGGATATTTGGGAGAAAGCTTTCAACAGCCCTTTTTCAGTTTTGGAAAAGATAATATTGATGGGGAGAGAAGAGGTTTTCAATGAGAAGTTCCTGCAGCTGTCATGATGATTAATAAGGAAAAAAGGGAGAGAAAAGGATGGAAAAAATGAACTGCAATTTAGCCTGTTAATGTTAACACCTTATTCTAGGAAGGTAGATTTGGACGTCAGAGGAAAGAGACTGTAGCTTTAGATGGTTTGTTTGTTCTCTTGCAATCCTGAAGGGTTTGTAGATAACCATTGTCTTCCCACCATCCAACAGGAGGGCGATCGCCTGAGCGATGAGGATTTGTACAAGTTCCTGGTTGACATGAGACGGCCCTCGTCAGTGTTACGGAGACTGAGACCCATCACAGGTATTGAACGAGGTCTCTTTGGCTCACGTGTGTTAAGGTGTTTGGTTAGTCCTCCCCTGTCAAAACCAGTTCTTGGCAGCAAGCACATGACACCCTAAGAACTCATCATCAGCCATCCCTGGTAGAGCATGAGCACTGAAGATGGCATTTTGGCAGGTTTTCACTGCTATGTGTGCACCTGCAGCTTCTGTCTCGCTGTAGGATCTGTGAGAAGATGATAAAAATCCCAAAGCCCTAAACCCAGCAGGGGCTGAGTAGCCTTCTGTTTTCATAGAATCACAGAATGGTAGGGGTTGGAAGGGACCTTTAGAGGTCATCTAGTCCAACCCCCCTGCAGAAGTAGGTTCACCTAGATCAGGTCCCATAAGAACATGTCCAGGCAGGTCCTGAAGACCTCCAAGGAAGGAGACTCCACAACCCCTCTGGGCAGCCTGTGCCAGGGCTCCCTCACAGTGAAAAATACCTGGGTAAAATACCACTCTCTAGCTGAGAAATCTCCCTCCTGGCTCCCACTTGGTTTATAGGAACAGGCTCCGCCTCTATTTGAGAAAGGGAAGTAAAAACGCTGGCACATCAGCAGTGAAACATCACTGGTCCCTGACCTGTGCTATTCCTGACAATATTTACTTAACCTGCTCCTGAAAATCCCCAGCGACAGCCATCCTACCACCTCCTTAGATCGTCTCCCCCAGCACTCGGCTGTCCTTGTAGTGAGGTTAGGTATTAAGAAGACCTTGCAAAATTACCTTGCTGCAGATTGATCTGATTATGGTTTGCCGTGCCCTCAGGGCAGCTAGCACGGCCTTTCAAGTACCCGAGTACTGTTGTTAGTTCAGTCTTATTGGCCTCTTATTTTGTAGCCAAACCAATCTGCTTTTTTTCAGCCCTTCCTCAAAGGCTGCGATTTTTAAATTGCCTGGTGGTGTGTCTTTAATGTGTCCATACTTGTCTTCAATCGCAGTGCTCTAAACTGATCATGCTGCTCCTCCTAAGACCTCCTGCCAAGCAAAGCAGACAAATTTGTCTCCAGTGTCTTACACGGGCCACTGCACTGGTATATCTTGGAATGGTTGTAGCTTTCTCCTGGATGTTGGCTCATTGTCACTGCTGTCCCTCAGCACTTTTCTACAGAGTTGAGCCATGCCATTTTTTTGGGGAAAGAAAAAGTTTCTGTATTTGTCTTGTTCTTAATGCAAGTCCTTTGCTTTTTGTTATGTTTCACCTTATTCATTTGATGCCATTTCTCCAACACTCCTGTCAATTTTTACAGTCATTCCAGCCTCTATTGCCACCCACCAACAGTAAGTGTGCTGTCAGTACTGTCAGCTGGCTTGCTAAAAGGAAAATACTCATTATTCTTGGTGCAGATTAGCTTTCAACAACTCCTGATGTGTCCTTCCAATCTGATAGGCACAATTCCTGATGAGACTTTGAGTGTTGAGAAGTTAACAATAGTTGGGCCTCACGTTAACGTTATGTAGCCTGTGTTTCCCCAACTTGCCTACGAGAACAGCATTTGGAACTTGTTAATATATATCTTTTTCTGTTGATTCTTATTATCTGATACTCCAGTTGCCCCAGAGACCAGTTGGATTCACTATGACTTGTTTTTAACAAATCCACACTGGCTGTAAGCATAGAATCATGGACTGGTGGGGGTTGGAAGAGACCTCCAGAGATCATCTAGTCCAGCCTCCCTGCAGAAGCAGGTCCAGCTAGATCTGCATTGTTTATTTATGAAATTAATATCTAGAATATTAACCTGAAGAAACAAAAGCCTGAATACACTTCTGGATTTATATTTCTATTTATTGCAATAAAATATGATTCTCCTTACAGCTCAGTTAAAGATAGACATATCTCCAGCTCCAGAGAATCCCCATTACTGTCTAACTCCAGAGTTACTGCAAGTCAAACTTTACCCAGACAGCAGAGTTCGACCTACAAGAGAAATCCTGGAGTTTCCTGCCAGGGATGTCTACGTTCCAAACACCACATACAGGTTAGAGTTTTGAAATACCTTTCACATTTCAGGGCCTGAGACTGGTAAGTCTAGGAATTCCTACCTTATCATCTGCTTCATTGCAAAACTTGCTCTGTCGGTAGGTCTGGTGTGCCAGAGGCACAAAAAAGGTCCAATCTGACACACCAGAAAAGACACAATTGCAAAGAGACAAACGTATCTGCATAAAACTTGTCTGTGAATGAGAAAATGAGAGAAGTTTCTCCACATCCTAAAATTCAAAGTGAAATGTAGTTAATTTCTTTTTCATTTTAGGTAGGGTTTTTTCCTTTGTCTGCCAAATTAATTCTTCTCTTACTGGTTTTATTACTTTCTGACCCTTTCAGTGACTTTTTTTCTTAGAAATGGGGGATAAAATGAAGAAAATGCATCATCTTTTTGTTCGTGTTTCCATTTTGATTTAAAAGCAATTTCTTTGTTTACAATTCTTGATAAAACTCTGAAGATCTTGGGAGAAATTTTTCTAAGTTATCTTGGCAAACAAAAACCTTTCTCTAAGTAAGCCTAGACAGGGAGCAGATTTGTTTTCATTATGTACCAGTATTCATTTAAAGGTTTTTCATGGTGTCTTTGAAGGTGTTGCACATCTGAGTGGAATTGGCTTCTTCAGCCGAGTAATTTTGCCAACTTACCCAATCCATTACTTCATGTTGTAAAAGATAAGTGCAAACCAGGTTTTTATAACCCAAAGCTTACAAGAGAGACTTCGGTCGAGTTCGTATCTCGTGTCATTTCGGAATATTTGTTTGCTTGTTTGTGGATTTATTTATTGAGGAAAGGCAGGTAATTAAGCATTACAGTACACCAGTACAAATAAGCAGCACTGTGTGATCTCTTCTCTGTACTAGATCCATGAAATGTATTTTTGCAGTTTTCCCGTAATTAGCACATTCTGTTCACAGTTGTTTCACTCTGTGAAATTAACAGTTTAAAACCACTTTCTGTATGGTTGCAATGTTGAGATAAAATCCATACTGTACAAGGGTTAGGCAAGATGTGTAAGTCAATATGACTCAAGGTAACTGCAGCATTGGGGTCTTTGTCAGTCCACACTCCTACAGCTGGCCGTCCACACACGTGTCAGGTGTCCTTCTGCAGCCGAAGCGAAACAGATGTGAATGTATTCTCAGGAGCAGGACCAACACTGTCAAGTAGGTCGTGTCTACAGGGTTTGGTGGTTGGTACTATAGACTCCATTGGAGTTGCCCCACAGGCAGCTGTTCTCTATTTGAAAGGTGTTTTGTTGTGTGCTTTCTTGTTCTTTCTTTTAATTTCTGAGTTGGCAGTACTAAAAGGTCACAAAGGAATGGCTCTCATTCCATCTCCAATGAGAAGAGCTCTAACTCATTTCAGTCATCTTTGAAGCTTAGCTCTTTAACTTTCAGTAAGATAGTGTTAAGTTATTCTTCAAAGCATAATATCTAAAAGATGAAGCCTGTTCTCTGGCTTTACTTGATGTGTGTCTACACATCTATAGATGGGTGAGGATGGGGCTTCAGTGAAGATCAGCCTGAGCTCCACAGCTGAAAATTTGTCTGGGAATACACAGAACCCTAAAATGGGGAGTTGCCCACCTTTTGTTTGCTCATAGAAACATTCCACAACCAGGACATGAACCAAATACCAAATTAGTTACTTTATGAAACGTAAAGTTTCATGATAAAGCTACTGTATGAAACTTAAATGTTCCCCTACACATGAATACCTAAATATCTTCCATAGCATTTTGTCAGACCTTCTTTTGCTGAAATACTTTTTATGTTCCCTGCCACAGAACCCAGGAACAGATGCAGCAGCCTGAAACCCCTTCCCCCAAGCAACATTACCTACCACATGAATAGGCAGTTGATTCCTAGGCATTACAGTTTCATCCTGAGGAGGCAAAAGCTCCATGAAAGTTAGAGCGTGTTGACATGGGGGCTGGAGGGAATGAGAGTACTCACCAAACACACTGTAAGGCCGTTGCAAATGCCTCAGGTTTGTGTATTAGACAATGCACCATTTTCAAATACACATCTGTTATTAAACATAACACAAACTTCCCTGCCGTAGTAGCATTCCCTGTGTATGTTCTGAACTGAAGGGCATCAGATTGAGCAATCAGTCAAAACTTCCTAAATCTGTTGGGTGTATCATTATTTGGGTTGACTTGAGCAGGTAGTATCTTCCTTTCCTAGGCTTCCAGTATAAGCCTTTACTTCTGTCTAGTCTTCCTCTCGATCTCGGTGCGACGTATTTCCCGTTAAGATTGGTTTCCTCACACTCACTGTGCCACCAGCCTCCTGAGGGAAAATATTGTCACGTCAGTTACCATCAGCTGTACCCTGACATATTGTGCTCAGTTTCTGAGCTCCTATTGGCAACATAAATTTTCTTTAGACCACTTGTGGTGAAAGTGACAATTACCCACGCAAATGAGATGCTGCTTGTGTATGTACCCACTGATATTTGTGTGTGGAGGGCCACTGCAAAGATGTTCAGCTCCCCCTTGCTGTCTGCTTCATATAAAAGTAGTGGTGCATAGAAAACTGCACACACCAATACTGCCACTGAATGGAGACACTTAGGAAGTTAGCTCCACACTTCCATGTTTCTCATGAGCCTCTACAGCTGGGTGTGGTTTGCTGATACGTTCCTCAGGTACAAATGGTTAAATCCCTGCCATCTACGAGCTGGAGAGCCTTTAGTAAATAAGTTCTCTTTTTTATTGGCTGATGTCCTTAACCATGAGCTTGAATTTTAAGCCTAATTCTCCTTGCAAAGAACTGTCAGTGACTCAGTGCTAGAAATGAATGTTCAGCACCTTGGAAGTCATTGGACATCTGCTCTATGGTCACTGGAGCTGAGTAACACTCTCAGCATGGTTTCAGGCATGAGCAATTTTCAAGCCTAGAATGACTACAGTGTTTGTTGCATGAAGCAAGTGTCTGGAGGGCAGTTCTGTATCCTGTGGTTTAATCATTAATTGCTCCTTCAATTGTTTGCTTTTTCTATAAACTAGCAAAACATAAAAGCTTCAGAAAATCAGAGGATCAGGAATCCTCTAACCAAATTATCTTTAAGGAGGAGTGTTTTGCATCTCCCTCTCTCTTTTGAGAGTGATTATCTCTTGGATACTTGACAAACAGCTACAGTCTGCCTTTGAATGGGAACTTGCCATCGCTTTTATCTTTTGGTTTGTAGTCAGAATAGCATTAACAGCCAGTTTATCTTCTGTTTTTTTTCAAGGAGGGATTAAGCAATCCAACCTTAGGCTGCCACACCAGATTAGGCATCAGAGGAAGAACTTTACTTCATAGCTCAGAATTGCATCCTGGGGTTTTGTTCACCTGTGCTGCAGTTCTGGTTCTGGTGGTGTTTGTTTGCACAGCCTCCCTGTGCTTTAGTTTCCCTGTCCATAAAATAGAAAGGTGATGCCTCATTGTAGGACTCTGGTGTGTGCCAAGCAGAGAGATACTACTACCCTCTCTTTTCTGTGTCTAAAGCCAGGCTGCTGTCGGTAACTACCCACTAACGCATAATACCATCCTTCACATAACAGAGAAGCTCCCATGTTAATGTCCCCAGCATACTGATACCTAAGTAGTTTTCTGGACAGTTGAAGTCATTTTTTCCATCCCTGTCGTGGTCTGCAGTGGAGAAGCGCAGCTGTGTCTGCTCTGGCAAGGCGTTGGGAATGCTCCCGGAGATCCGCGAGAGCTGGAGCGTGTAGCGCGTCTGGGGGCCTCCCAGGCTGAAGGCATACTCGATGTAACGTTTATTATCTCTCCAGTCCTGCAGCTCAATCCGTAAGATGTAGTCCCCTTGTTTAGTAATGGAGTAGATCTTGTTCAGGCCTAGCCAGAATTCCTCTGCAAAGTTGAGGTAAACAGATGCTGTTAACGTGGAACTAGGCATGGCCACACTTACCATGTGTGTCAGATCTCTAACCTATACCTCAGGTAGCTCATTCACCTTTAAAATACCACTGTTTGAAAAGCTGTGCAATGTCAGAATCAAGACATGTCAGAGGTGTGAGGATCAGGGGTCACAAGTCACCAGGCAGAGTGTTGGTGGGGAAAGTGGGATATGTGATAAACTTTCCCTAAAACCCCATCTCGCTCCCACCTCTGGAATTTGTTTTTACAGATAACCTGCGAGCAGCGTGTGTGAAAATATAGTATGCAAAACGATTTATTCATTGCTTTAATTAAATCAATTATATGAGTCTTGGGGACTGTTGATCTTTTCAGAGGTCTCCTGCTACATTCTTTTTGTTTACCTCTTCTTAATTGCACACCAGCGATCAATAAAAGCAAAAGATATAAATGAACTGGAGCTTCTCTCTTTAACTTTCCCACCTCTTGTGAAACTCTGAGGGGGAGCTCAAGGTTTTAAATGTGCATAATTGGAACTGTGTGACAAATGAAGCAAATGACATACATAAAACCTAATTGCAATTGTTGTATTTTTTAAGGGAAGAGCTGCAGAACTAAACTAAAGTTTCGATACCCACATGTACAGAGTGAATTTAACTGAGGCATCTTTCTTCTGCTAGAATTCTTGATAATTATTTTAGTTTCATAAATTTCATGCATTAAGTAGATTATTATCAGTGTTGCTGGTATCAGTGCACAGTAGCTAGTTGCCACATATAGAAAGAGTGTAGCTGAATGTGAGTGCTGTACATGGCAGGTGGCATTTAAAGCAATACAAGACAAGATGGTTGAGTAAAATACTCCCTCAATTCACAGGTAAGGAGCAGTAGCCTGTTACATTTTATCGCCTTAGGATATGCAGCAGAGAACTGATGCAATCCTCTGCAAAGTCTTTCTGATATTGAAGTGATGTGGCTTTGTGTTGATGTGGTATATGGGAACTGGAGACCAGTCGATGAGCAACTGTAGCATTCGATATAATCAGACAAACTACAGGTAAAGGTCGAGCTCAGTTGTGAGCTACTACCCCAAAATGGGGGAAAGGTTGAGATATAGCAGCTCTTTACTGCAGAAGAGATGGAAGCAAGTCAATATTGCTGCCCACATTTGAGGTTTTCATCTGTGCTGTGCATGGGCAGGCTATTGGGCAGCACTTGGTGCTACAAATTCTTTAGAGTTGATGATTAACAGGGAAACGTGGGTGTTTCCTCACCCTATGCAGCCACAGAGAGGATTGGCTACAGCACAGAGGAGCTCAAGGTGTCTGTGCAGGGCAGCACACACAGTCTCAGCTATCTTGAGACTGGAAAAATTGATGTGGCAGTTTTAAGGGAAACAGGACTGCAGAAAGTTAGAGAACAAAAGTTGTGACAGCAACTTGGTGGGATTCTGGGTTTGTTTATGTTTTAAAGGCTGTGGGAGGTACTTTTATAAACAGTGAAATGACAATAATTAAAGTAGCAGTTAAAGCATCCTGGCCTTGATTCAGCAAAAGTTTCTAAACACACATTTCAAGGTGTGTCTTCAAGAATTTTAAGGAGTTACCTTTTGTAACAAGCACCCTCTGGTGTTCTACTAGTTTGGTAAATTGTACAGATTGGATTACAGGTTTTATCTGCTCTCATGTGAACACCTCTCAGTAGGAAGATTCAGAAAAGACCAAAAAGGCATTTTTACCATTGAGATCCCCAAATCCGTTTGTATAGGCATCCCAGGTTTGGTTGAAATCCAGTGATCCGTCCACTCTCTTCTGGATTACAGTCCAGGAAGTGCCTGAGAATGTGAAGGGGAAATAAGTCACAAGCCTGGCTTAAGTGTTTCAAGCACTAGAGACAAGACCTACAGACTGCTGTGACTGCCGTTATGTGAGCTCACTCTCTGCCACAGTGAGGAACAAAAAGGGTTTGCATTGAAGGTGATTCCATATGAATCCCACTTACTCCTGAAAGGAGACTGTAGCAAGGCAGGGGTCAATCTCTTCTCCCAAGTAACAAGTGAGAGGACAGGAGGAAATGGCCTCAAGTTGCACCAGGGAAGGTTTAGATTGGAGATTAGGAAGAATTTCTCCCCTGAGTGGGCTGTCAGACACTGTCCCAGGCTGCCCAGGGAGGTGGGAGGCTGAGCCACACAGCCTCTTGGCTGTGCAGAGAACAGACGCTTTTCTCATCTTGGCTTTGGCTGTATTAACTGTCCATGAGTGTGCTCTTGGACACTCCAGTTTTGAGGGAGAAGGAGTTACCCAAAACCTTTGTGAAAGACATTCAAGTAAGCACAGCTTACTTTGGACTTACAGGACATTGGATTTGTTTGTTAGGGCTCACAAACACAACCATGGGGAAAATGATGAAAAAGAGCTGTGGAACGTCCCAGACATCTGATCAGATTGTCAGCCTCCTCCCCATAGCACTGAACTCCGCTGCAGTTGTGAAGTGTGGGAGGCCACGTCCACACTAGTGCTGCAGTGGGGTCTTTCTCCTGACCAGGTCATGACACCCTCGCTTCACCAGTTTCAACAAATGTAAGCAGGGCAGCTTTCTGCACAGGGCAACCCTGTGTTGTCCTTTTTACACATCCAACCAGATGACATGGCCCTGCCACGATTGCATCAGTGTGTTCCCAGGCTCTCGGGGTAGCTGTGGCAAAGGCACCATGTGGGGAAGCTGAGCAGGACACGCAGAGAGCAGCACTGCAGGGTGAAGAAACCAGGGAACAGTGAACTGGCCAGATTATGTGTGCTCTCTGGGTACTGGCAAAAGGAACAGACAAATGGGTTTCTTGGAAAGACAGAGCTTGGGTAGACACTGTGCATTTTGGTTCATGACAGTTCTGAACTTCTCTGGTACTGACTGACCCGAACATTGGACAGGAATCCTGTCTCCAGGAGTCACCTCTTTGGTTCAGGGTATCTAAGTCTCAAGCAATAACCCTTAATGAAATAAAATTTACTGAGGTATTGACTGTTTGCTTTTACTAGAAAAGCTGTACAGTGGAGTACAGTGTCACTTACAGTTGCTGCTTTCATTATGTATAGCTAAAGGGGGTTGGGGTTTTTTTCTAATATACCTAATTTATGTCACGTGATTGGAAGTCCTTTCCTTGGTTTAAACAAGAGGTGAGTAAAGAATGAAAGCAGTGTCAAGGAGGCTTCAGGATATGGGAAAGCTGAGTTCAGAGCACAGACAGGCCAGTGAGAGGAGTCAAGAGGATATATAAATTATGGTAAGTTTTTGTGTACTTTGGGATGAGATGGTTTTTGGCTCATAGGAAAGTGCTTATTAAGCTGTTAAATTAAGCTGTTGCTAGCACAACTGTCTTACCAGCTTTCATTTCACAGTAGACATCAAAAGCTTCTGAGCCATTGGGCTTGATGGTGTAAACACCACTGGACCGTGTGCCGCTGGTATAAAGAGCAGTGCAGTCAGGAATGGCACCTGGGGGAGCAAATGGCAGACAGTTACAAATCCTGGTTTGGAAGTGACAAGTTTTAACCCAGCTTTGTAACTTGAATTTCTATATGGGATACAGCCAAATGAAAAAACAGAACTATCTTTTTGGTAGTTTTATTTTACAGTGACTGCCATGGGATGGACAAACTGGTTTGGGCTTGGTGGTACAGCTGCAAAGTCGTGCATAGGTTGGACTGCCTGTGTTTTTGAAGTTAAGCTAGTTTCAATTTACATCATTTTGGAAAGTTTGTGAGGCCCAAGACTAGACTCTGGCAGATTCTCACATTTTGAAAATGCCTTTTAACTTTAAAGAAAGCTCTTCCAAATCTTGTAATTGGCTAGTGTGAAGTCAATTAGTTCTTTGTTCATACCCTCCAAGAGAGGCACTGGCAGTGCCAGAAGTGTCAGTAACAGGATGGTCAGAGCACATGTTTACAAGAGGTGAATGGAGAGGGAAGATTGAGGACAGAATGACTGCATTGTTGGGCATTGTTCCTGTATGTCACCCCAGACACAAGGACGTGTAAAGTGGAGCTAAGGAGATGATGACACTTGTTTCCAAAGCAGGGAATCCATGTCCTTCCCACAGTGCTCAATGTAACAGGAGAAGCTTTTGAGTTTAGTCTTGGACTATTCGAAACCAACCTAAAACTTTCCAAGAGAACCCTGCAAAGGCAGTGTGTTGTGTAATCCCATCTAGGAGAAAAGGCCTCACCATCAGCTCTGTGTGTGGCGTTGTGCACAGGAGAGGGGATGGCCTCTGGCTCTGTGTGCTCCCCCAGGAAGGAGTTGTCAGTGAGTTCCTGCAGCTCGATGTGGTTTAGCTGCAAGAACCATAATTACAGGCTGTTAATCTCCCAAGGCTCTGAAATGATGAGGTTCATGTATCAAGCCAAACAATCTCACACAGAGAATATTTTTCCTTGTGAATGTAATCCTTTACCCAATTTA
This sequence comes from Colius striatus, assembly GCF_028858725.1. Classification (NCBI taxonomy): domain Eukaryota; kingdom Metazoa; phylum Chordata; class Aves; order Coliiformes; family Coliidae; genus Colius; species Colius striatus. The sequence continues at coordinate 8,361,107 of NC_084768.1, read as the reverse complement.
TAACATAAAAATAACTTCAGGACTGCACTGGTGGATTTGAGTGCATGAATGTCAGCTGTGCCACAGCTCAAACACGGTAGGATTCATGAGGCAGCTAAATTACCTGTTCTCATGAGGTGCACCTTAATGGGCAAACATATTTAACTTCTTTCCTCAGGTGACATCACTTAGACAAATAATACCAACATCTGAAGAGCACAGAAGCCACAGCTCCTTAGGCTGAAATGCATTTTCCTTTTATAGCCTCCTCTTAAGGGTAAATAGAATATGAGCATGTTGGTTGTGCCCAGCCTTATGGTGACACACGTTGAGCTGCAGAACGTGGTTCAATATTGGAGAATAAAGAGGTAGAAAGGAATGATGCTTAGAACACTGACAGAAGAATGAGAATATGATAGATAATAAGAGAAAGAAAGTTAGCAGTCAGAAGATAGAGCAGCCTGGTGTTGATAATACTTCAAAGCTGTGTTTGTGGTCATAGTCCCCTTCCTGGCAGCATAGCAGTCTCTCACCCAAAAAGGTACCTATTTGTGGTCAAAATTGTTTATACCCTCCTCTACATCCTCAAGCTGTGAACAAGACAGGTGGCCAACACAAGTGAATGCTTGGACCATTGACTCCTCTAGTGTTACAAGAGAGGATAGATTTTGAAATGGGAAACAGAGCTGTCTCCTGTACCTTGTCCTCCAGCTCCAGTATTTGATTGTGCTGTCGGTCGAGTTGCACGTGCTGATCCTCTACAGTTTTGAGAAGTTGTTTGATGTGGTTGTCCTGCTGCTCCACAAAAGCCTGAGGACAGGAAAGGAGGAAGGAAGACTGTGGTTAGAAGCAGCAGCAGATCTTCACAGTGGCACTGCCTCCATAAGCCTTGTCATGGGGCCGCTTTTGAGAGGGATTTAATACTGTCTTTCCTTTTGCCTCTGAAGGAGTGCATTTCTTTGCCTCTGAAGTGAACACTTCTTTTTTCTGGCAGCTTTGTAGAGGTTTTTTGTTGCTGCTGTTTACCTTCCATTTTCACATCTAGAACAATTATGATCTGTGAGGTTGGCCCTTGATTCATGTATGCCACTGATCAAGAAAGGAAACATTTCCTAGCGTTTAGGGTGTTAGCTTGGGATTTGGGACATCTGAATTTGGTGATCTACACTGACAGAAACATCCAGTATTTTCTCACACAAGTTGCTTAGCCTTTTTATGCTTCTGCAAAATTCACTTAATACTTTCTTTTCCATAGGAAAACTAGTACTTAAATACTTGTGTGTATTGACATTAAGTCTATTAACATTTGCAAGGTTCTTTGGTCCTGGAGGTCATATAGGTACTATAGATGCCCATCTCAAAAAGTTTAAACTTTCTGGTTTCATACTGAGCAGGCAGTTTCTGATCCATTGGTTTGTGATGAGACGATGACATACAAACCAATGGACCTGGTAGTCACATCATTGTCCTGGCTGTAGAATTTTCTATCATTGTTATTGTTAGAGAATTTCTTAAAATTGATCTGCAAATAAAACACTGAAAGAGCAGCAGAGCCTTGTAATTTGATAATTGTTCCACTGATTTCCCTGGGGAGTCTCACAGCAAAGCAAACAGTATGTCAGGTTAAGACACTGATGCTTTTGAGATTATCACAGTGATTTATTTCTCAAAACTCAGAGTAGTGAAGAGGAAGGGGAAACCTGAGCACATTGCATAACTACCCAGTTTACTCTGGCTTTGTGTATCAGAGGCTTCCACAAATCTACTTACTTTGAGTGAAGAAATTTCTTTTGTCTCTTGGTTTGAAGGCTGGATAATAGCCAGTTTAGTGACTTTGTCTTCCAGTCCCCACACTTTCTCTTGCAGCTGGATTTTGTTTAGTATGAGGTCTTCAATCTTTGAATTCATCTCCTGTGAGAGATTCTTTATCTCTTCATTGTTGATTTGCAGCCTGGCTGTAGTTTGTCTGAGCTGTTCCTCTTCTTCTTTGATTTCACTGGTTTGCAGAGAGAGCTCATAAAAGGACCTATCAAAAATGTAAAGTTTTTGAAAGATGTCATTCATCTGCCCCTTTGTCTTATGAACAAAGTCTTTAAGACCATGCCCAAGCTGGAGGAGTCCGTTGGCTAAGATTCGAACATCATCTAACATGGCAAATCTTGACTTTGTCTCAGGGGATGCAGCAGAATCAAAGGAGGAATGATCCTTCTCAGCTCTAGGTGAAAAAGCAAGTGGGGCAATGAATAGAAAGACTAGAAGGATTTTCATGTTTTCTGCTCCTGAACCTCTTTGGCTGTTCAGGATGCAGGGACTGTTCCTACTAACAGTTTTTGCTGTGTGACTTGTTCTGGGTTGAGGAGTTTGATCTATTTATACTGCTCTTCATTTTAGAAGAGGCAGAACCAACGAGTTGATCATTAAACTGTGTGTATTTGAACGAATGTAACCCCTCTCAGATACAGGTTGATATCTAGGAAGATAAAACTGAGAGACGGCTATGTTGCTGATTAAACTGGTTCTGAACTTTTCCATCTGCCAGACCTTCTGTTATAAAATGTTATTGATGACATAGTGGTTTTCACACACCGCTTTTTAACAGATTAATTTTGGGTCACAGTCTTGCTAAGGGCCTAAATCGCTTCTTGTTTGTGTTGTACGATTCCTTTTATTGCCTCAGGAGTATAAAAGGGTTTACCACTCTTAAGAGCACTGGATGCTGTATTTCAGGTCGTGCAGCTCCTTGATAAGCTCTGGAAGGGCAAAATATTCCCAGATGATTCACACAACGTGACTCTCATCTTGTACCATTTTCTGATGTAACTCATTGTGCTGCAGTGGATTTACTTGTCACCTAGTTCAGATTAAGTGAGAAAGAGGGAATTAGGTCCAGAGATTGCCTGGATGTGATTCTACTATGTTAAGGTTTGTGCAGTAATTTACACCATATAAAACTTATTTTTTAAGAGCTGCTTTCCAGAGGTGGGTGAGATAAATAATACCTCACTTATGTTTCTCACCTTCCCATTCATCTTACTGTTTAAGATTCACACTACATAAAGCAAGTCTACAAGTACTCTGAAAGAAATGTCCTGTTCTTCAGTGGGTCTCTGCATGGGAGGGTGCATGTATGTATTTTGAGTAGTGTTGCAGTATGAATGAAAGGTGTTTTTCTTTTGGGAATCATTCTTAGCAAAGCAGGAAATCCAAATCAATCCATGCGCATTGTAACCCGGACTTTGGAGAGTTTTCAGGGTTTTGCCAGCTTGGATCTCTACCAGCTCTTCCCCTGGACTTTCTGTTGTCATTATTCACTCACATATACACATATGATCTGTAGCATCAACAGAAGAATGAAGTGGTTGATGGTATTCAGGTAACCTGCTCACTCATAGGTAAATAACATGAAAGTGTTTTAAGTCTCCAGTTAATTGGTGGAGAATATTTTGTGTTTGGATCAGACTCACTTGGAATATCCATGTGAAGTACAGAAAAACAGCAGGAGCATGTAGGTCATCACATTTGGCACTGGGAAGAATGGGGATTCGTTCAAAGAGAATCAGCTGGTACAGAGTGGAAGCAAATGTAGGAATTATCCTTAAATACACACAATAATGACCATTCTGTAATGGGAAGCAGCACTGTGTTTTCAGAACCCAAAGGTGGTGCAGTCCTGTCCCATAGAAACCCAACCCAGTCATTTCTTCTCTTGCAAGGTGTCCCACTGCAGCAGACAATTGAAGGTCCTCATCTTTGTAAGCTGCTGAGATCAAGTGCTGATAATTGTCTAGTAGAGAACAAACCTGTGAAGTCAAAGGCAAAAGATTTTCCTTTTTCTGCTCCATTTCAGGTGTTTGTGAATTCACAGCGTGATAAAGGCTCTGACCAGTTGGGAATAGTCTCTCAAGGATAATTGGAAAACACTTGAGCAAAGCAGCAAAGTTGCCAGGCACATTTCCATGTTAATGCCAGTGCCAACAGTGTCAGGCAGTGATAAGCTCACTGCAAAATACCACCTTTAGATGTCAGAACAGCCACAGAGTCCACAAGCAAAGCAGGACACAGGAAAGCAGAGGGGAGCAAACCTTCTGCTATGATTAAACCATAAGATTCAGGGGCTATAGAAACCCTAAGGATTTCTTCTACTTCAGAGAGCTGTTAGCCCAGTCAAGGAAAGATGTATATAACAAACATGATCCTGGAGATCTTTCATGCACCTGGGTGACCCTGATTAAATGAGCTTTACGTGATTTTTATAGTAGGGATAAAGCAAAGCAAAAGGTCTCTGGGTTTTACTGAAAAGGGAAATTTTCATAATAGTGAGACATTCCCTCTAAGAGTTAGGAACAGCTCTTAATGTTTTAATACCCTTATGAAGGACTTTGCAAAAATGGCTGCAATCACATTATATAAATATTTAGAGGAGAGCCTGGTGCCATTATTTCCATGGCTTGGGAAGCCTTTGCACTCTAGCTGTTCATTTTATGGAAGTAGAAGTACTTTGGAGGTCTGTTTGAGATAATAGTATAAGCTTTGCATACGTTTTGCATAGCCTTGTAATAAAAGCTCTAGACACTAGTCCTTGAGTTTAAAGCTTCTGGTGAAACTTTTATTGATAGAAATCTGTAATTAGTACCATGAAGAAGTAGCTGTTACCTGGAAGCATAAGGACTTGTGGTCCCTTTGTTTAATCAGTGTATGCCCAGCATGGTGGTTGGTGTTGCTGTGTTATTTTCCTGATCAATCCCTTCTCCTCCCTTTATCCCTTCTACAGAGAATCCAACACTGGGATATGAGACTTTCCACGATGTCTCGTCCTCCAGAAATTTGCACTCTCCTCTTGCTTCCCACTGCTTGTGTGTAATATAGGCCTGGGGACCTCTGGGTTTCTGAACACTAGATTCAGTGCCATGTCACTTTGCCTTTAAAAGCCCAGCAACTTTGATGCCTGACATCTCACCCATGCAGTGAGGCAGCTTCTGCCAACACTTTGCACAAAAGTCTTCTTTCCCTTTTTTTAGAGGGTGGTGGTTCCACCTCTGATGTCCTACAAAGTCTGCTGAGTCCTGCTATTTATGCACACAAATAATGAGATGAGGACTTGAGACATAATGAATCAAAGGAGAAACCGAGAAGTCAGCCTCCCAGGGTGGCTATTAGAAGGAGCATCAGTTCCTTCAAGAGATTTATAAAGCTCCCATCAGTTTTTCAGTCATGGCTTCTGTGACTGTGCTTATGGCAGACAGGAAGATCTGTGGCTTTTAGCTATGTAGAGTAAGGTAAAATAGGAATTTTCATTTGGAGGCACATTCTGATTTGCAAGCTGGGGAGTTTTTTCGCTTCTCTCTATGTCAATTTTCCACAAAAGGAAGATGCCTGTAATAGGAGACACTCTGGAAAGAAGCAGGCCTCCAGCTCTGCCCTGCCTTACAGTGGCATCTGTGCATCAGAACTTCCCATCAGCAACATGAGCTGCTGCTTAATCAAATGCAGGGTAACTGCCCTCTGAGCCTTTCATGTGACAAGGGCTTGAAATGTAGTGGGCAGGGGAACAAGCTGCACATGTCCTCCAGTGCTTGTTGTTCAGACTGCAGTTAAAGCCCTGCCTGCTACCTAATGTCAGCTGTAAATGTCTCCTTTCCTCCCAACAGGCCAAGCCCTAGCAGGAGAGGTGGTAGGAGAACTGCAAGCTTGGTTTAGGCTCATCTCTGCTATTCAGTATAAATCAGTCCTAAGCATAAGAGTACCTTTAATATAGGGATCCTGTAGCCTGGCTTCACAAATACATTAAATCGTGCTCTTAAGCACTAATAATACTTAATAAAAGTTTTATGAGCAATGTACATTTTAGAGTAAATTTTCATATCCATTTTCATTTTAAAAGAACATCAAGGAGCAAATGTATTCATGCCAGAACAAAGTAATTTAGTAGAGTCACAAAAATAGTACAGGCCCCCTCTGAAATGATAAGAGAGCATTGATTAGGCAAAGCGACCAATGGGGATGGGATTCAAAAACTTAATTCACCATGAAGGACTTGAAAGGGAGGAAATTCCCTCATGCCACCTAAGCATATTCCTCTGCTTGGAGGGGTGAAAAAGAGCCTGGTTTGATAGTGCTGCCCTGTGTAGCCCTCTGGAGCTATGCAGCCTGACTGCTCTCTACAGGCACTGACCTGGAGGAGGTACCTTTTTCTTCAGAGACTCTCAGTCTCTTAGGACCAGCATCAGCCCATAGACAGGCGTCCCTGTGGCTGTCAGAGAGCAAACGGAGTTGCCATCAGAACCCAGTCCTTGGGTGGGATTGGTTTGGGCAGCCCACCTTTCCAGCCTCTCCTCCAGCTGGGTGACCCACTGCTAGCCCTGGGCAGGTGTTTTGGGTACCTAAAAAGCAGCAGATGCCTTCACTGAGCGACTGAATTACTGCCCTCCTGACAATCCAAAAAAAAAGGTCTCTCTGTTTTTACTCTACTGTTGCAAACACTCTGAAGCAGCTGCTTTATTATGCTTAAAATGTCCTGCTGTGCTCCTCACCTCGGTGTTCTGTGCCCATCTGTTGTCTCTTGTCTCTCTGGGACAAGGAACAGTTGGAAACTACTTAACAAATTGCGTTCAGATCTACTGAATAGTTCCCAGAGGGGAAGGGAACCTCTTCTTCCTCTTGCCTTACAAACCAGGGCTTGTTACAGAATCAGTTGCTTTAGTGTTTGAGCAAAATACAACACACCAGTGTTGTATCCCTGCAGATAGAAGGCAGCAACGTGAACCTCTCACCTCTCAGTCCCTCTTGTTGGAATTGTAGGAGCCAGGATGTCTGAGGGGATGTGATGGGGGTCTGGTGGCCAGGGCTGGGTGAGAGATGGATGAGGGGTTTGCAGGCTGACTTCTAAAAGGTGATTAATAATTCACACACTTGTACTTGTTTGGAGGCTGTTTGGAGGCACAAGAAGGTGTATTTCTTTTGGATAACTGGGTCTGTTGAGTGGAATGGTTCAGGGACTGTTGTCTTTCTTTTGCCTTTAAACAAACATGCAGGAGACTTTCTGCAGGTATGAATTACTTGCTTGTAGGGCAGATGGAGGCTTGTAGTGGACAGTTTTGCTGATGATGTCTGAATCCAGCTTGCACTTTGTTGTTGAGGACTCAGCAGGCCTAGGAGTAGGGAAAATGTTGCAGAATTCTGCATCTCATCAGTGTTATGTTTAAAGTAATCATAGACTTGGAGAAATGGAGCTGGGAGGGGCTTCTGAAATGTGCCCCACTCCACTGAAGGCTGGGGTTGTCTATTAACTAATCTGGATAGCGCGCTCTGCCTCAAAAGCTCCCAGAGAAGGGAGATTTCCCTCCCTCCCCAGTCAGTTTGTTCTACTGCTTAACTAGTCTTACAGACAGAACATTTTCCCTCATATCTAACCTAAATCTCCTGTTCTGCAGCTTCAGCCCATTATATCCTGTCACATTCCCTGTGGATGTGGTGATTGCTTAATTTGGGTCTCTGCAGCAGCTCTTTAGATGCCTGGCAGTGTTGTCATTACCTGTGGCTCCAGCCATTCCTTCAAACACTCCTGGTTCAGTCTGATCATCCCTGCTGTGTTCCAGAGCTCCTGGCTATTGTTGCTTTTGAGATGTGAGTTTTTGTTGATTCCCGTCCTTCCCACACTGGGAAGGAGACACCCTTCAGGCATGGAATTGGAGACACCATGCCATCTGGGTCATTGTGAGGATTGCATATCAGCTGAAGGTGCAGATACCCGGTCAGTTTAATCAGTTTTCAGAGAAGAGGTGTAACCTGATGTCATCATGATGTAAAGAGATTTAAAAAACCCCAAGAGGGCAGATTGCAACAAGGGAGGTTTTTAACAGGAACCAGCCCCTCTCTGTTGAACAAGTAGACGCTTCTCAGTGCTTTTCCATTGGTATGTTTTCTTTCCACTGGAACTTCTTAGATTGTAGAATCACTGCTAAATTTTTAGGTGAGTTTTTTCACATACCCTTAGAAACAGGAGCTGGTTCAAAATGTGATGGCATTTAAAAATATATGACATTTACTGTCTAAAATAAGGGGTTATTATCAAACTGCTTGTAAGGGTGTGCCCTTATGTTGAAGAGAAGACCATCTGGCTAATGGAAAATGTCAAACCCTTCGCTTTTACTCTCTGAGTGTTTCCATAGAAGTTTAAATAATAGCATCAGTAAAAGTGTGAACCCTCTCATTATTTCACAGAGATGTTCATTTGATGCCTTTATCTCTTGCAGGAATCTTCTTTATGTTTATCCTCAGAGCCTTAACTTTGCCAACCGCCAAGGATCTGCCAGGAATATCACTGTAAAAGTGCAGTTCATGTATGGAGAGGACCCAAGCAATGCTATGCCGGTGAGGAAAGGGCTTTGGAAAGTGCTCTGTGTGAATGCTGCATGCCAGTGAGGCAGAGTTTTATATGACCCTGCAGTCATAAAAGCCCTGTGTTAAAGAAAACCTCATTTAAAACCCACCTGGGCAAGTTCCTGTGTGACCTGCTCTACATGGTCCTGCTCTGGCAGGAGAGTTGGACGGGATGATCTTACAAGGTCGCTTCCAGCCCTTAAGATTCTGTGGTCTTAACCTGACTTGTTTGCAGTGGACATCTTGGTGTCAGGAATAGCATCTGTGCTTCCAGACCAAAAAAAAATAAAGGTGATAGTTATACTGGTGTCCAGGGCCAGAAGTGATCAGCACTTGGTGAAGGTCTGCCTAGGAGGGCTGCCATTCATCAGTTCTTCAGCCATATCCGTGTGCACGTGTAACTGGGATTTTTAAATTGCTTAACTCTTCAGTGTTGCATATAAGTGAAGGGGCATGTAACAAGCAGGTGTAACTGTACACAGCTGCACAGACTTGTGAATGGAGCTGTAAATGTTTCAGAGGGATTATGGGACAAGTTCTTGGCACACTTGGGGAAATTCTGCGCTTTTGTTCTTTTTGCAGGTCATCTTTGGCAAATCTAGCTGTCCTGAATTTTCCAAAGAAGCATACACAGCTGTGGTATATCACAACAGGTAAACAGCTTGTGAAACAACATGGCCCCATATATGGATAGTATGATTCCACCCAAAGCGGAGTAACTCAGCAGTGACTCTGGGTGTTAATTACTGAATCATGACTGTCTAGATAGCAGTCACAAAATCTGCAATGTGAGTTGACACTGTCATTAGGAGTTTTGGGGTGACTAGAAGCTGGAATGTTTGCTCTGGTACAAATCAGCATTGTGTGAGGGGCTGTGATGCTGAGTACCTTGCCAACTCAGCAGATGCTGTAAGTACAAGCTTGAAGTTAGTAGTCACGAGGATTTACATTATAAACTCCTGTTAGCCTATGCTTGGTTATTTTGCTGGAGCCTTTTAGACTTCAGTTACAAATTCAAAGTACTTGGTCTTGAAAATAATTTAATTGCAACTGAGGTAAGGAGTGATGAACATGTTGGTGAACTTTGTAGCTGTACTGGGGAGAGATGGACCAGAGAGAGCATCCTGTCCTTTGGGGAGCAGCACAGTTCAGAGTGCCTGTGTGAGGAGAGGGCTGCTGCTTTCATTTTTTTATAGACTGTAAATGCAAGAGCAAAGTTTTTCCAGCCCTTAGTGATCAGAAAGATAAAACTTAATCTTTTAGGGTAGTTGATATACCTTTCTCTCCCTATACCTTAACTTAAGGGATATGGTCTGGAGTGTAAGATAGTAAACCACACTGTTTGCATTGATGACTCAGTTGAAGGTCTGTTCTCTGCACAGATCACCTGATTTTCATGAGGAAATCAAGATTAAGCTTCCAGCCACTTTAACTGATCACCATCACCTGCTCTTTACTTTCTACCATGTCAGTTGCCAACAAAAACAAAACACTCCTCTGGAGACTCCAGTGGGATACACGGTGAGTGTCTCTCAGTCTTTGTTTTTCAACACAGGATGTGTTCATAATGTGTTTGTTTGCAGTTTGTTTAACATCACTGTCAACTCATACACCATTGTAGAATTTGACAGTTGAGTCTGCCAAGTTCAGCAGAGCCTTAAGAAGTGTATGTTTTTGTGGTTTTCCTTTTGCTAATTCCTTCTCTGTGAAGTGGATCCCGATGCTTCAAAATGGGCGGTTAAAGACGGGCCAGTTCTGCCTACCTGTTTCCTTGGAAAAACCACCACAGGCTTACTCAGTGCTTTCCCCAGAGGTGAGTTGTTCTTCATGCCAAAAATCAGCAGGAGAATACTTCTGATAAACAGTGAGAGTATGGATGTGTACACCTCTGTGTGTGTGTGTGTGTGTGTGTGCGTGTGCAAGTGTGTTTTTGACTCTTAGGCTATTTGTTTCTTAAATCCTGTTTAGACACGTGTGTGCTTGTGCGTGGGCATGGATGTGTCAACTGACAGTCAAATGAAAAGAAATGGCAGTGATGAGTGGAAGTGACTTTTCCCTGCTTTCTGTCACATCCTCACTCATCTTCCTGTTAACCTGCAGGTTCCACTCCCTGGGATGAAGTGGGTGGATAACCACAAAGGGGTTTTCAATGTAGAAGTTGTTGCTGTATCATCCCTCCACACTCAGGTAAACGTTAAGAACAGTCATTGTAATAAAAAGAGTTTGGTAGCTTTTGACAGTTGAAACACTGTCAAGTTGATACTGTGAAGAGTGTAATGATTACATGTAGTGAAATTACAATCTCGTTTTCAGTTCTGAGCCAGCAGGCCTGTTATTCCACATTCTGCTGTGAGTATATTTGAGAAGTTCTGCTTAAAATTCTGAGCAGTTTGGCCTTTATTCACAGTGGGTGAATGGCCAACAGTGTTTTCAGACCTCAGACTGTTGTGTTTAATACAACAGGTCTAACACACAGTCCAGACCTGTGATGCTTTCTGGTTTTTCCTTTCCCTCTCTATGCCTCTTTTGTTTCTCTGTGTATTTTTCCTCTGTCTTTCTTTGATCTGAAAGAAAGGTGACCATCATTTTGATCAATCACTTCAACTTTTGTTGTATTAATTCCCAGTATGTCATTAAATGGGGTTTCTTTGTGTCTTTTATTTGTGCTGTACATAGTAATGTGATTTTAGTACCTCTTTGTCTGTCTTTGTAAGAATGCACAGTCTGTAGGTCCTCTAGTTTTGCCCTGACAGCTGCTGAACTGATTTCAGTTGAATTAGAACTCAAAGACAATTAGAACCTCTCAAAGGTTTTGAGTTTCTGCTAATGTTGATGACATTAAAAGGTGAGATAAAAGAGAGAGAGAATCCATCCGTGAGGTAAAATCCATAGAAAGTAGGAGTTAATTTTGGAGCTTCTTGATGATTATTGGCTTTTTTTTTCACTTCTATGCAGGACCCTTATCTTGACAAGTTCTTTGCACTTGTCCATGCTCTGGATGAGCACATGTTCCCTGTCCGAATAGGAGACATGAGAATTATGGAAAACAACTTGGAAAATGAACTGAAGAGCAGCATTTCAGCTTTAAATTCCTCTCAACTGGAGCCGGTAGTGCGATTTCTTCATCTCCTGCTTGACAAACTGATTCTTCTGGTAGTAAGACCTCCTGTCATTGCAGGCCAAATAGGTATTCTATTTAAGTTTTATAGAGAATTACACATCTGAAAGTTTGACACTTCCAATTGTATCATATTTATGTAGAAATAAACAAGTCCATTCTTATGCTGTAATTTAGTGCCACTAATACACCACATATCGTCCAAATTAAACGTGCTGGCATCCAGATTAGTAATGATATACACTGGAGCAATATTTAATACAAAGGTTTCCAAGAGTGACTAGTAATCTGGTGTCTAAGTTGAGACACCAGAAAGGGGCCTGACTTTCACGGCTTGGATACTCAGCATTTTCTTAGCACTGGAACCTGTTAAGGTGTCTCCATACTGACATTCAGAAACTGGGAACTTCAACCTTACCTAGTCACCTTGGAAAATCTTGGTAAGATAAGAAGGTACAGATGCTGCATGTGCCTGTAGCTGTTGTGGATGTGATGCTGTCAGCATGAATGATTGCTCCTTTTGCTCCCTATGGCGGGCTGTGCTCTGGCAGCATGAAACAAATCAGAAGTGAAAGTCTGGATTGGTGCTGTAGTATTTAAAATAGCAGTTGGGATTTTTGTTGTAGAAAACTGAAGTTTGGATGTGATGAAACATAAATATCTAAGACTGCTTTAAAAACAGCAGTCATTTCTTTCAGAAAGGTTATCTTTCTGGGGAAGAGTTTTGCTTGTATTTTTAAAGCCCTTTCACTGGAAGTGTTGTGCTTTGGGTTAGTTTGTCTGTGTGAGGCACTGAGGACATTAGTGTCTAGTTGTTAAAAACCCTAACATTTGCAGTCTCCAGCTGCTATTTGCTCTACCCTTAGTTTGTTTAGAGTATCTACCTCAATCCATGCAGAGATCTCTGTGCTCATTTTTAGAACAGATTTTTTTCTAAACCAGAATGGAATTCTTTTTTGAGACAGTTTCTATTTTGGCTCAAACAGAGGAAACAATTAATGGAGAAAAGTATCAGTACCCAAAGGATATTATCCATCAGTTAACCAAGGATTTGGCCTTGTTACCATTGCAGTCCATGACCAAAGTTGGACTGAGTCCAGAAATCAGGCCTAAATGCATTACATTTGTTATTAATAAAAGTGGAAGCTTATCACTGCAACACCTGTCTTCCCGTCAAGTTGTTTATTAGCCCTAGGTCAAACACCAGGTCCATTTTTTCATGAGAATTGCTCAGTGTGCTCTTAACAAAGCTTCACCAATTGTCCTTTAGAAGGTGGACAAAGGGCACATTTAAGGTTTGCTCTTGAGTACTGCTGCAGTCTGAAATAAACTTCTCCCTTATTACTTTCAGTTAACCTGGGCCAAGCATCTTTTGAAGCGATGGCATCAATCATAAACAGACTTCACAAGAACTTGGATGGAAACCAGGACCAGCATGGCAGAAATAGCCTTCTTGCTTCTTATATTTATTATGTTTTTCGCCTACCAAATACCTATCCCAACTCACCATCACCAGGTAGCTCTTCTTTTCATTTTATTTCAAGACAGAAATTGCTTGCTGGCAGATGTTCTTGAGCTCCAACAGCATGGCTGGTCCCCAGCCAAGCCCTGTTAATAACTTTCTGTATGATCCAGTGTAGCTATTTACAAGATGAGTTTACAGTTAACCATGCAGGAGATTTAACTATTTGATGATCTTAAATAACAATGTTAGCACTGAGAGACCACTAGGCTAAAGTATGACCAAATACTAGTGGTTTTGTTTTCTGTAGCAGGTTGGACAGATGTGGTACACTTTTGGCCTGTCAAATTTTCCCAGTCTCCTTCAGCTGTACTTTTGTACTTTTTTCCAGTTGCAGCAAAAGTTTAAAACACTGGGGAAGAAGTGTGAAATGCTTGAAAATACATGTCTGGGTATGGGAGGGAAACAAATTAAATCCACCCCTGCTGAGAGCAAGGGATATATCTGTATGGGGAAGAGACGGGGTGAATGACAGCTTTAGAAAACCAGGCTTTATCATAGAATGGTAGGGGCTGGAAGGGACCTCTAGAAATCATCTAGTCCAACACACTGCTAAAGCAGGTTCCCCTTGCTCAAGGGGCACAGGAACGTGTCCAGGAGGGTCTGGAAACCTCCCGAGAAGGAGCCTCCACACCCTCCCTGGGCAGCCTGGGCCAGGGCTCCCTCACCTGAAGATCAAAGAAGTTTTTAGAAGGCTTGTTGTGCACAGAACTCGCTTCTTGCATGGAGCAGGAAACATCTGAGAGTTTTTGGGAAGGCTGTGCACTTAAAACTATGCCCAGTTCTTCGGTGGTTTTTGAGTCTGAGGTCTGGTACGTATCCCTTTAGCTAAAGACATACCTCACAGTGTCTGCCTAAATACACAGAGACCTTTCTGCTTCCCACGGATCAGTGGATAAAACAGCTTTATAATCCCATCCCTTTCTCCCTGCTGCTTCCCTTGGAGAGCCAGGCAGGGGAAGCCACGGGGAAGCTTTCCTTAAGGGTCAGACCTACCGATTACCAAAGGGTTTGCTGCATCAGGCTGGTGCAAAGCAGCAGGGATGGAAGCTGCGGCGGGTGTTCTAACAGGCTGTTCTCCCCGCGCAGGGCCCGGCGGCCTGGGCGGCTCGGTGCATTACGCCACCATGGCTCGCTCGGCCGTGCGGCCCGCCAGCCTCAACCTGAACCGCTCCCGCAGCCTCAGCAACAGCAACCCAGACATCTCCGGCACCCCCACCTCGCCCGACGACGAGGTGCGCTCCATCATCTGCAACAAGGTACACGCGCGGCCTGGCCTCTGCCGCCGGCAGCGGCCTCTGCTTGAGCTTTAAAGAAATGACAGGGAAGTTTGTGTGACTTTTCTTTTTTTCCCCTATGAAAAGATGTCCGTACTAATGGCCCCTTCTCAGGTTTCTTTCTGGCAGTCGCTGGTAACACTACTGTAACTCCAGCTCCTTGAAAACAGTTGCTGATCTCTCTGACTTGTTGGAGACCATCCTGACGGTGTTACTTCCACAGTTGTGGGGGCCTTAGGAGCAAGAGTCCTTCTGGACTTGTCTCCCCAAGACTAATAGGACATGAATGGTTTTACTGTCTCGCTTTTCACAGGGCCAGCAGCCATATCCTCTGACCAGCTCTGCCTATGGCCCCCCAAACTTTGCATCTTTTCCCTTGCAACTGTGTGATCCCACTCTTACCTCCCAAACCAAAGCTCTGTCTCTCTCTCCTGTGTTCAGCACTAACTGCTGCTCAGATGCTTTCTGTGCTACTTATGTTCAGAGCAAGTACCTTCCACACAGCAGGAATATTCCTCGTCCCTGCACAGGCCAGAGAAGATTTTGGTTGGTTAGTGAGTGAGCTGTAGTCTGTCCAGCTCAACTGCAGTGTGAATTTATGGTGTGCTAACTCTGCACTTGTGAGACTCCCCACATGTAAAACTGACCTTTCCAGTGGGCACAGTGCAGAGCATCTGGCTTGGTCTTAATTTGGCCCTTGAGGGCTCACTATGTGCCTCTCCTGCAGAAGGGCCTGTCCATCTGTTGACTGCTGCCATCCCAATTTGAGCACTTCAGTTTTGGTGTCTAAAATAGGTGGAATGAGCCAGGGAAAACCTGATGTGTTGATAATTCCCTTCTTTCAGAGGTGTGCCTTAGCTTTTTGAGGTTTTCTTTTTTAATCTTCAAACTGTGATAGCTTACACCAAGATGAGATGCTTTCCCACCTGTGACATCTCCCAGCACAGATGAATTCCTGAGCCCTTTCAGGCAGCCGTTATGTTCAGTCCTTTGGAAGATCAGTGAGCAAGTTTGTTAATAAAGCCATCAGGCTGACCAGGCAGACTTGGCAGTTGTTTTATAGGAGCAAGAAAAACAGAGCTTCAAAAAGAGATTACTGATTTGAAATGAATAACGAAATCATTTGCTGACCAAATAAGGCTCTAAAGATGTGTGGGTAGACAAATCAGTATTTCTTACATCAGAGTTTGAGCCTAGAAGTCTTAAAATGTTTTAAAGACCACTTCAGTGTCTTACTAATTAAACAACTCTGACCTTTTGTGAAATGGCATAGGCACTAGTGTGCACGTGGAATTTACACAGGCCATCAGAAGTTTAACACGTGCCGGCTTAAGCAAGTAATGTCAGGATACAAAATGATGAGAGATTTTCTTCTAGAAGTATACTCCATGCTGTAAAGAAAAACCTATTCTGTGAATAATTGCTGAGGGAAAAGTTTCCTTTAGGGTGATCTGATTAAGCTCAATCTGACTGGAGGGATTTTTGGTTGAATGTATTTATTTATTCTTGTTAATATCAATAGACAAAAGAAGACGCTCCTTGAGACGTGGAAATGAGTGAAAGGATGCAAAAATGTCTATTCTGGTTTTCTAAGTAATGGCTTATGCACATAATACCCAAATAAGGAACCTGGACTTCAAATTAGAGTCTGTTGTGGAGGCTCTCTGCTTGAACAAAACCCAAATAATGTTGTGTTGTGTGATGCAAGTCTTCAGAATCCAGTCCTGAATTGTTTTTTTGGCATAACCCAATATATTTGTAGGTTTGGTAAATATGCTTTAAGCCTCCCCTTTATCAACATCTTAAGTTTGAAAATTCAAGCAGTCATCTCCTTCACAGGCCTTTGGGAGATCTCTGCTTTCATAAGGGAGGCTTTAGGTTTGTCACTTATTTTGCCTTCACTTGTGAATTAAGACCATGTAAATTTTATTACCTCCTAAAGCAAATGAATGGTTAAGTGTCTGAAGGACCTACGATGAGATTTTGTGCATTAAGTGTTCCTGAAATGTTGGAGGTGCGCTGGGAAAAACGAGAAACCATCGTAGGGTTTTGTTGCTCCAACAGTAGATTTTCACAAGTGTGTGTTATATTCCTGCACAGATGCTGCTGCAGGTCAAACCCCAGAGACAGAACCAAATTTAACAGCACTTGGGGAGCTTCTGAATGACTCTGCTGAGCAATAAGAAGTTCTCGTACTCTTTTATTTTCCAATGAGGGAAGAATCCCTTTTGAGACTGTCACAAAATGACTTCTGCTTCTGCAAACACAATGTAGCTTTATCCTCAGAAGCAGAGTGACATGATTGGAAAGCCCGTGAGCAGAAATGTGAGTGCGATAAAGGCATCTATGAAATTAGACCCGCTTTTTCAAAACATGAGCTTAGTTCAGCATTCTGCAAAGCCCTTTCGACTTTAATTCACTATGAGCAAAATAAAGCATGTTTATGGGTCTGAGCAGGGCAGAGAGCTTTGATTTATTTCTTCCAAAAAGTAATTGAGATTAAAACACTCTCCTTATATGTGTTCAGTATTTTTTTTTATTGGACATCTTAAGCAAAATTACAGCACTGCTGTACTCTGCATAGAGGGTAGCTCAGTGGATTAATGGTTCGAGTCCCAGGTTACAGCTCTCATCCTGGGTTCAACCTTGAGGTGGATTTTTCTTTGCTGAGAGAAATAGATTGTTAGGCTTGGTGGACTCTGCAGCTGATGATAAATGCTGTGGTGAAATGGGCTTTGCTTCATGGATTGGGAAGAAGCCCTAAGTTGGCACAGAAATGGGGATGAAAGCTCTCCCTCATATGAGGGTCGAAACTGATGTGTGGAATTTGTAAGGAGCTGCTGTTCGGTTGTAGCATTGCAGAACTGTCTCCAATAGAGCTGTTTCCTGAATGTTCCTGACCTGAGAGCGGCCTGGGTGACAAACACAAGTTGAAATGTTTCCTTTTTCTTCTTTCTGAGTGTCTTGGGAGGAGAAAGCAGCAAGACTGAGGGGTGTTCCACAGTAATTTTGCCCCTATGATCCATTGCAGGAGTAGAATTTGGAGTGCAAACTAGGTTGAGCTTTCAAAAAAGCGGGATCATTTTTCAGATATTTTGTTTGCCAAAGCAGGTTGGTTTCAGAAAAGGTATGTGCTCTTTCCTCTGCCACACTGCCCAGAGAAAATCTTCAAGTGTCCATGTGAAATCCCGCTCACAGGGTTACTCTACCAGTGAGACCGGTGTGTTCCATGAGTAGGAAACCATGTGAGAGCTGACAGTCTCTTCAAGGTTTCTCAACGTTTCTGTAAGAGTTGTAGAGCTTACAAACTGTGGACTAACAAAAGCAGTCTGCCCTGAAAACGATGGAAACCTCAGAGACCATCCTCTCCTTTGTGTTTTTCACACCTGTGCACCAATTTTCCTGTGTCACAGTGTAAATCCAGCCTGGCTCTGCCTACTGAAGTGGATGGGTTTAAGCAGATCAAAGTGACAGGGATTTTTCAGGAGGAAGACAGGTTTTGAAAGTCAGGCATTACAGTTAGGACGGATTGGACCTGAGCTGTTGACAGTATTAAAAATGCTCTGTGTGTGCGCTGAGATACAAAATAATCCTCTGGACTAAAAGATCTCAATGGACATCTGAGAATTGAAGCAGCCTTAATACTGCTAACTGATTATGTGTTTGCAGTGTACACAGTTAGATTGCTTTTAAGGACTAAACTTTGACTACTGTATGGCATGCAACATGTAATATTTCTTTCCTTTCTCAACTGCTTTCTGTTACATGCCCAGGGTTTAGACCGCTCCAATTCCTGGGTAAACACTGGTGGTCCAAAAGCAGCCCCATGGGGATCCAACCCCAGCCCAAGTGCAGAGTCAACACAGGTGGTGTCTTCGGTAGAGGTTTTTCTGGCTTTGTTTTCCCCGATGTTTCCCTGTACAGTATCTTCCTTTCAGTGTGTACTCTGATTTTGGTGTTGTGGTCTTTGTTTGGTTTGGTGAGTTGTTTTTTTTTTTTTTCTTTCTCAAAAATGATTTATTTATTCCTTGAAAATTTTGTGAGTTTTATTTTATAAATGAGCATCTTCTCCCCCACCACTTTACCCCTCTGCATGAAAAAACCTCCAGCTATGTGATCGTGCTCCCCTCTTTCGTTTCAGTGGTTGCTGGTCTGTGAAATGTAAATGCTGTGACTGCTTTTCTTTTCTTTTCTCTCTACCACTAGTATCAACTCCAGGTGGAGCACATTTCTAAGTGGGAACATTAATCACAGCTTCATAGTTTTGTCCATGTTTGCCGTTTCTTTTGATGTTGTGAACCATTTTGCCATTTTCATCGAGCATTTTGGTATCCATCGTCCAGTAATCCCTCATGACTGTGCGAGTGGAATAGCGTTACGCCAAAATTGATTATCACATGTAAAATTCTCTTCTTAAAACATGTACATTTGAGTGCTGCAGCCAGTGACTTGCTAGAGCCAATTGTATCTGTTCTGTGTTGCAAAGTATGAAAACTTTACAGCAGCTTCAGTCAGAAAGAGTTAACTTATTTAGCCCCTGTTGCCTGCTGCTTTCCACTGCATGGTTGCCTCGAATGTACCTCTCAACTGTACCTCCTTTCAAATCTTCTGGAGATACCTAGTCTGAGTTCACTTGCACTCATTGCAAGTTATTTCTCTCAGAAACAGAACTTAGTAATTTTCTCCTTCCCTGTGCCAGCAGCAGCTTTGCTGTGGGGTACATCCCCACGTGCTTGGTCTCCGGTATATTGAGAGGTATGGACTGAAATTAGATGTGTTACCTCCTTGGCGTATGCATGTCGGTAAAAACACAATGATGGAAAAGTTTCATGCTTTGCAGCATTAAGTGTTTTATTATTCATAAGGACGTGCATGTCTTAAAGCAATTAAAAAAGCACTGTCGTTTTGTTTGAACCAAATCTGTAAATGAGTTTGAGAATGCATAAAAAGGTGTAAAGAAAAAAAAGCCTACAGTTGGAACAGTATTTTTGTAAACGTACATTGTCCTTGAGCTGCAAAACCCATCCACAGCAAACTTTAATGTCCTGTCATCATTCATTCATCTCCACTCCGTAGGCTACGGATCGAAGTTGTAATCGTATGTCTTCGCACACTGAGACGTCAAGTTTCTTACAAACATTAACAGGACGATTACCAACCAAAAAGGTAGATTTCAGTGAAGACAATTGATATGGTGGGGCAGGGAGGTCAAGTCATTCTGAAAACATGATGCAATCTACTCTTTTATTTATAGTCTGATCTTTCGTTTCCCGAGGTCATTAGGAACTGCTGTTGCTTAGCACCTCTGAATATCCAGGCTGTAGTGAATATGAAGTATTCTGACAGAATTGAATTGGGAAGAATAAAATGACCAGAAGTAGCTTGTCTGATTTAATGTCCGTAGTGTTTGGGGCCAGTTTATTACTGGCTTTCAAAAAATATGAATAGCACTGTCTAGACATGTAAATGATACATTCTTGTGTGCAAAATTAGAATGTGTTTGGTGGCTGGCATCGTGGATGTGTGCTGAACTTGGGTACACAGGTGTTCATCCAGAGTGACTCTGGGAAGCAAACAGGAGTTACTCTGGAAGCACACTCCCTTTGAGGAGATGAGATCCTACCAAACAATGTCAGAGAGGCAAAACGCCTGACTTTGTGTGCCGTGAGAATGGGATCACTGACAACGTCCAGTCTGTGGGTTGGTCCTCCCGCGAAAAGAAATCCAGAAGCTGTTTCTTAGCCCCACGTTTCTTTCTTACTGTTTTAAGTCCTTTCTCACAGTAAATATACATCTTTGTACAATTCGCTTTATATGTCCACTTTTTACTCCTTTTTCCTGCGAGAATCAGACCAGGCAGAAAGGTAGACTTTTAAACTAAACTCATTTGAGCACCAAACTCTTTTTCTTTTCTTTCTTTCTTTTTTTTTTGGGGAGGTGGTGTGTGGGTGGAAAATTCTTTTTGACACATGAAATTCAATTTTGGAGCAAGATGCTGTGAAACGTTTCTCACGTCACATATCATAACATCATCCTTCATTGTTAGCTGGGGATTTCTTTAAGGGATGCCACCACTGCTGTCATGTTCCCAGTGATTTATTTTGCTTAACCTCATTGTTTGCCATACTTTCCACGGACCGTGCTGCCATTTCTCACGGGGATTGTTTGGTGAGCTGGTCTCGAGGCTCTGGCTAACTCTGGATTTGAATCTGTGTAGCTTTTCCACGAGGAGCTGGCCTTACAGTGGGTCGTGTGCAGCGGGAGCGTGCGGGAGGCAGCCCTGCAGCAGGCCTGGTTCTTCTTCGAGCTGATGGTGAGCAAACTGGAAACACCTCGCTTACTGCCTTGCAGTTGGTAGTTTAAAGCACAGCAACTGCAAGTGACTTTGGTGTAATTTATATTCCTATAGGTGAAGAGCATGGTGCATCATTTGTATTTTGCTGACAAACTGGATGCGCCGAGAAAGAATCGTTTTCCTGAGCGTTTCATGGATGATGTAACTGCTTTGGTCAGCACAATCGCTGGTGATATAGTCTCTCGGTTTCAGAAGGTAATGGCAGACAATTAAACTGAACCCCAGTCAGAGCTTAAGCACCAGACCTCTTGCATGTTGTTTGCTGATGCCTAGGGTAGGAATTGTTTGAAAACAGACAGTGTGCTTTGCTTCATTTTCTTTCCTGTTTTTCTCTTGTTCCTAGGATACAGAAATGGTCGAAAGGCTCAACACTAGTCTTGCTTTTTTCCTCAATGACTTGTTGTCTATCATGGACAGAGGCTTTGTTTTTGCTCTCATCAAGACCTGCTACAAACAGGTGAATGCAGATGAGCGTTATGACTTGACTGTGAATCAAGGCATAGCCTACTGCTCTAACTTTCTCTGGACACACAGTAAAGTATGGACACAGAATTCTGCCATTCAGATGTTTTTAGGGCGAGCGCGGCATTCTCAGTGGTGATTTAGAGTTTATGCCTCTCTGATTACACTCAAGTGTGAACTGGGAGTAACCCTCTTGAGTAAATAGACGTGCAGCAGGATGGAAGAATTATTCCCTCTGCTCACCAGGTTCAGGGTAATTGAATCAAAAATTAGTAGGAGGTTTGTGAAGGAGCTCAGACTCTCCTGGTTTCTCAGCGGGTCTTTCAAGGACACAGTGACCTTGTGTGATCATATTGATCACCGAGCTCCTCTTCCATCCTTCTGAGGATGCACAAGGTCTGCTCCTCCATGAGGGGAGGGTTCCTCTGTTGTGCGTTGGGAAGCTTGTTTGCAATGTTGTGGCTTTGAACCACAAAGTTTTTGGTACAAAGATCTGTACTGACACTGTGTACAAAGGAGATAGCGAGGGATCAGGATCTTAGGCTTAGACTCGTTTTTGCCATAGAGTCTAAAACATTTTATATAAGGGGCAAGAGCACCCATAGTATTTTAACTTTCTTGCCTATTGTATATTAGCCAGCCTGCGTGTTTGACCTCTTAATGCATCAGGCTGTGTGGTCCTGCTTCTCACAACTCTCTGCTGAAATCAATGGAGTGTGGATATAGTCTGTGAAGTACATAGTTCTTAATTTGCTTATGTAAATGTGGCTGTTATATACACCTTGCATTGATAAATATGCCATTGGCTGAGATGTATGTGGCTCCTCCATGTCAGAAGTTTAATCTGTAGCACCAAGTGATGTGGATATGACCGTTTAATGACCGTTTAATGATATCAGGCTCTTTAGATCCTCCTTTGGAAGTGTTTGTTGGGAGCAGTGGGCTCCCAGGGGGGCTCATGCTATGTTTATACTCTCTTTTGGTGCTAAACTTGACAGGTGTCTTCAAAGCTATATTCCTTAACAAATCCAAGTAACCTGGCATCTTTGAGGCTGGACTTCCTTCGCATCGTCTGCAGCCATGAGCATTATGTCACCTTGAATTTACCCTGCAGCTTGCTCACACCACCTGCATCTCCATCACCATCTGTGTCTTCAGCAACTTCGCAGGTACGCTGGGACATGGATCCTCTGTGGAAATGCAAGCTGAGCTTTGTTCTGAGGCTTAAATCATATAGGGTGGTTGTACCACCTGCATTTTCAGCCTCTGCTTGCTAACATTTTTGAAGTGGTTATTTAGAAATTAGTTTTTCTCCAGCCACATGGGTTTTGACTTCTTTTGATGTTTTCTTGTTGCAGAAGGGACGCCCATATCCCTGTCCTTGTAGTGAGCACACACTGTCCTTAGGGACCTTGTCCCCAGCTTTATTGAACTAATGCATGAACATAAATGAGCCGTTCAAGAATTGTCCATTGTTGCCCTTTTCTTACAAAACAAGTCTTTCTAGTGCACTGTAGCCGAGTTGTAGCCTGCTCAGAAAAAGTAATGTGGATTAGCAAGTGTGTTGTTCAAATGGATTAATTAGTTGCAAAGTTAGGTAAACAAAACCAATTTAAAGCCTTCTTTAGCCTGAGGGAGAGCACCCCTACCCGAGTTAAAAGTTTAACTAATCCACTTTTAAAGGGTATTTGGCTTAACTTCCCTAAGGCCTGCTCTGAGGGTGGGAAGGCAGTAACAATAGACAGAACTGATGGAAGAGTAAGTGTGAGCAGATGTACCTAGATCCAAACAAAAGAGGGAGAAGATGGTTTATGTGAGATTGATTCTGAAAACTGTTTCTGATGTGTGTCATAAGCTTTGACTCTGTGTTCCAGCAGGCCTCAGTGTGCAACTTCTGAAACTTGATTTTTTCACAGAGTTCTGGGTTCTCCACCAATATCCAAGACCAGAAGATTGCAAACATGTTTGAATTGTCTGTGCCTTTCCGCCAGCAGCATTACTTGGCCGGGCTTGTGTTAACAGAGCTGGCTGTCATTTTAGATCCTGATGCAGAAGGGTAGGTCTTTTCAGCTTTTATCCCCAAGAGTTTTCTGTACTTTCAAGCAAATGGTGGGTGCAAAGCAAGTTCTGGCATTTGTGAGCTGAGATGATTCAGTTCTTTAAGAATCCTCCTTTTTCTGTCTACCCCTCGTATTCCTTACTTCCTCAGCCCTGACTCTGTAAACATGATTTCAATCACATTTTTTCAGCTGAGAAGGGAAAGAGATTTCTGCTGGAGCCCTCAGCTGCCACAGGGGCACTGCTGGAGCTCTGAGAGGAAAATAGCTTTTCTCAATTGTCACTAGAAAATAATTCCCAACGTTTAGGAAGTCTCTGTTGCTGGTGATTTTAAACAATGTGGCCCTTCCAGGTCTTTTAAAACATAAATTATGCATTGATGAGGCCTCTGAGGGTTACAAAAATAGACAAATAGAGTCAAGTGTGCAGAGTTTGTCGGTGACTTGCCCAGCTTGTGCAGCAGATAATTTTCTGAAGTAGGAGTGTAGCCTGTAGTCCTGACATCCAGTCTGTTACTTGTGTTATTTAGGGCTGTACTCTACCTTGCTTCTTTAAAATGAGTTTCATTGGAAATTATTGATTGCTTCCACAGCCCTAAGTTCTCTCACAGGCATTTTTCTCCAGGTGGACTCAGAAATATCAGCCAAGTCGACAAATGCTGATGATTCATGGCTAATTCTGCCCCTTTACCAAGAGGTCTCAGGAGTTAAACATTCATTCTGTTTCCTGTTGGAGAAGAAAGTGATGCCATAAATTAGAATATTTTCTTGTATGTACATACATAACACACTGCAGTCCCATTTGTTTGGCCTGAAAGGGGAAAAAGCAGCAAATCTTTCCCATATACACTGGCTGCAGAAATACTTTTTGTAGCATAGGAACATCCTGCTCACTGGATACAAATCACATCCTTCTCTGACCAGATTTGCTCATGTTCTTCACAAACTTTCTGTTCTCACCTACCAGCCTCTTGTCACCTTGCTATTCTCCGCACTTAAGCTTGGACTTAAGCTCTTCCCAGCTGCACAAGGAGCTATCAGAATGATCTTGCTTGTATTTCCTGGGGAGACGGCTCCTCTCTCAAACCTTGTCTAGACAGAAAAAGCCCCCTGTTACCAGTTAATCTCTGCAGATGCAATTTTATCAAAGGTCCTGAATTTTGGCAGAGATGTAGACCAGTAATGCATTTGGTTTTTATTGTTTTCCAGAATGACTTGCAGTTTGCAGCTTATTAGCTGTTCTCAGGCTTCAACCTTCTGCATTTGCCCTGGCAGCTCAACTGTATAAAGTAAACCAGTCTGTTCAGATCTGCTCTTCCCTTGCCTGCAGATGTATAGTATTATCAGCAAATCATATAAGAAAAAACTATTTTACTATGAGGGTGAGGGAACCCTGGCCCAGGCTGCCCAGGGAAGGTGTGGAGTCTCCTTCCTTGGAGCTCTTCAAGACCTACCTGGACATGTTCCTATGTGACCTGATCTAGGTGACCCTGCTTCTGCAGGGGGGTTGGACTGGATGATCTCTAAAGGTCCCTTCCAACCCCTACCATTCTATGATTCCATGATCATTAGTAGAGGGTTCAAGCATGCCTGCCATTAAAATGATTTGGCCACCACTGGAAAAGTCTCAGAATTGTTGCCAGTTGCATTATCCTGCAGCAGGAGTGGAGAGGGATGTCCGTCTAGTTGCTTGTTGCGCTGGATCTTTGCCTCGGGTCTTGATAGATGATACGGAGATGTATTCTGTCCTTGCTCTTTTGCTCCATTAGCAAAATGTGTTAAACGTTAGCTCACACATTTTTAAGAGCTCTTTGGATTGAATTGAATGGAAAAGAGTTCAGTACACTGGTGCCTGATGGTGGGTGGGTGGCTGGGTGGATGGATGGTGCCTACTGGACCCCTCTGTGCTAGATGCTGTAGAGTAACGTGGTACATTACAATCCTCCTCCAGAGCAATTGCAGTCTAAAACACAGTAGGACACGCAGATGAAGGAAGCCACAGAGAGTGAGCCCTAGCAGGTAGCCCCTGAACAGGTGATCTCAGCCAGAAGTTCTGTGGTGCTTTGGTTGTTAACTCATGTTGCTCATTTCCCAGTGCTCACGTTGCCCATATTGACCGATGTTACAGAAGTGAGAAAATGGGAACTTGGCCCTCAGTGTTCAGTGGCAAAAGTCGGTTTCCACAAAGTGTGTGGAGTTGACACAAATTCAGGCCAGAGCTGAGATAGCAGAGGGGAAGGTTGGAGGGCAGCAAGATCAATTCATTGTGTTATCAGCCAGAAAGATTAGCAGGCTGCATTTCCCCCATTCTGCTGTGGATTGATATGCCACAGAACTTGCTTCATTGTGGACAAGTGAAGAAGAAACCCGTCCAGCCCTAGATTTGAATTATGCTGCTTTGTTTGGATGTTTTTTCCCTGGATGCAGTTCTAGAGCCTACAGGATAGTTGCCCTTGAACTGTTAGAAATACGGCTTAGGTGCTACTCCTTCAAAATAATACAAAGACTTTCTTTTGACCTTAATTTGAAGGAACCAGTCACTTAATCATTTCCTTCCTAGTTGGTAAGGGTCTTACTAATTACACAAACAAGCAATTGTAGGATCTCATTATGACTTGATTAAAAACCACAGGAAAGACGTGTAGCTGCAACTAGCTAATGTCCTCCCAACCTGTGCCTGTGCCTTTTTAATCACTTTAAACCCCCAACAATCCAGTCAAAGCCTCTCTCTCCTCTTTTTTTTTTTTTTTTTAACCAGAACTCAACTCTACTTTTCAGGTAAAGTGGATACTGCCTGAAATTCAGCACTTGTTTTAATACCTCAGGTCTGAACATTGAAGCTTATGTTTCGCTAATGCATAATGTATGAGCTTCCTTGGCTGCTTCGTGCATGGGGTAAAGTTGTCTTCTTGGCCTGGTTTGCCTACAGAAGCAAATAGCTACGGAGACACTTGCTATTTGCTCTGAGAGAGTTTTGCCTCTGTGTGGTGCCTGAGAGAATTAAAAGGAGCAGAGTGAGCTCTTGAGAGATTCAGGGGAGTTTGTGTTTTTTGAAGGCATGAGCACTCAGTTGGCTCATGCAAGGTGCCCTGCAAAAGGGAATGATGCTTGGGCTCTGCCATCGTTGCATCTTAATAATGAGGAAGGAAGCAAGTTTTTGCTGTTTTTCCATTTCTTTGAGACCTTTTATTCAGAATTTTGGACCTGTAGTTTACTGTTTTCTTTGAATAATTGCATGAGGCATTGGGCAACTGAAGCAGAAACTTCGCGATCGTTTGATAACAGCATTGTTCTGTCTTAGAAGGGATCTTCTAACTGCAAATGGTGTTAAATAGAAACAAACAAGACCAGAACAAATAGTTTCCCTAAACCCACTGTCCTCTCAAGTTTTTCTCCCTGTTTTCCATATTACCCAAATTCTCCCAATGGCCTTCAGTAGGTTTCATACTTCAGCATAGCAGTAGCTGGGGCTTTGTTTTGTGTGGAAAACATGAGAATGTTCACCTTACATTGGGTGTACACTTCTGTTAAGATATCTTTGTGCATTTTATGTGGCAGAGTGAAAAGACAGCTGTTTGTAAAGTCCACAGGAGGTCAAAACCCACCTGGAATGGCAGTTTCTGTGAAGTTAGAAACAAAACCCAAGATTCCATTCTGTTTTTTGAAGCCCTTTAGTTACAAAGTATAGTTTGCTTTGAAGGCATTCACTAATCTGTGTGACCTGACTCTCTTCTAACAGTTTGTTTGGATTGCATAAGAAGGTCATCAATATGGTACACAACTTGCTGTCCAGTCACGACTCGGACCCACGGTACGCCGACCCACAGGTAAAGGCCCGGGTGGCAATGCTGTACCTCCCTCTGATCGGCATCATCATGGAAACCGTGCCTCAGCTTTATGACTTTACAGGTATCTCGTATTCTCTGCTCTCAGTATACCTTCATCTGCTCACAAGGCTTGAATGTTTGCCTCCTGAAACTGAATGACCAAGCCTTTTACGGTTGCATGAGGTTGTTTCTGAATGGTAACTTTGACGTGTTTTCACACCTGTTTCCTAAACTGCACTTGTCAAACATTATCTCCAAGGACTGTTAACACTCAAAAGCTGCATTTGCCCACTTGTTTGTGAAAAACTAACAATGTGGTTTAGTTTACATCTTTCTGGGTACTGTATATTCGTAGCCAGCCTCCCTCTGTGTCTCTGACCTGCTTAAAAAGTCACCCAGCATACTGTACAATTTTAACAATTCCAAAGGATAAGCAGAGTTCCTTTTGCTCCTCTCAGCACGTGCTGTGTCAGCAGTTCATTCCAGAGGTATGAAAAGCATCCTGTAGAGCAGTCTGGGAGTCCAATCTGGAATAGGGTAGAATTTGGAGTTGTCTTCTACATCATTTGAGTTTAATGACACAATGAAGTTGCAAGTCCGGTGACAGGACAAGGGGTGATGGAAAGAAGCTGGAACAGAAGAAGTTCCATTTAAACATAAGGAAAAACTATTTTACTGTGAGGGTGACAGAGCACTGGAACCAGGGAAGGTGTGGAGCCTCCTTCTCTGGAGGGCTTCAAAAGCCACCTGAATGTGTTTCTGTGTGACCTGATCTAGGTGGACTTGCTTTGGCAGGGGGATTGGACTGATGATCTCTAAAGGTCCCTTCCAACCCCTACCATTCTGTGATTCTAAGGGTTTGAAGTATCCAAAGGGACTAAAGGTGTATTTTCAGAAGGGTTCTAGATGCTGAGGTTGTGTAGGTTGTATTCAAACCTCGCTGTTTCCTTTGCTTTGCGTGACCTCAAACCACAGTCCTGTTTACTTGTGGGACTTAGATCCCCATGAGCGTGGTGATTTACGTCCCCATGAGCGTGGTGATTTACTCACATCCCCACGAGCGTAGTGATTTTCAGTTGGCATGCCCAGGCAGTTCAGTGACACCAGCACTGCGGGGGAAGGCTGGGGAGAGCAGCTTTGAGCGCGGGACTGAGGAGGTGCGTGTGTTTCTGGCAGAGAGTCACAACCAGCGGGGGAGGCCGAGCTGCGTGGCTGTTGATGACTATGAGAGCGAGGGCGGCAGCATGATCAGCCAGACGGTTGCCATGGCCATCGCAGGGACCTCGGTCCCTCAGCTCACCCGGCCCAGCAGTTTCCTGCTCGCCTCATCGGTACGAAGCCATCTCTTCCTATTCCTTCATCTTCAGTCTGTGTCGGTGTTTAAGGGGAGGCAGAGAGTGAAAGACGGGGGGGAGCAAATCACGTCTGCATGCTGTCGTGGCTGTCTGAGAGAGGATGGAAGAAAATGCCAAGCAGGGATAAAAATCCACAGTCCTGAGGAAACAGAAGAATTCTCTTTTCTGATAAAAATTCCCTTTTTCTGAACCAGTCTGATAAAAGCTCTGTGGAGTGCAATGGTTATTATGAGCTCTAAGCCCCATGGACTAGATGATCTTTCAAGGTCCCTTCCAGCCCTTGAGATTCTGTGATTCTGATCTAACTTGCACCTACCCAAACACATAAATGGGCTGTTTTCCCTGTTTTCTGCACAGGGAGGGAATCCTCATCATTCTGGTAGCAGACAGCGGGAACTGGGGCTGTTTAGTCTGGAGAAGAGGAGACTGAGGGGGGATCTTATTAACATTTACAGATATCTAAATGATGGGTGTCAGGAGGTTGGGACATCCCTTTTTTCTATAGTAGCTAGCAACAGGACAAGGGGTGATGGGATGAAGCTGGAACACAAAAAGTTCCACTTCATATATATATGAAGTGAGGGAGCCCTGGCTGCCCAGAGGGGTTGTGGAGTCTCCTTCCTTGGAGGTCTTCAAGACCCACCTGGACATGTTCCTATGCGACCTGATCTAGGTGAACCTGCTTCTGCAGGGGGGTTGGACTAGATGATCTCTAAAGGTCCCTTCCAACTCCTACCATTCTATGATTCTATGACAGGCCCTTCCCTTTCTCCCACCTGCATCAGGACTCCATTTTGCTGTGTTTTATGCGCACTCAGAGTGAGATACTGATACCTACACAGGATATGAATGGAATTCCTCAGCTTAACTGTTAACCTGCTGGAAGTTATTAAAGGCTTCTTGAAGGAAGAGGGTATTTGCTGCCCAAACTAAACTAATTCATATGATGTGATTATTTTGGTTCCAACTGCTGCTTCACTTTTGTGGCTTGACCATCTGAGCTGTTGGATTGAGACAGAGAAACGTTACTAAAGTGTTAGTAACAATATCAGTTAATAAGCGCAGTTCCTATTTGATAATGATTTAGGCTGGGGCAGTAGCTGGTACAGAGCCTTTCAGTGTTGATTGAAGTCTCTGGATGTGAAGTACAGTGTGGCAAATGTCTTGACCTGTGTGTTTTAGAGCGGCAGGCAGCACTCCACCTTCTCAACAGAGTCCAGCCGCAGCCTTCTGATCTGTCTCCTGTGGGTGCTCAAGAACGCAGATGAAAGTGTCCTGCAGAAATGGTTCACAGACCTGTCAGTGCTGCAGCTCAATCGCCTCCTGGATTTGCTTTATCTTTGTGTGTCCTGCTTTGAATACAAGGTACTGCTATATTGTTTAAACCCCCTGAAGTTCCTTCTAGGGCTTGCTGAGGAACTTCACACTCCCATCCTTTACACGACTGCAGAAAGGTATTTCCTGCTCTTTCCTAAGTATTTCTTGTAATCAAAATCCCAAGCATATATCTGTGCAACCTTTAGCCCTTTTCCCTGTTTACTTTTCAGCTATGCAAGTGTCTGTGCCTTGCTTCCTTTGTTAAGTAGTTTGTGCTGCTTCTCACTCATGTAGGAACTGCTGCAGGGGAAGGGGATGGCTCTCGGTCGTTTTGCTTACTATCAACAAGGAAAGAGTGTTCTGTAGCAATGCCGGACTCTGGGTAGATTATTTAGCTAGCCACTAAACTTGTACTCCTTTCTTGCTGTATGTCATTAGACAGAAAAGATCTTTTTGAGTTGTTAGTGTTTAGAATACATCCCAGATTAAAAGACTCTTCCCTCATGGTCTCATTTGATATTTGCAGGGCAAGAAAGTATTTGAAAGAATGAACAGTCTGACGTTCAAGAAGTCGAAAGATATGAGAGCCAAACTTGAAGAAGCTATTTTGGGAAGCATAGGAGCGAGGCAGGAGATGGTCCGAAGAAGCAGAGGACAGCTGGGTGAGTAAAGGAGTCTTCTGTGCTGTCCCTTTTCTGCAAAAAACTGTTACTCCCATCCCCAACAATTATTTACACCCCTCTGTGGCTTGGGATACTGCCCATCATGATCTTCGGACAAAGAGGCCCATAGAAAAAGCTGTTTGCAGTTTGCAGCTCATTTCACTGGATCTGCAAAATCTCTACACTTTTCCTAAGCTCCATCTACAGGCAGTTTGTTACTTGGTTGCTTTTGTCTAGGTGTGATCACATTCTTGCCTGAGCTTCTTCCAGTGTAGCATCTTTCAGAGCCACCTTCTGGTACATCCTGTGCAAGGATCAGAGTGGAAAACAAACTGCCTGATCTTGCTTTGATAGCTGTGAAACTGCCTGGATGTTTCTGCTAACTTATTGAGGCCTGCAATAGCCAGTAGTTGGGGTAACAAGCACCTCCTGATCATTTTTGCTGTTTATGTTGTTTGGGAGAAAGGATGGCCCCGGGGGTAAGAACAAGAGTCAGAACTGTGGTTTTCTCTCTCTGTGCCACCTGCATCCTGGTACACATGAGCCAGTTGTTGTGGGCTAAGTTGAATAAATATTGTGGAGCCGTAATTAATTAGTCACCTCAGAGAGATGGGGACCATTGTTTGTTTGTTTTTAATCTGGCCTGATTGCCCTTATTACTTGAAATTCTAGTACCCTCTCAGCACTGAGAGTCAAGACACAAAAGACTGTGAGGTAGGAAAGGGGGTTTTGGCACTGCCCTGAGAATGTTACTGTGTGCCAGTGGAGGACTGCACTGTCAGCTTGCTGAGCATTGCCATGCTTAGGCTCCTTATGTAGTCCAAGGCAGGTGCTTCTCCCATCAGCCCTGATCCCTGGTTTGAGTCCCTTAGCTGCCTCTCTCTGTTAGCTGTGTGGTGAGCTGGCGCGTGGCAGTGCACAGTGGTCTGCCTTGCTCATGGAAACCACTGCAAATGAAGTTGCCTCTCATGCCACTTAGCAGTGACAGAGTAAAGGCCTGTGCCACAGCCTTGAGCTCTAAGAAGTCGTAGTTTCCTGCCGTATTTCACTTGTGAACAGATCTGAGTTGCTACCCGTGCAAAGCCCACAAACAGCAGTGGCTAACTGCGGATGTTTTGGTGTTCCCTGCAGAGAGAAGCCCTTCTGGGAGCGCCTTTGGCAGTCAAGAGAATCTGAGGTGGAGAAAGGACATGACTCACTGGCGTCAAAACACAGAAAAGCTTGACAAGTAACTCTGACTTTTCCTTCTACGTTAACCATGTGACAGTGCCTGTGAGAACCCAGGGTCTCTCTCCCTGTAGAGGGTCACTGGCAGCAGTCCACTTAGCTCTTGTGCGAGCAGGTTTGGGCCCTCAGCTGGAACAGGGCTGGCAGTGTGCAAATAGCTTTTAGTCCAGCACTGCCCTATCTAATTCTTTGCTTTTCCACCGTCCCTTGCTTTCTTAAGAGTTTGAAATGAGATTTAAAGAGACTGTTATAATCCATTGCCTTCTTAAAACCCTCTAGTAAGCTGTAATTTAGAGAGAAGATCCATTAACAGTTTTCACAGCTAGCATATATATCTCATGTCATATTTCCTTTATTCCATAAGAGCATTCTGGAGTTGTCAAAGCTCGCTTTCCTTTCCTGTCCTAATCCATCACTTTGATTGTTTTTCCACATGTGCTGTGCTTTTAGAAGCCACAAACCAGCCAGGTACTGTAGCATTGGTGTGCAGCTCTTATAAATTGCCATTTTGTACATCTGCAGACTCAATCATCACAGCATTGCTTGTGATGCTTGGCAGAAGTTTTCAGTGTGTGTGTGTGTGTGTGTGTGTGCAACTGATTGGAATGAGCTCTTTTTGCTTATTACACCCATTTCCTTTAAAATTCCCTCTCTTGGTGTGGTTTAATCTGAAGGGCTCAGGAGCCATGTTTGAGCTTTGCTGTGCACGTTTTCTGTTTCCTCAAATTGTGACCTGCAGTCACCATCCTCCCAGCAAAACAATTGCTCCTAATCCTAGGAAAGCAATATCAGCTCAAGTGAAGCTCTGAAGAAACTGAGGAATGAGATCCTCAGAGCCCAGATGGAGATCAGGCCAAATTTTACCCATGAAGACATTGATGCTTCCTGGAATAGAAAATACCTCCTTACAACTTCTAATTGCTTTGTCCAACACAAGACTGTAATCTCGTTGTGTCAAGTGGTGGCTTCTTGTCCAAGGCTCTAGTCCTGTTGAGGTATTGGGAAAGCCAAATGAACAGTGTGTTTTAACCTGCTAATGAAGTGATACAGATAAAAATTTCACCATGGCACAACTCCAAGGCTGTGGACACTTGCACCACATTAAAATTTGGCCTGAAGAGCTTCTCAGTTTACTGTCAGCACTGGATCTGAGCTCTCTCCTTCCCAGAAGGACCTTACATACATGTTGAACAGCTGTGGAATGCCTTAGTGGTCAAAGGATGGTACCTCACCCCATAAAGTAATCTTCTTAGAGAACTCTACAAAACCTGTTTTTGAATCTCTACTTGCTCACTGTGACCTGAGTCCGTCACACTCCACTCCCATGGCACTGCAAGTGTGTCCTGCCTGCATAGGTAGAGCCTGGCTCATTGAAACCTAATAAGCGAGTCTTTCATGCAGAGACTTGTGCACAGCTAATTTCATGTAGTGTTATTTGATGCATGTGGTATGATTTTATATAGGGCAAGACCCCAAGCCTTCATATTCTGGAGCCTGAGGAGTAGAAAAAACTCTATGACCCAGCTTCCAGAGGTAGCAGTGTGGCAGGGGAAGGTTACTGCAATACAGCTGTGTATTTTGTTTGAATTTTGTCTGTTCCCGTGAGTCACACTCCTGTGATTTGCCCTGGCCTGAGCCTGTTGGAGGTGGCACCTGTGGTAGGACAGGCCATAGCTGGGCTCTTTAAATATACTACTGGATCTTTGCCAAATGCAGCTCATGCCACTGAAATGAGGTGATGGCTGCTGAATTCCTGTGGCCACTGATGTGAGCAGAGTGTATGAACTCTGCGAGGCTTTCCAGGAAAACAACTGCCTGGCATATAACAGCAAGATTTAGTCTTTTTTTTTCTTGGAGGGGAAGAACTGTATTGTAATGTAGCTTAAAGAGGCAAAGATTGCACCCTAACAGTGTGCAATCTGTACTGCAAGCAGTCTAGCAGCCAGCAGATCCTGTGCTGCTAGAAATGACCAGCTCGTGTAGCACCACCATGTGTCCATAGCCTATAACATAAACCCGTATGTTGTGCTCCTGGTTGTGCTGTTGCATGCCTAACGATGCTACTAAACCAGCTTTTAGATGGACTTGGATTCTAAACTGTGCTCATGTTCCTGGGAGAGTGCTGAAGTGTCAGAAGCAGCGTGATCTCCCCTAGCATGGTGGATGTAAATGCTGTGTAAGCTTGTATCTGTAAAAAAAACAAGTCTTTCTTCCTGTCCTCTTCATGGGTGCACTGAAATATCCTCGTAGTGTTGTTCAGTAATCAATACAAGAATTGGGACTGGGAGTTTCCAGCTAATAAGAAAATACTTTTGACTGGAAAATACATAGGTCTGCTTCTTAAACAGAAAGTGATTTTATTGTTTTCTTTTCTCTGATTAGATCAAGGGCAGAGATAGAACATGAGGCACTCATTGATGGAAATCTTGCAACAGAAGCCAATCTGATTATTTTGGATACACTAGAGATAGTTGTACAGGTAAGGATGATAAGCAAATAGAGATGTAAGAATGTCATGGTCGTCTGGCCAGGCAGCAGGTTGTAAAACAAAGCCTTCCAGCTGCTCTTAACTGCCTGAATGCTGTCAGAAGTTCAGCTCCCCTGCTGCAGTGGGAAGGGTAGTAATGCTTCTCCAAAAATCCTCAGCCCGTAACAATGTGGTTTTATGTTGCAGTAGCTTCCTTCAGTCTTTTTGAAAGTTGTTCCCTTTTTGCAGTGTGAGGAGTGATTGTTCAAAAACTCAGTCATGAGCTGTAAAGATTTCCAAGTCTTGCTCTAGTCTGATTCTTCTAGTTCCTCCCCAAATCTGCCACAAGTCATTAGGCTCCAGGTGAGGACGTGCATCTGTATTTGCACAGTGCAGGAAAGATCCCAGGCTCCCTGGGCTGTGTGCACAGACCTGCTATTTCCTCAGTCTCTGCTGGGGAGCGAGGACACGTGGCAGTGCTGTCCCCTGCTTTCTGTACAAATAAAGTTGGGACACAGACTGGAAGCAGGCAGCAGCAGATCTGCCTCCGAGCTGCTCTGAGACCCAGGAGTCCCAAGGGATGCACCTTGCACCTGAATAGTCAACCTAGAGGCCAGCTACAGGCTCTCTGTCTAGCAGAATAAAGTCCCCAAAGGTCAGAGCCTCATCGGGCTGGAGCCATCATCGTTGCACTCTCTGTAGCACACGGGTCAGGTTTTCATTACCTGCGGGTTGATTCAGTGGTGTGACTGTTTTGCAGGCCCAGCTAAGTGGGTAATTTCTCCATGCCAAAGGGCTTTTCAGCAGTTATTCTCTCTCTCTCACACACACACACATAAACACACACAGGAGGTTAATTTTTGCTCATGCAGCTCTTGGTTTACTTTTCACTGCAGACTGTTTCTGTGACGGAGTCCAAAGAGAGTATCCTCGGTGGGGTGCTGAAAGTGCTTCTGCACAGCATGGCCTGCAACCAAAGTGCACTTTATCTCCAGCACTGCTTCGCCACACAGAGGGCTTTGGTTTCAAAGGTGACTTTTCTGTGGATGCCTAAATATATCCTGAGCAGCACTGATGGAAGATGGGACTGTTTTCTTCCTTTGCATTGGGCTCGCTTCACCAAGCATTTATTATTTTGTGCAGCGTTGAATTTCAGGAAGTGTGGCCTAGGGATTGATAAAACCTGGCTGATTTTCATCATCAGAACCTGTATTTATGCACTTTGGGTCTGAGGGCTGCACACAAAGGTAGAGTTCACACGGTGTGGTGGGGGTTCCTGTGGGCAGAGGCACGGAGCCAGCAGGGAGCACAAGGCACAGGTGAAATTTAAACTGTATGAGTCTAGTTTTAAATGGATTTGTTTTACTGGGTCCATAATTTAAACAATTTTCACCTTTCTGTAGGTATAGTGGGAAAAGCTGAAAATTTGAAGTCTGAGCTTTTGGAACTGATGGAAATCAGTGTAAGGGTGTAAATGTAGGAGCAAGTTGCGGGGGTAGGTGAAATGAGTTGCCTCCTAGTGAGTCTGCTTTGCCGTACAGTAAAAAGTTATTCAAATTGGCATCATTCCTCTCGAAGCAGAGGGGACTGCACTTCCTCTAATGCCAGTGTATGCTCATTGCTAGGATTTTTTGTTCTGGTTCCTGTCTATCCAAGTGCTAATTTTCTCATGCTGTTTTTCCAGTTCCCCGAGCTGCTGTTTGAAGAAGAGACTGAGCAGTGTGCAGATCTGTGCCTGAGGCTCCTGAGACACTGTAGCAGCAGTATCAGCACAATACGGTCTCATGCAAGTGCCTCTCTTTACCTTCTGATGAGGCAAAACTTTGAGATTGGGAATGTGAGTATCCTGCAGCAATTCCTTAGCTTACTGCATGTGCACTGGCTGGGGCCTGCTGGATGGAGCTCCTTGTGGGAGAAAGGCTCTTGGAGGGCTTCTTATTGAAACAAGCTTGGTGTACAGAGGGATCAGAGGCACAGTGACGTGACTTTGCCATCCAAATTTCCAGCCTTAATTCTTCCAGGTGGTATTTTGCAGGCATACATGTAGCTGTGTATCACAGTGCTCCCCTAGACATCTGTGGTTACACTGCTTGGGTTCCTGTCCTCCATGAGTAGCAGAACTGGAGGGACCCACTGGTTCTGGTCCCAGGGACTCTTAGTGGACTGATAGCAGGGAATTAACAGTTTTTAGGCTAGACCAAACCAAAAGCAACTGTCTGGAATGAAGGCTCTCTCGTGAGAGGGAGATGAGCATCATCATCTTCAGGGTATATGAGAGGACAGCATGCAGAAGGAGAGAAGATAAATTTTTACAGGAGAACTTACACCTGGAACTGAACAATGCTGTCATCAGATTATGAAGCTGGTCAGCACCAGAGGTTTATTGTATTCACTGCTCTGAGACAGCCCTTCTCA
The DNA here is from genome assembly GCF_028858725.1 of Colius striatus. NCBI lineage: Eukaryota > Metazoa > Chordata > Aves > Coliiformes > Coliidae > Colius > Colius striatus. Next base: position 8,324,688 of record NC_084768.1, on the reverse strand, counting down.
CAAAACTTGAGTTGTGTTTTCTGTGGGAGGTGTCTGTCAGGAGGAGAGCACAGTGACCCAAGCACTGACTCTTGCAATATCTCCAGGTTGCTGAAATACCATAACAATATCTCGGTTGCAGAACTTTGCCAGAGTGAAAATGCAGGTGACCATGTCTCTGTCATCCCTGGTGGGGACATCCCAGAACTTCAATGAAGAATTTTTGCGACGTTCCCTAAAGACTATTCTGACATACGCTGAAGAAGATCTGGAACTCAGGGAGACAACATTTCCTGATCAGGTAAAAGAAATACAAGAGGGCTAAAGCGTAGTTCATGAACAGACTCTGCTTAAACCTCCATCCAGAGCTGGAATTTGCATGCATTCCCTGAAGGAGGGACTTTGTTGATGTTAATTAAGTCACCTAAGTACATAAAGTCCAGGCCCTTAATTAATTCTGACAACAAGGTGCAAACATGCAAAGGTTCAGAGCTGTGGGCCTAAGATCGCAGTGTGTAGCTCAGTTCCCATTGCCAGTTCATTACAGCAGTATGGTTTTTTTAGGTCCAGGACCTAGTGTTCAACCTCCACATGATCCTCTCTGACACAGTGAAAATGAAGGAGCACCAGGAAGATCCAGAAATGCTGATTGACCTGATGTACAGGTAGAGTTTATAACCATTGCACAGTGCTCCTTATGGCCCACTGAACAAAGCTTAGTACCTGCTGTGCTTCCTATATGTAGAGCCCAAGGTATTGCATTGCTGTGAAATTTGACTTCCTGGTTTTTATTAGCAATCATTTTACTTGGAACTTAATCCTGTTTTGAACTGTGTGCCACGACTCACATTTCACCTGAAAACAACACAGCTACTGGCTGTTTGGTTTTGGACTCGAATGTTGCAAGCTTGAGCCCTTATGAAGCTTGTTTTTGGGACAGTTCTGGGTCTCAGTGCTCACAGAGCAATGTGTCCTTTGTGTTTGAATGTGATGTTGATAGGTTTTGTTTCTTATGAGGAAAGCTGCGGGACCTGTGGGTGTTCAGTCTGGAGAAGAGGAGACTGAGAGGGGATCTCATTGATATTTGACAAGTATTTGAAAGATGTATGTCAAGAAAATGGGGCAACGCTTTTTTGGTACTATCCAGGGATAGGACTAGGGGTAATGGACAAAAGCTGGAAGGCAGAAAGTTCCCCTTAGGAAAAACTTCTTTACTGTGAGGTGAGGGAGCCCTGGCCCAGGCTGTCCAGGGAGGGTGTGGAGGCTCCTTCTCTGGAGGTTTTCAAAACCTGCCTGTGTGACCTGATCTAGGTGAACCTGCTTCTGCAGTGGGGTTGGACTGGATGATCTCTAAAGGTCCCTTCCAACCCCCACCATTCTGCTACTCTGTCATTTGTAGATTGCCTGGGACTGAGGGTGGTTGTTATTTAAGCAGAAGGAACTAATCACATGCTAATCACAGAGGTTTTCTTTTCGATTAGGATTGCCAAGGGCTATCAGAACTCCCCTGACCTGCGTCTGACGTGGCTGCAGAACATGGCTGGAAAGCACTCTGAGAGGAGCAACCACGCTGAGTCAGCCCAGTGCCTGGTCCACTCTGCAGCCTTGGTGGCTGAATATCTAAGCATGCTGGAAGACCGAAAATACCTCCCCGTAGGGTGTGTTACATTTCAGGTGGGAATTTTCCTCCTTAACAGATTTTCGGGTTATGTCATGTGCTGCTGAGATTCAGCATGTCTCCATGTGCCAGGTGGTACTGTGCCCACGTGCTCACACTGCACTTGCTCAGGCTTTTGGGGAGAATGCATTACAGGAACTTGAGAACATCTTTGTTATGCTTCAAGGCTCTCTTGGTCCAATTCAGTCTTTATATCCGTAGGCTGGGTGAATCCAGTTCTTTTTCTTTCTCCATTTAGATCATGGGTTTTTAACCTCTTTGATCAAGGCAGTGTGGAGTGGGTGCAGCTGATGAAAGTGGTTCCTGTGACTAGTAATGGTAAATAGGGTAATACTGAGCAAACGAGCTCATACTGAGCTTTAACTGTGTATGTTGTCCAGTCCAGTCAGTTTAAGCATTGCTGGTTCAGAAGGAAATTAAATAAAACACATGGAAAAGCTATCCCTTCAAAAATTTCAGGGTTTGGCTGAAAATCATCTGTCTTTCAAAGTCTTGAAAGTGTTGAATGTTGCTTAAATTGAGTAAAAATATTGTGTCTGCATTGTATCTCCTTAGAACATATCTTCAAATGTTTTGGAAGAGTCGGCAGTGTCTGATGATGTTGTGTCACCAGATGAAGAGGGTATCTGCTCTGGAAAGTATTTCACAGAAGCTGGTCTGGTGGGATTGCTGGAACAGGCTGCAGCATCTTTCTCCATGGTAAAAAGACTTTTAATTTCTTTACCTCCTTTCTTCAGCAATCATGGGCAACACAAAGGAAAATGTTTTCTCTATGAGACTATGTAATCCTAGTGTAGCCACTCAGTTTACAGGGAGTAGTTTGAGTTTTAGTTGTTCAGGACAGCCTGGTTTGCCCTCTGTGCAAAGAACAAAATCTGGGACCAACAGGCCTTTGTGTGTTTCCAGTGTCTTTCACTCCAACACTGCACATTTGGGAGGTCATAGTAGTAAAGAAAAGCCCTAATGTTTTTCCTCTTCTTCAAAAAGAGTGGTCTGAGAGCTTTCTGTGAGCAGCATTAGTGAGCTGTAATTAGTGATCCCTCTGAAACCAAGGAAAGCAAGGGAGTTATATCCCACAACACAATGTGAAATGTCATTCACTGGGTTTAAGTGCAAGCAGAAGTAACTCCAGGGCAAAGGCCTAAACCCATGCTGTGGCCTGGCAGAGGCCTGTAGTTCCTGCTCAACCCCCTCCGGTGGGGACACCCCAAGGCGACTTCACAAAGCCCATCTCATGGAGTGCCCAAAGTGGATACAGAAGTCACTTAAGTTAAAGATGTGCTAAGTAGGATGAGCTGTACTGTGCACTTAAACTTGTGTATTGAATTGCTGTAGATTTGGTTAGGATCCCATTTAGCTCTGGTGCATATATCCATCCAAAATTATCCCCCTTTTGCTTCTGTTCATAATCTTATTTGCTAGTAACAATGTGTAGTACAGTAGGTCCTTCATTCCAAGGGTAGCTGAGGATTTTATTCCATTCATCTGTGGGTATATTTCAAGAAAAGATGCTGTTTACATCACAGTGGTACCTAAGCTACCTTTTAATTTTGCTATTTTATAATTCAAATGCTAGTAGTATGTATGATTCTTGCTGTTGAATTGATGGAGCAATCTGATGGACCTTATTTTTGTAGGCTGGCATGTATGAAGCAGTTAATGAGGTTTACAAAGTCCTTATTCCTATTCATGAAGCTAATAGAGATGCCAAGAAGCTATCTGCTATTCATGGTAAACTCCAGGAAGCATTCAGCAAGATTGTTCACCAGGTAATGATTTGAATTTTCAGCTGCAGTGTGAATTGTGAAGAAACTTGAAATGCTCAGTGCAAATCAAAACTACCTATAAGAAAGACCCATTTTAGTCAGATTATGAACTAGTGATCCACAGTAGTTGCAAGGATCACTGAAGAGGAGCTTTTTTTTCTCTCTGGACATTTAACATGAAAAACATGAGAGAACATCCTATGCCAAGTTTCCCTGTCTGCGCAGAAATAGCCAAGAGTTAAAAACACCCATTACCTGTCAGTTTATCCTTTCAGAGGCTATTTTAAACTGTTTTGCATGCTGGGAAAAAAAAAACCCACTATGTCTTGCCTTTAGCCTGGTAGGTGACATTCAGAAATGTTGGGGTTGTATTTGTCTGTTCACATGGTGGATAAGCTATTGAAGGAACCTGTCTGAACTAAGGTGGTGCAAAACCCACCAGCCTAGGTACTGAGCATTTGATGAGAGACGTCAGAAGTTATCAGCCCTCACAAAGCTCAGTGGACCTCAGCTAAGCAGGAGAGGAGAGCACTTGGCAACCCTCAAGAAGCTTATGTTCTCTTCTAGGAGAGGCCTGTTGGGTGCATGCCTTTCTGTCAGGGCAGGCAAGGACTCGACAGACCTTCCTCCAGTACATGCCAGTGCTACTCTGAGCCCCCCACCCTCATCAGCTTTCTGGTCCTGGGTTGCTGGGTGCGTGGTTTGTTGGTGTGGTTACCCCGTGCTGCCATCAGCTCCTCGGTAGATGTTGATCAGTGCATCCATCTGGGGGGGATCCAGCTGAGGATCTGGTGGTTTTCTCCATGTTCTGGCACTGCCAGATCCCTGAGGTTAAATGAACCAACAGAGGGGCCAGAGAGGGCTGCTGTGGACGCATGATGGCTTGTAATGATTGAAACCGTGTCAGGAGGGTGATACCTTACGTTGGTGCTCGCGTTTTGGCCTTTGAAACTCTATTTTTGGTTTCTGTGACATGCGCTTTTTACTTTTTATCACACAGAGTACTGGCTGGGAGGTAGGTAACTCCATCTTAGTTAGTAAAGAACACTAATAGATTTTTCAGATGACTCACGCCAACGCTTGCCCACATGTGCTAGTTGTGGGTGTTTCTGTTGCTGTCTGCTGTTAAAACAATTCATTAACCAAAGAAATCCCAATAAACCGATTGTGGTCGTAGCAGGAAGCTCTTCATAAGAAGCTGTAGGTAGTGCATGGATGCTGATGTGTTCCACTAATGAGGTTCTTTGGTGAATGAGCCACTGTATCATCACTAGTTTGTTTTTATAATTTGTTTATATTTCTTTTCATCAGCATTGACACAGAACATCATCCCTCCATACCATATTTTCACCCCACCCACAGGGGTCGATTTAAGCAATAGTGCTCAGAGGTACTCAACCAGCAAAATGGTGTCCTGCACGTGCAGACCGTGTCTCAGAGAAGAGGCTGCTTCATTCTGTTCATTTCACAACGATCCATTTGTTATGGAGCTCTTTATCTGGCAGTAAAATAGCTCAGTTGTGTTAACTGGAGACAGTTTTGCTGCTTTTGGTTTTTGTAAAGGCTGTTTGCTCACATTTCTACAAGGTACACCATAAGAACCACACGTTTGGATTAAAAACGGGCAAAGCAGTCACAGCAGAGCGAGTTTGGTAACTCAGGCCCTAGCCCAGTTGACACAGCAGGTACACGAGCATCAAGAGGTCTCAGAAGACATTTTAAATGGTGTTACTTGCTTAGACTTCAGCTGTCCAGTTTGTCTCTGCTTTTCTGTGAATCAAGCAACTCAGCATGGGCCGTCTCACTCCAGGTTTCCACCACAGGAGAGCATTTAAGCCCACACTTACTGAACTGGGGCAAACACCAAAGTTCTTTTGCATTGTGTGATGTAAATAATTTGATGTAAATAATGTCTGAACCTCAGTTTTAGTTCTGACCTAGCAAGAAGTGAAATTCAGGGGCTTAAAAGTAAACCTTGACACTTAAGGGCTGGCCCTGTGAATGATTGACTTGTTCCTGTGAAAAGTCCCAGCAGGTGAGGCAGCACAGCAATCCAGAGTAGGAGTGTAAATGATACGTGTTCAATAGGCAACAAATGTGAAGGCCTGTGAGCATCTATTTTGATTAGCCTGCCCCTAAATCGACCCCTGAAGAAAATCTTGTCATTGGTTATGATTCTAACATCACTCAGTCATGTTTTACTGCATGGTAAAAGACACCCATGGTTTCAGCTCTCGTCTGTCATCGTGCTCCTCCATTGCCACACTTTTCTGATCCTTGTGCTTTGTAGCTTTCGGATTTGTTGCATGTTTTGCCCTTTTCCCTGATTTTAAATACTTTAATTGATGCTCACCCTTTTTTATTTTAAAGTTTATTTGCTGCCAATTTGCTGCTTGTTTGTTGTTTGGAATTTCCCTAATTAAATACTTTCTGTTTTCTCCTCTATCGCCCTGGTTGCTGACCCTCCTCCCTACTCTTACTATTGTCTGTTGTGGTAAGTTCCTACTTGTGGAAATTTTTTTCCCCCTCCCCCTTTCTCTTTCCCTCCCCCTCCCCCCTTTTTGTTTTACACCACAGAACTCCCCATTTCATTTCACCAAAGAGCTATGCCAACAGCAGGAGCTCTCCATCGTGTCACAAGGAAAGCAGTGTTGCCAACTACAAGCGCCGAAGTGTCCTGAGTCGGGCACCAATGCATTTCTAAGATCTGCTTAAACTTACCAAGTGGTGGGTTTTTTCTGGATGTGTGTTTCTTCACTGAATAAACACTGAATTAATTCTTTTTCTTTGCTTTCCAGTTGGGAAAGTTGTTAGAGAAAAGAAAAATAGCTTTTCATGCTGTGCCATGAGAATTCAAGAAAGCTTTTTAAAATACGCAGGGTGAGGTGGCTGTCAAGGAGCTGATACTTTCAGAGAATCAATATTGGGAGACTTGTAATAGTTGGCAACACTGCAAAGGACCTTGGCTTAAAATTGAGCAAGATAATAACGCTGCTGAGTTTGGTAAAGACTACTGGATCTTATATTCTGCCCAGTGTATATGGAAGAGTTCCTTCCATTCCTACGTACTCCAGGCTGACTCTGCCTTCAGGCAGCTGCTGCTGTGATGGTCTTGGTGAAGAAAGCAGATGATCACTCTTGTGTCTGACTTCTTTCAAATCTTGTTGGCAAAGCTTTTTGCGTGTGTGCAAGCGATGACTCTAAAACTTTATTCCCAGCAATTTTGGAAAGGTATTTACCATGCATAATAACAAGTCATGAACCTTCATAAATCATGGTGGCTGTTGTCTGCTCTGCCAGGTCTGTAATGGCTATTCAGTGTTCACCTTCATTCTCTTCTCCTCCCAAAGACCTATTATTTTTCATAAAGTAATAGGAGATAAAATGCTTTTAATAATTTCTCCCTCATACCTGCATTATTAGCTCTTCTCAGAAGCAAGACCATGGAGTATTTTTAAGGCACTTGCTTTGTTTTCAGTACTGTGGTTAGATAGACTTTGGTATTATCTACATTTCAAAGCCCCTGGGACAGAGCCATCCCATATTCTTCGTGCCAGGCACAAAACTGAGCTCTCCTTATCTCAGGGGACTGGCAGCTACTTAATGTCTGTGTGAGGTATGACATGGCCCGTAGGTGCCTGCTCTCCCAAAGGAGTTTGCAGCCCCTTCTTCCAGGTACAAATCCCTCCACACAAGTCACATACATTTCATGACCAATGAATCCAGGGGCCTTGTGGGGAGATGTGTTGTTTCATCAGGGGACAACCAATGCTCCTCACTCTTCTCCCTGGGATCCCTAGCATAACTGAGATTCAGCAACTGGATTTATCAGGGAAAGACAATGCAGCTGATCTTCTTGATGGTGAAACGAGTGCTTAAGTTGAGAGCTGCCTTCACCATGGGACACTGATACTCAGTGGGCTGCCCTGGTGTTACCTCTCCTGGGACATGCCACTGCCCCCTTACTCTTATTTTAAGCATTTAGTAAATGCCACCAGAGGTGCTTCTTCGTTGATGCTGATCAACAGACAGCATTTTCTTCCTCATTGCTGCTATTTTGACAGCAACATGACTGGGACATTGCCTGCAACAAACAGCTATCTGGGCAGATGTCCACATGGCAGACACTTCCATTGTAGGGATCGGGTTCTGCAAACGCTGTGTACCCCAAGGCAAAGGCAGAAGAGCAGCAGTGTGTGCTCCATCACTGGGGCCTGCCCTGTGCCCATAGGTTGGGGCAAGATCCCACCAACTTCCACGTGAAGCATGTGATCTGGGGAGAAGTTTCCCATGGCAGTTCCCCTTAGGCAGGCATGATGCTCCCTTGGGAAGTGCTTTGAGGAAAGAGCCTTGGAATCACAGATTTCTACCTATAACATTGAGATTGGGTTGGGGAAAAAACGCACAGGAAGGTGGAAATGTTGGGCAGTGAGAGATTTTTATCATGGGTAGTATTGTCCAAAAGTGGATAAATGTACCAAACTGTGGCTTTGAAAAGATAGTGATGAGTAAATACAGGATTTAGTAGGCTGCTCATCTGTATGGGTTCAGAGTCCAGGGAAACTGCAACAACTGTTCTTCCCTGTGCAGGTGGTGAGGCCCTGGCACAGGCTGCCTAGAGAGGCTGTGGCTGCCCCATCCCTACATGTGTCCAAGGGCAGGTTGGATGGGGCTTGGAGCAACCTGGGCTAATGAAAGGTGTCCCTGCTTGTGGCAGGAATTGGATCTTTAAGGTCTCACCCAACCCAAACCATTGTAAGATTCTGTGCTGCCAGATGGTACTGCCAGTTAAATCAGTAACAGGTTTGCAGCTGAGGGTCACACCCTGAGAGGTTCTTCTGGAGATGGCTGTGGTGTGATGAAATTCTGGAGTCTACACTGGCAGCTGGGGCTGGATAAAAGCCCCTCTCTGGAGGAGGGATGCTCAGAGGGACGAGATGGAGCAGAGGCCAAGGAGCCACATGCACCACATACGAGCAACTTTATTGTATTAAAGCGTGTGTCTGCACTTTGGAAAGAGCAGAGCTGATGCATTTGTATCTGTCAACGTCCCACACTAAAGCCAAGATGCGGCCTGTGGGTATTAAGCAAGGCTGGTTCAGGCTTCACTTGCACTTCAGAGCTGGGCATTGGTGAGCTTTGCCCTCCTGATGACACCTGGAGCAGGCAGCAGCCCTGTCCCCAAAAAAGCCCCCAGAAGGCAAGGCCGTGGCCTCCTGGCTCTGCACAAGGCCCAGAGTTGGCTGCAGGCCAGGAGAAGGTGGTGGCTTGCCATGACAGTGCTTTTCCTAGGCTCCAGACTTTGCCCCAGCTTTCTTTTTCTGTTTGATAGTTTGGCTGATTTATCCTCTCTGCCTTCCATAGATCATGTTCACCACAAGAGATCAGTTTTGACATAGCAAGAAAAACCCTAAATAAAATCGCATATAGGGCAGCCAGGCCTTGAAACCAAACACTAGCCCAGACTCAGAGGCTCTGAGTGTTGCCTACTGCATCACGCTTCCTCACGAGAGTAAAGGTGAACATGTCAGGGTCTCTTGCTGAGAGGCATTTCTGGTTTGTGCATGCAGCGTGAGGGTGGGGTGTTGTTTAATAAAACCCAAGGTGTGATTTATTTTTCAGACGTTTTTCTTCTCTCTGTCTTAATCAGATTTTCCTCGTTACTTTTCCAGCAGAAATCTGTTCTTGTTTCTCTACTTTTGTTGCATTTCTGGGCCAAATTCACCACTGGCTCAAATGGAAGCAGGTACATGGGGCAGTGGATTGCATCTGCTTTCACCAGGAGTGACTTTGGCCCCCTGTACTAGATGTTAGTTACTACGAGAGAACGTTAACACCTTCCAGTTGACATGCTATTTAAAAAGCACTCGTGTGCCTGTGTGAGTGACTTGGACATTGGCTTGGGCCCAATCCTGCAATGACTTTGAGAGTGGGCTGTGGGGGCTGCCATGTGGGTCACTTTCAGGGGTGTCTGCCTGCAATATCCTCCCTGCACGCTGCAGCCCGTCAGCAGCAGGGCTTCCCCACGCCTCTGCCTATAGGCTGTGGACCAGGCTAAGGGGCGTCTGCACGGCATTTGGAGAGCCTGAAGTAATTACCCAGAGACAACTGACACCTCCAGACTCCTCCTGGGGTGGGAAAAGTCATTGCAGGCTTGGGCTAACGGTCGTAACCGATCCATGTAATTTCATGTGAGTCTGTGGTTCCACTGCTGCCGAATGCATCCATGCTGAGTTCTAGGTGTGGTTTTCCTTCCCTTCTTTCTTTCTTTCTATTTGTTTTTTTCCCCATTTTTAAAATTTCCTTATAATTTTGCATAAATCCAGGAGCCTGCCTGCAGCCATGCTTGGAGCTTGTGCCTGTCTCCACGCTGAAATAACCTCTTGTTTCTCCAAACCTAGGATGGAAAGAGGATGTTTGGCACCTACTTCCGGGTCGGTTTTTATGGGACTAAGTTTGGAGACCTGGATGAGCAGGAGTTTGTTTACAAGGAGCCCGCCATAACAAAGCTAGCTGAAATTTCCCATAGGCTCGAGGTGAGATCATTGGGGCTGACCTCCAAACCTGTCTGTGAGTTGCAGTGGAACTATTTTGCATCAGTTATTTGAGAGCTGCCTTGCCAAACTGTGGGGAAGCGAGAGAAAGGAAATGGTTGGGCTAAACCAACACTGTGCCTCTTGGAGTCACTTGGACAAACAGTTTGCAGAGCCGTGCAGTGACCTAGAGCCAGGCCTGAAGTCTCCTGTCCCCTTGCTGGTGCCAGCTCCATAGGAGGTGGGAGGAATATAGGGAGAAGAGTCCCACAGGTCTTCCCTGATCTTGAGGCAGACCTGCTGTGGTTGATTGAGATTTTGTGGCCCATCAACGCTGTTTGTGCATTTCTCTTCAGCCACCTGGTTTTGATGGGATATCCTGGGCTTCAGAAAGGCTGAGATGTCTTTCAGGGTCTGACTTTCAGAAAGTATTGCATTTTGCTGTCATTACATCACGTTCCTCTCCACTCACAGAGGCTGGGCCCTCGAAGGCCCTCGGGTGTCCCCTGAGGTGGGACATCACAAGTCTGAAGTTTGTTTCAGATGACCAAGCAAAGGCAGCTTTGATGAGTCTTAGTGGGACTTGTGTGCAGCTCCAGGTACTACCCAGTGACCATCTGTACTGTGTCACAGTCTGGCCTGGTTTTATGCCAAGTAACCTGTGTCTAGACACAGGTTCTGGTAAGTGCCATGCACAGATGAGGCCGTCTCCAGTGGGAGAAGAAGTATGTAGCAGCATGGCTTTGAGCCTGCCATGCTTGTTCACAAGGCCAGAGAGCTGACCTGGCCCCATTTTATTTGCTAGAATAGATCTGATGTCATGTTGTTGGTCACAACAGTTCAGCTGTTGTCACGTTGTTGGAGTTTTAAGCACATGAAGCTGAGTTCAGAACACAGCCATTCAGCCCAGCAAAGCCCTGCTCTCATGCAGCACCTGACTTCCAGGCAGATCCCACATTGACCCCAGTGTTCAGCTGAGCTCACAGACACACAGTGAGCTCAAATGGCTTGTTCAGAACCACACAGCCTCTGTGTGCAGTTTGGAAGGCTCCCGAGCTCTCCTGCCTTCCAGGGCCTTAGGCCTGTTTTTCTCCTGTTGCCCCTGGAATGTGACTGATGTAATTCTCCTGGGTTCAGCAGATCACATTCAGCCGCAGCACAGCTACTGCTGAAGGCACGTGGAGCTTCAGCTCCCCTGAACATGCCTTTGTCTCTCCAGCCCCCATCCCTTGTGGCTGCATTCGATGGTCTCTCTCAATGCCTTTGCTCTTGGTTGTAGGGATTTTATGGAGAACGGTTTGGTGAAGATGTGCTTGAAGTGATTAAGGACTCAAACCCTGTGGACAAATGTAAACTAGATCCTAACAAGGTAAGAACACAAGTACAGGTTTAGAAGCAGAACTGGTCCTGAATAGATGCAAATGCAATGGAACAAATCTCCCCCCTGAATTTCACCAAACAGGCAGTGGAATTAGGAAGAAGTTCTTCCCTGTGAGGGTGCTGAGGCCCTGGCACAGGCTGCTCAGAGAGACTGTGGCTGCCCCATCCCTGGAAGCATCCAAAGCTACGTTGGATGGGGCTTGGAGCAATCTGACCTAGTGGAAGGTGTCCCTGCTCATGGCAGGGGTTTGGAACGAGATGATCTTTAAGGTCCATCCCAACCCAAACCATTCTAGGATTCTTTGAAATCCATGTACAAAGCATGCTGTGACTGCTTGGGGTGAGAGTTGGGGAAAATCATCCCAGCAAAGGAATGCAGAATTAGCCATTTTGTTTCCTGCCTTTGTAGTGGTTGATGGGAAGGGAGGAGACAAAAGGACAGCAGAGGCCCAGACTGCATTTGCCTCTATCTTTAGTCTGCACTCAGTGTGAAGTAGGAAGGGAGTTTGCCATTCACTGGCCTCTCCTTTTTTGCAGCTACAGCATTTTGTCATCCTTGTGCCATGTCCTTTAAGCATAGCAGAAGTAACAGGAGCTTGCCCCAGAACCAGGAGTGTGACTCAGGGCAGGACATTACCTTTATGGAGAGGAGGGAAATGCCTCATGTGAAGAGCATGAGAGGAGAGGGGCACTGAGCTTTCTTTTTAAATCCTGTCCAGAAACTGCTGAGCAGCTACCAACAGCCTCTGTTTCTGGGTGATTTTTACGAGTAAAAGCAAAAACCAGTCTTAGTTCTTCGAGAGGTGACTTCAAGAGTCACTGTGTCCAGTTCTGGGCTCCTCAGCTCAGGACAGAGAACTGCTGGAGAAGGTCCAGCACAGGGCCACCAAGATGATCAGGGGACTGGAACATCTTTCATACAAGGAAAGGCTGCGGGAACTGGGGCTGTTTAGTCTGGAGAAGAGGAGATTGAGGGGAGATCTTATTAACATTTATAAATATCTAAAGGGTGTGTGTCAGGAGGTTGGGACATCCCTTTTTTCTATAGTAGCTAGCAACAGGACAAGGGGTAATGGGGTGAAGCTGGAACACAAAAAGTTCCATTTAAACATAAGAAAAACCTATTTCACTGTTGAGGTGAGGGAGCCCTGGCACAGGCTGCCCAGAGGGGTTGTGGAGTCTCCTTCTCTGGAGGTCTTCAAGACCCACCTGGACATGTTCCTGTGTGACCTGATCTAGGTGACCCTGCTTCTGCAGGGGGGTTGGACTAGATAATCGCTAAAGGTCCCTTCCAACCCCTACCATTCTGTGATTCCAAGAGGAAAGAGGGCGAGCTGGCTTCTTGCAGCACCCAACAGCAGGGCGCGGGAGTCAGCTCTGCCCCTCTGGGCCTGCACCTCCCCATGCACCCCGGGTTGCTCCTGCAGGCCTACATCCAGATCACCTACGTGGAGCCCTACTTCGACACGTACGAGATGAAGGACAGGATCACGTACTTCGACAAGAACTACAACCTGCGGCGCTTCATGTACTGCACGCCCTTCACGCTGGATGGCCGCGCCCACGGCGACCTGCACGAGCAGTTCAAGCGCAAGACCATCCTCACCACCTCCCACGCCTTCCCCTACATCAAAACCAGGATCAACGTCATCCACAAAGAAGAGGTGAGGCCTGTGCTGTCCGGGGGCCTTGCTGTGTTTGAGGGGAAGCGGGGCACGTGGCTGTTGCCGAAAGCCGTGCGTGATGCACTGCTGGAGGTGTAGGTTAACGGCACAGCCGTGTCTCTCCACACCATCACGTTAACACAGGCCGTCCCCTGGCTGCCTTTCCTCTGTTAAAGAAGCAGAAATGGGGCAGAGTGAGAGCAGACGGTGCTGTCATGAGCTGCTCAGGCTGTTTGCTGCAGGGCCTGTGTGTGAGGCTCCTTCATTTTGAGTTTAAGAATTTCCCTGTTCCTGTTCAACCTGAGCTAAAACCCAACCATGCAGCATGTCCTGCCACCTCTTTCACACCCTGGTATGTGCAGGGTCCCTTGGAGAGTTGCTTAGTAGTGCTGGTTGCTCCCTTCCATTCTGCTTGAGCAGTGTGTCCCTTTGCTCTGAGTTTTGCTCACATGCGTGGCCTCAGCAGCCCTGGGCCAGTGAGGTCCTGGGGCTTCATAGAGAGCTTTATCCTGTAGCTGTGTTAATATTTCAAGGGTGGGTAGGAGCTGATGGGACACAAAGACAATGCTTTGGCATTGCTCTAATGCTGTAAGCCTGGGCATCAGTTGCAGTGACCACAAAGGGAGGTGAGGTGCCTGCAGCGCCTCAGAGAGCAGCAGTCTCAGAGAGCTCTTCAGAACACAGATGCAGAAACACATTCAGAAATCATACTTTTTCTTGGTGTTCCTCAGCCAAGACTGAGACAGTGCTTCTGTCCAGACTGTCAGTCTGTGTCCTTCAAAGTGACTCTGGTGTTTCTGGAAGTCTGCGTGTGGTTGGCAGTCTCAGCCCTAACAGGCATCCTCTATTCTGGCTACTTGCCTAGATCATTTTGACGCCCATTGAAGTTGCCATAGAGGACATGCAGAAGAAAACACAGGAATTAGCTTTTGCAACCCACCAAGACCCTGCAGACCCAAAGATGCTGCAGATGGTGCTGCAAGGATCAGTAGGTACCACAGTCAACCAGGTGAGGATCTAAGTTGGAGACACTGGGGTATTACATACCACTCAGGGAAGTGGATGCTCAACCTTGGGCCTTATTTCTAAGACACCTTGGAGTTTTTTTTCCCCCATTTAGCCTATGGGATGTTTTTAAGGTCACTGGTGAGTCAGTCCTTGAAAATGTGGTTAGATCAGGAAAGTGGCTGAGGAGAGACAGCCCTCCCTCAGTTACCTGCTCCCTCCTGGCATTTAGAGTTGGTTCTGGCTGCTTTTCCTTCTCCCTTTAAATAATCATGATAAAAAAGTTCTATTACATTCCCTTTGGTTAGCCAGGCTCTGGGGGGTGTGAGTAGGGTTGTGTCCTGTTGTGAGTTTTGAACAGAGTGGAAAGCAAAACTAGTGAATGGGGAAACATAGAGGGAATATGAGTAAACCTCTGCTAATGCACAAGCTGGAAAAAAGCAGCTGGAGTTTCAAGTTCCAAGTCGAGTTTCCATTGCTGGCAGACGCTTCCCTGGTTCCATCTGCATTGTTTAAACTTTGTCTTAGCTGTTAACTGAGCAAACTTTATCAAGAGTCCTTATAAGAGAAAACAAATGCACTGTCTGCACGTTTTCTCATGCTTCCAAAAGAAGAGTTTTATGTTAAAAAGGCTAAAAGAGATTCAGTTGTCATGATGCTTGGTGATTTGTGCCAGATTTACCAGCTGCAATTCTTCAAGATGCATTCTGTAAGGAAATGTTGCATTTTACAAATGTTTCTGCATGCAAGGAGTTTTATCCAGTGACTGAATACAAGAGATGGTTCCGAGAAACTTACTTTTTCTCTTCTGCTCCTAAAGGGACCATTAGAAGTTGCACAAGTTTTCTTGTCTGAGATACCCAATGATCCAAAGCTCTTCAGGCATCATAACAAACTACGGCTCTGTTTCAAAGACTTCACCAAAAGGTACAGAGTGTTGTGGGAAAACTGCCTCCAGATGCAGCTCCTGCTGCCACACCAGGCAGGAATACGCACAGTGAGGCAGGGGGCACGTGGAGAGGGGAGGATTCATCTTGTAACTCATCTGCCCAGTTTCCCAGCTGTGTTCCTCAGCTGCCTGCTTGGTTCCCTGTTTCTCTGGTGCTGCTGGTCCGTGACTTAAGGGGCTGAAGCCGTTTGGCTTTGCTATTTATCAGGGATGAATTAGTGATCACAGTTCAGTTGTGAACAAGTTTTGCCATTTCAGAAAACACGAGCCCCACTGGCACAAATGGACTCAGGGCTTGGCAGGGTCAGGAACTGCTGCACTGGACAGGAGACGTAATTTCCCTCTGAAGTTAGTTTCTCCAAATGGAGTGGAAGCATGCTGGCAGAAATCTCTCAAAAAACATGCTGGCTGCTCTGCTTTCCTTGTGAGTAATGCCAGAGGGAGCCTCAGCCCACCATCTCTTGCAAGCACCAAGGAGTTAAAACAATAAAAAAATAAAGTGCCCCATGCAAATAATGTCATTTTCCTGTGTATAATAAATGCCATTGGTCATGCAGCTCTTTTCCTACCTTTTGTTAAAATGACATCTTTACGAGAAGAGCTCTTGATGAGCATCTGATAGTCTGCTGTTTGGTGGTCTTTCCTGGAGATAACAGTATATCTATACATCTTTACATCCTCTCGGCCTAGAAGTGGCTGTGTGGAGATCAGCTCTTCATTGCTATAACTGGAGTGTAAATTAGAATTAAAAGGAGTTGCCACTCTGGAAGGGAAATGGAAGTTGGGAATATGACACCTTCTTCTTCCCCTGGGGAAGCCAACCACTTCAGCTGAGTGGTTATTAACCAAAAGAGGAAGATATTAGATTGGAGATTAGGAAAAACTGTTTCTCTGAGAGGGTTGTCAGCCCCTGTGCCAGGCTACCTGGGGAGCTGGGGGAGTGCCCAGCCCTGGAGGGATCCCACAGCCGTGGAGCTCAGGTGCTGAGGGCTGTGGGTTAGCGGTGGGCTGGGCAGGGTGAGGGGAGGGCTGGGACTCCAGGAGCTTCAAGGGCTTTTCCAACCAAACAATTCCATGATTCTGGGTCACCCCAGAGGAACAGAATGATTTGTTTTGTGCTATCAGATTACAAGTCTGTAGCAAGCAGACCCTTTTCCACATGCCCAGGTTTCACAGGCTGTTGCTCTGCAGGTGTGAAGATGCTCTGCGCAAGAACAAGAGCCTGATCGGTCCGGACCAGAAGGAGTATCAGCGGGAGCTGGAGCGGAACTACCACCGCCTGAAGGAAGCTCTGCAGCCTCTCATCAACAGGAAGATCCCACAGCTGTATAAGGCAGTGCTGCCAGTCACTTGCCACAGGTGGATATTTGATTTTACTCTTTCAGCAGAGAGAAGGAGGGTGTGAAACTGGGGTGTCTCATCCTCCTAGTGAACGTCTGGCATGTGTTTGTTTCCAGTGATGGCTCTTTTGGCAGAGTCCATCCCTTTGCCCTTCTGTCCTGACCTCAGAGCACATCCCCTTCCCAGCAGTTATGGCAGGTGGTGTTTGCAATGGTTCCTTTTGTTCCTAATCAGGGAGACATTTTCATTTCATCCTGCATACCTTTGCCTTTTTGTATTCAAACCCACCTTTTGTGTGGCAGGACTTTGAGATTTCTTTGTTCCCAGTGAAACTGGGATGAGATGCTTCAGGAGCAGGTAGGGATGCAAAAGTAGTTGGTGTTTTCCATGCTGGAAGATGGGTCAGCTGGAATCTGGGCTTTCTGTTCATCTGCAGTTCCCCACTGGGAGCGTATGAGGCAGGTGAGAGCCCTCAGCACTGTAACCCCTGGCACCTGAGCAGGGCAGCTTTGGGCACACAGCGGCTCAGGCTCCCAGGAAAGGAGCAGAAGTGTTTCCCAGCAGGTACCCTCCATGTAATCCTTGACTTGGCAACCTCTGTGTGCCCCCCACCCCGTGGGGACTGGCAGCCCTGAGAGGGGTTTCTGGAAGGTGCTTTGTGAGCACTGAGCAGGAGGGTGATGGTGCTTTTACAACAGACCCTCCAGATGTGTGTGAATGTGGACTTCAGCTCATGTCCATGCCTTTGGCTTAGGACACAGCCCTGGTTTTGAACCTTTGCTCCTGTAAGTGTTGTTTAGGGGGGAAGAGCAGTGGGCAACATAACAAATGTTAAGAAAAGAAAAGCTTGGCAAAATGACATTATACAAAGATCAGAACTTAGTGTTGCCAGCTCACACAGCAATGCTGAGCTGTGTGTCTGTAGCTGAGTTGGATGCATTTTTCTGTCTGCTGAATGCTGCAGTGAGGGCCTTTCCCTCACCACCCAGGTTCCTCACCTTTTTAAGCTCTTCCCAGATCCCATGCTGTGTGCTGGCTATTCTCTTGCTGAAGTCAGCCTTCCTTGGCTGGGGATAGTGTGAGCACCAGGGCCTGGCAACCTTAGAGGTGCTTCTGTCCTGGTAATTATTTGTCATCTTGTGAAATTCAGCCTGTGCAGGGAGTCTGATACAGGTATTCCAGGGCAATGCCACTTAGAGGTTTATTTGAAAGGCTTAAAGAAGGTGTCATTAGTGCAGATGCTTTGTGCTGCGTCTTTCTCTACGGCCACGTGGATTTCAGTTCCTGTCACCTTTCACACCAGTAAACCTGGGGCAGTTGGATGATCCCAGACAGACCCCAAACCCATTTCATTTGAACAGCAACAGGTTAATGTGAGTGCATTTAGGTTTTTTGTAGCAGCCAGCTGTAGAAAATACTGGAAGTCAAGTAGAGAATCGTTCATCTGACGAGGCTTCTTGTTTCATCGTGGAAAATATGAGCTCATCATGTTATTTTCTCTCCCTCAGAGACTCCTTCAGCAGGATGAGCCTTCGCAAAATGGATATCTAAACGAGTTAAAAACCAAAACCAAAACAAAAGCACTTAAAAGTAAGGTTTTGAAAAGAAAAGAGCCTTGTTATCAGCGCTGGGAATCAAAGAAGTTTTATTGTGAAATAAAACTTGGACTTCATCCTGGACCTCCCACACACCTCTTCCTCCATCCAAGTGTTCAGTGGCCAAAAATCGTTCTGAATTGTCAAATGTAGACTTCTCAATGTTTGCAAAAAGAAAAACAACGGTGGCAGTGGTATCCAGAGTCTTGGTGATAAGCTGTAAACTTCCCTGTTTTTTAAGGCATTTTTATGACTCCAAGGTACACTAAAGGCATTTACCTTTATTTATAGCATTACCTGATGTTAAAGTTATTTCCTTTTAGTTCATATATTTAATTTATATTAGGACCATAAGCAAATGCATTTTTTGAAGTTTTTAATGTAGTGATGATGGTTATTTTGATGGTACTATTAAATATGTGAATGTTTACACTTTAATTCCCTGTGCATTGGACTTCAGAGCTCGTCCTCCTCAGGAAAAAGGGTCAAAGAGGTAAGTCTTACACTAACACTTCTTAACCAAGTGGTGATGTTTTTATTATCCCTCTCCTTTTGCCTTTGTAACTCTGAATACAAATTGCTGCAAAGAAAAATGATTCCATCTGTAGCCATGGGAGGAATGGAGGCACTTCTTGGGGGGGTCCTATTAACATTTACAAATATCTAAAGGGTGGGTGTCAGGAGGTTGGGACATCCCTTTTTTCTATAGTAGCTAGCAACAGGACAAGGGGTGATGGGGTGAAGCTGGAACACAAAGTTCCATTTAAATATAAGGAAAAACAATTTTACTGTGAGGGTGAGGGAGCCCTGGCACAGGCTGCCCAGAGGGGTTGTGGAAGCTCCTTCCTTGGAGGTCTTCAAGACCCACCTGGACATGTTCCTGTGTGACCTGATCTAAGTGAACCTGCTTCTGCAGGGGGGTTGGACTAGATGATCTCTAAAGGTCCCTTCCAACCGCTATCATTCTATGATGCTATGATCTTGTTATCACCTCACCTCTTCCAGTGCCAGTGAAGCAGAGTTTCAGCATGACTTCTGCCTCTACATGCTCATTTCCAGCAGCTGGGGAGTGCCCCCAGCTCAGTAATCTCTCCAGATCTTTCTGCAGTTGAGCTCAGCAGGGACGTGCCACTATAGGCAGCTTTTTGTGTCCCTTTATCAATTTAAAAGCTGTCTTGATTGGGAATAAATAACATTAAATGATTCCAGAGTTTTAAGTTAAAAGCCTACACGAGAGCATTCCTCACAGAGAAAACCATCTGGTTTGCAGCAGTTCCTGCTGGCTAACACAACACTTCATGGAAAAGTTGGAGCAGAGTACACAGCTCCTAAATCTAGTCCTTTCTGTTTTTCCTCTCTCTATTGAATGAGGGCTCTTGGAAGAGGTGATATGTGATTAAACAAGCTAATAACTTCTGTATAAATCCCTGAATGTGCATACATATCATGGAATCATACATTCATGGCATTGTTTTGGTTGGAAAAGACTTTTAAGGTCATGGGGTCCAACCCCTCCCCTCACACTGCCAAGCCCACCACTAAGCCAGGGCCTCAGCACACATGTACACACATATCTATAAAGCCCCAAAGTTGATTAACATACTCTCTTACTATATAAAAGGAAAGAAAAGGTTGATAGGTGAGCTTTTATGAGGGCAAACATTACACACCATCACTTCCATTTTGCATTTGGCTTTTGAAACCTAAATAGTTGTTACCTTTGGTTGTAGGACAGATTCCTGTATGTCAGAAGGTGGAGGGGGGTGTTTCTTTGGGGTTCACTCCCTTCTGTTTTAGCACCTGTAGCTGCAAGTGCCCACCCTTCTGCATCTGCAGGAATGGTTTTGGGTGGGGAGGGCTCTGACAGCTTCTTAGCACTGGTGCCTTTTAGGGGCTCTTCTCAGCTTCCCAGTCTCTGACCATTTCCCTGAGTCATCCTGACCACAATCCATCCCCACCCAGTTCTGTTGGAGGTTATAACACAGGGAAGCCTGCATGGAGTTTCTTGCAGAAAGAAAAGCCACTTCTCTAACCTGAGCCTTTGTTTTTGTCCCCTTCCTGAGACATTTCAAAGGCCTACTGCAAAGCCCAGAGGTGTTGACAAGGCTTTGGGAGCTGAATGGGAGTCAGGGACTCTCGTCATGGAAAGTATTAAGGAAGGAAGGAGGAGCTTTGCAAGAGAATGATAAAGAGGTATGCAAAATATTTACCAAGGGGAAACAAATCTCCATAGCCATCAGAGAATGAAACCTTAGTTTACAGTAGTCTTTGGTTGTTGTTTCTTCAGCTAGGAAAGTACCTATTTTAATCCACAGCTTGTATCAGTATCATTTGATTTTAGTGGATGGCCCCATGTCAGCATAAGTCTGACTAGCTGATCTGATACACAGCTCAGAAATGTGTCAGGCTCGAGCCTGGTGTCGTGGAAAGCTCAGACTGGGCAGCCAGGATGTGTTTTCCATTGCAAGTAACTAGAGGCCATGTGCAGGGCAGGACAGGAGTTACTGTGGCAAGCAACTAGTAAATGTCCCAAAAACTCCCAGCCCCTTTCTCCTGAGGCCAGGGAAGAGGTTTCTCATTCAGCATGTTCCAGCTGATTGTGGTTTCTGTTCAGCTGCCTGCAAAGGATGTTTCTCTGTAGCTGTACTGCAGGAGGGAGGCAGCTGAGCCTTCCTTCCATTGCTTTGTAGCCAATATTGGTTGAATGTAACAGTATTTTGTTTCCTTGGAACATTTCCTGTTCCTGCAGTTGAATGAGAAAGATAAGTCTTGGATCAAGCTTGGAAAAATAAACTTCCATTCACAGGCTGAAATTCAGCAAAGCCCCTCCTGCAGGCAGTAAAACATAGTGTTAACACGCTTTGGCCACCCTTGCAAGGTAAGAGCACAGTTCTTTTCCATCTAGCTGTTGCTTGGTTTAGACTATGAAATTATTTATTGGTGACAGTGCTTTGGAAAAAGGAAAGATCTTGGTGTATTTGTGAGTCCCAGTGTTTCTCCTCTGCAGGAGAGAATTCCTACAGACATCTCTTCAGCATGAGGTTAGAAGCACCTTCACACTCACTCGAGGCTTTCTTAGGCTGATTTCTATTGACAGTACAAGCTTTCTAGGCAGAAACATGTGTCTATCTTCAAGTATGTACATCTTCATTTAGGATGTACTGCACAGTCAAGGGCTGTACACAAATCAGAGGTCCACCCTCATTGCTTAGTGGAAAATACACCAAAGGTATTTTTCACGGGTTACTTCGGTGTCTGGGTGACTTTATAATAAACAATTGTGAAAAGACTCAAGTACTGCAGAACAAACTGGAGGTTTCTAGGGCTTTTTCCCTGTAAATAAATCGATTTGGATGTGCAGAAGCTGAGATCTATTCAGAAAACAAGTGCATACTCCCACCTTGTGCATACTGCCTTGTACCTCTGCGGCAGCACTTCCTGCCCTTCCATCCACCTTAGGACAGCAGGGGCAAGCATCCTGTTCACTGTCCTTCTTGGAAGGGTGTTAATTGCACTTTACAGGTTTCATCTTAACATTTTTAGCCTCTAATAGATGATTTTGTGTGCTTAGTGCCAAACATTGTGGTTGCTTGTACAGTGATCAGCTTCCCTTGCCCTCTGCCTTACCTCTGCTCAGCCTGTGCCTTCAGATGAGGAAACGCTGGATGAAAATCGGTTAAAAACCAGAGAACATTATATTTTAAAGCACATCTTCCATTTCTCTAAGATAGTTTCCCAACTTTTAACGTTAACAGTGCCCAACTCCCTTTCACTTCCCCCTGCTCCCTCTCCAAACAGAAAAGTCTGCTCTGGCCATCTCAGATGCGTATCTCAAACTTTTTATTTCATATTTACATTAACAAAGCATCCAAGCCAAATGCTTCTCCCACACTTCAGGGAGCTCCAAGTACAAATGAACTGTTAAAAGATCACCACTAAGTTCCAAATCCACCCAGATATGCATATTAGAGGCCTTTACTCTTAGAAGTACAAAATGATTTTAATTACACTACAACCCCCCCCCCCCCATTTTGAAGTATTAATCACACCTATTTACACTTTTGCCCATTTAACACCTATGCAACAAAGATGCAAATCAGACCATTCAAAGCGGTTCTATGGAGTTCTGTTCCTTCCAACACACAAGGCTACAGGACCCTCCTGCTGTGCTCCTGAGTGGTACAGAACTGCTGGAGAATAAACCACAACGCTTACCCCGAAGACTAAATAAGCATTACTTCCCCACTTACAAAAATACACACCTTCCGAGGCCAGCTGCTGGTTAATGTACATTGAACTCCAGGAGAGGGATACAAATACATTTTATTTCTTTTTAAAAAAGCTAATAATACAAGAGGCATGTGTGAGACCTAGAGTTGTGTTAAAACCACTACCCTGTGCTGGATGCATCCTGCAGGGACTATACAAACGGGTACGTCTAAAAGGTCGTCACCACTATTCTCCAGCGGGGAAGTTCTGATGCAGGTTAAGGTCTGTGTCATGGTTTTGTTAATTCACGTTGAGCCACTTACACCAAACAAAAAGACCAGAAACGTTATGATCCTGTAGCTTCAAAAAACCAGACAGCTCCCTCTTCCAGGTGTTTTTTGGATGCAAATCAGACTGAGTGTATGCAAATCCCTAATATTTACAGTCCAAATACAGTATCACTCTACAATTTTCTTATAAAACAGTAGGTAAGGAGTCGATGTAGATGACGATGTCGGGGACAGAGAAGTCAGAAAGTCCTTTTCCTCCGTGACCTTCACCTCAGAATCATCAAAAAGCAACCACTTTCCTTCATACTCCTTCAGGCTCTGCAGCACGTAGAGAGCTTTGTTCTCCAGTGCGCCGGACGCGATGCCGTTGTGCTGGCCGTGCTCTGCGCTGCACTCTGCGCTCCCACTGCTGCTGCCGCCCTCGGGGTTTCTGCTTTCAGTAACTACGTTCAGAAACTTGTCAGGGTTAGCTGGCTTGTTGGTGTACAGGTCACAGTCAGACTTGCTCTTCTGCCCCCCGAGCAGTCCCACAGCTTCCATGTTCTTTTTGCTCAGGACTTTCCCCGGCTGCGCGGTCCCGTTGACTCTGAAGGAGACTTCGCCGTCGTCGTAGTCTTCAGCCACGGTTCTGGCCTCCTCCTCGTTCAGGGGCTCTGGCTTAATCATTTCGTGCGTTTGGTCGGTGATGAAGTTTCCTGTATCCAGCTCCAGGCTGCTGAGGTCTGTGATTTTGACAGAAGCTGTGTAGTGTCCGCTGCTGATGGTGATGCCGCTGTGCATCACCACAGCAAACAGCCCGTAGGTGTCGTTGGTGGGCTTCGTGCTCCATTCCTCCAGGGACAGCTTGAGGGGGGTCAGCAAGGGAGTGTTTATCTTGGACAGTCCACCGTAGCAATCAAACCTTTGGAAGAAAGAGAAAGTTAAGACCTCTTGCCACAGCAGCTCACTGTAAATGCTGCTGAAGCAGCCCATACGTTCTATCTCTAGTCTATATTCTTCTCTAACAGAGACATGGGTGAGCTCCATGGGAGAAACTGCTCACTTCTCACCTTGCTTCTCACCAGTATCCCTGTCCATTAGAGACATCTATACCAATGTACCACATCCTACAGCCAAGGAACGATGGATTTCAGGGATTTAAGAGGTTCCCTTTATTCTGAAGAAGTGACTACAGTTCCTGTGTGAATAGTGACAACAAAAGAAGTCAACCCAGCGTCCCGTTAGCACTGGTGCTTCTGTGCATGAACACGTGCACTGCTGCCCAGACACCCCCCTGCCTTCCACATCGATACAAACCAAAACACCTCCTCAGCATCCAGGGCTGAAGTAAAGCAGGGCTGGTTTGAGGTTTCCAACCCCCACCCAGACCTTTTGAAAAGTCCTTCAGTAAATAAAGGAATACAGATTGTATTTTATTTCCAAGGAGCTTTAAGGTCACTCAGAAAACCTGAGCCCATGCTAGTGCCTGGTAGCATGCTGCCCGTGGTAGTGCACTGCTTGTCTAAGGGTAAGTTGCTAACACTTCCTCACTATGAGGGGTCCTTCATTAATTGTCCTGTACATTACTCAGGTTTTTCTGACAGTTCCCTAGCTGACGTACTTTGGAAAGGCATCTGGTGTTCCAGAAGTACTCAGCATTTTGTGTATCATGCACACATTCACAAGGACAAGCGTTCAAGTCCTTTCATTACAACACCAATCTCCTCACGAGCTTGCAGAGAAAGTAAGTGTTGGGACTCCTACGTCACCGTCCGTGAGCCTCCTCGGATGCTGCTGACCTCACATCATTTACAGATTGCATCAGCCCAACTTAATGAAGCCCTTTGCTGAGCCACATGTTACCATGTTATAAGAGATTTCAGTGATGATTCTGTCTTGCTCAACTCTTAGGGTGTCGTAGGGGAAAAATACAGGGACATCTAGACAAAGAGCTAAGTGCATTTTATCCTCAGGATGAACCAGCTCTTGAATACAAGGAATGGTACATATGGCATAACAGTGCCAGAATAACTGCAGTAACAGCATAGTATTTTTGTTGTACTGGGTTTAGGTGTGATTCTGCTGAACATGTCCCTGAGTTTCAGTCATGAAGAACCTTTATAAACAAACATAAATATACTGACACACACACACAGATGGCCTCAGTCACTCCAGCCTAATTATCTGAAATGTCCTTTTGGATCTCACCAGACACATTTGACTCCACCAAAAAATAACCCCCACAAAAGAGCATATAATCAGAAATAACAAAACTCAGGTCTTCTGAAAATCCCTATAGGTGGTAGCCACAAGCAGAGATATTCAGAAGAGAGCTGCCAGTCACAGAAACTGCTTGCTGATACTGCAGATCAGAAATCCAGTTCCACTCGAGCACACCGACAGTCATATTAACAGCAAACATTTAAAACACAGGCTCTACCTTTCTTCTGAATGAGATCCAACATCAGAAAGATTTGGAGAGGAGGAAATGAGAGGAAATCTGTTCCTACTAGCTTTTTGTTCTTCTGAATGATAAGACTTTGAAGACAGAAGAATTGCATGCCAAGTACTCTGTCTCCTCTGACTGACACACAGTAGTTCATAAAAACAAACTCCTTTTCTGCAGCTCCATCTTCCCAGGCCATCAATTAATGGAACTTTACTCACGGCGCTGCAGTAATACCTCCTGTTATTACAGACCCTGGAAGGCTTCAGCTACTATGCTGCAACACTTTTAACACAGAAGGCTGTGAACTATTCCAGATACAGAGTTCCAGTGGCAGAAGCTTTGCTGTCAGACATGGGTGTTAACAAAACCTGGCCTTAAAATATGAGACAAACCCCACCTGCTTTTACCTGATACCATTTCACACGACAAAAATCCAATTTCCTCACCAGGTGTTAAATTTATGTAGTGGAAATGCTTAAGTACATGTTCCAAGTCACACATTTCTTCTAACAGCTTCCCAGGCTGAGCACACGCGGCCCAGCGTATTCTTCCCCACACAGACACTTGTCAAAGGTAATTGCAACTGGCTGCTTTATCTAAAAAAATCCAAATATTTTGCAAGCCAGCATCTAGAACAGATGAAGCAAATACCTACTAACTGCAATTACTTACATTGCCATTCCTCTCTGCTTTGTTTCTCTTCATTTATTTAAACTCAGTCTCCAGAAAACTCAGTAGAGCCCAGCTGAGCAGCTGACAAGATTTCAACACTTTATTGGAGCCAAGAGAAGTTGTACAAAGATTCTTAGTTTTAAAAAATCTTTGTTTAAGGCCAACAAAACATGACTGTTATTACTTTCAGGGCAGACCATTGCTGCCTTATCTCTGAGGAGAGTAGTAGTTTTACACTAAATATTACAAGTGTACATAAGCCAACTGGGGGAAGCTCCAAAGCTCATTGTTCAGAAACCAGTGTGAGAGTGACTGGATACTACAGAACCAGCCAGTGCTTTGCTTTGGTGGCTCTTCCCCACTTGCTTTATTACTCCAAATCAAGATGTTTAAAAATGACTTGGTTTTGTCCAAGAGGAAACATCCAAGCCAAAAACTGGGAAAGAACCTTCCAAGCAGTTTCAGCTTTGTCACTGACTCCAGTTCTGATTGTTTTCCTTAATCTCTGGCTGCTAGCACTTGGCAGAAAATGTCTGACAGGATTCAGAGGACACGTGAGGAACACCATGAGAGATTGGATTCAGTCTGACCCGGATACAGGTCTGAGAATTTTGGAGCAAGCACCTGCAGATGGCCAGGACAGAGGTAAGCAATTCAGGAGATGGCTGGTTAACCTGCAAGCACTTCCTCATAGAAGCAAAAACATAACCAATGTAGGAGCAAACTGCAGATCACTTTCAGGTTTCTTTCCAGGTGGACATCTCGAGCTGCATTTCTTTTCTGAACAGCCTGTAATCATCCCAGGACATCATCTCACACCAAGAGCCACTGTCCTCTGCCTTGTGACAGTCATATAGTACATAAAGCAACAAAAAGACAATTCTGTATGTTGGGATCTTAGGTGTGTATGAAGAGATGTAAGCAGACATTACAGAGACAGAAGTAGTTTCCTTTCTGCTTTGTCAGAAACCTGGGTACTCCTAAACAAATACTAAAACGAGGCAGAGAGGGAATTCTAGTTATTAACCTTAGCAAACTACCTGATCCTTGACACTGTACAAGTCTTATTTATATTGACCAGCTATCAACACTTGCTGGTACATTTGGTATCTGTACAGTGCCAAAGGTCCCACACACTTCAAGTTCTAAAATACTGGTGGCACAAAGATTATCAACTAAATTCCACGGAAGACCTTGGGCATTAAGACTTCCTACTGGCAAGGGGGCTCTGAAGGTTAAAGCCAAACAAGAGGGAAATGCAAAGCACTGTAACCCAGGGGATTAAAGGGCAAACTCATTTGTGCCTAAAAAAAACCCATTGGGCACACCACAAAGTAGCTGAGTGTTGAGTGGCTGAACTCTGCCTTTGGGGTGTAAAACACACAGGCTGCAGCACAGCACTGTGACACCAACACAGGTTTATCTTCTTTTGCTGCATCCAGCAAAGTTAATGCAGATAGAAAAAGCTGTGGTTTAGTGAATGGTAGAAGCTGAAACTACAGGCCAAGCCTGCAAATGTTACTGAAATTGTTTAGTCTCTCTCAAACACAGTTGTCTGAAGGATCTGGAGGACTATTTTATGGTTTAAGAGCAGGTTTTTTCCTGACAAAGCCTTGTGTCATTTTTTCCATTATCAGAATCTCAGTGGAGAAACAGAGTTTACTGCAAAATGCTGTGCAGGAAGTGTCATGGCATTGCTTCATGTGTGTTACAGGACTGTAGGAACAGGGTTTGGGTGGGTTTTTTTCCTCCCTTCCCAAAGGAAATTCCTAAGCTCCTAAGTATGAAACAAAAAAAAAAGGGTAAAGAGCGCTCTCCTAGGTATAATCTCTATCAAAACCCAAGGTTTCCTGCAGTGGACAACATCAAACTGATTGCTCAGCTCTTGACCATCAAGGACCTTCATGTTACTGTATTCTTCAAAATGTTTATCTCCTGTTTTTCTTCCAGACTTGAGTACATTTGGTTAGAGACCAAAGTACTACTGTCACCTTTAGAATTCAAGTTTCTCCTCAGTGGTTCTGCTAAAGTACTCACACCTACCTTGAAACTCAGGTTATGTTAAAAAGGTGATGTTAAATGTAAGCAAAACTTTAAGAAACGTCAGGATATCAGGCTATACATAAACCAACTTCTGCTAAGAAGCCTTGTGACATTATCTTATCCTGGAGATAACTTCTGCCCCTACCTGTACAACAGAAAGCTTCAGGAAACCAGGGGCCGTGTCCAGGCACTTTAAAGTTACTTCAATCTAGAAATCTGCTTTTGGTAAAGTTAGAAAACATTTTTGCCTCTTGTGATCAGATTTCCTTTCCAACAGCACAGCGTTTGGTAAGACAGGCAGTCTGCATACTCACTCTAAGCCACTAGCAGCAAAGCACTTCAAATGAATTGTTATGACTTCAGGCATTTTATCGAACAAAAGGCTGCGTTCTGCTTCCGTGTAGTGATGGCAGTTCTCACAGAAGTATTTATCCTCTCCCACAATCCTCTCCACTGAGGCAAACTGGGAAATTGCCCATTTAAGTGTCTTCATTTCTGTTTTTGGCTCTGGAGAAACTAGAAAAGACAATCATTGCATTCACAGATCTGCCACCATTGATACTTCTAACACATTGCACCAGAGTAACGACAAAACAAAACCTGTTGAGCTGTCTTCAAAAACAAGAGACACTGTAAAGCACACCCAATGTGTATGACATAGGAAACGTGTTCCAACCTTTGAACCAGCTCAGGAAGTGATGAAAATATCACTGAATGAGTATTATGACTTAAAATCTAGGGTTTCCCCAAAGGCTGTCTTCACACGCCAATTCTGCTGCTGTGTCCAGACACGGGGTGCGTGTGTCTGGGAGCAGGGTTCCCCTCCTGAAGGCAAACTCCCAAATAAAGTCTGTGGGAACTAAAAGTAATGCCTTCAGAATTCCAAGTTTCAAAATGTGTTGTTGCCATCCTTACTTTTGAAAACCACAGAATGGTGGTTGCAAGGGACCTCTAGAGATCGTCTAGTCCAACCCCCTGCTGAAGCAGCTTCACTTAGATCAGCTCAGTAGCTAAAAACCACTTGTACATCACTACCATTTGGGAAGGATACCAGAGGACTACCACTTCCAAATGCTATGAAGGTAATGACAGTCTACAATACTGGAAAAGATCCCTTTTCACAGCAAACTTAACAAAAAGCTTGTTTCTCATTTATTTTGGGGGGGAAAAAAGCAGATCTATCTTATGAAATGAAGAAAAGGCCGAGGAATGTCTTATCCAGGAAGGAAGGGAAGACCCAGGTCAAAGGAAATGCCTATTTATAAGCAGGAAAACATGTACCCAAGGACTGCAGCAGGCATGAATATCTGAAACCATTTTCCTGCTGTCCACATTATCAGTGCTGTGTTTCCAAAGTCTAAAGTTAATCAGGACAAGAGATAACAGCACAGCCTCTAATTTTAACCGGCACAAGCAGGAGCAGCATTCCTCAGTAACTACAGCACTGTCCTTCCTCGCTGGCTGGCTGAGGCAGAAATATACTTCACAACTCTTATTTGACAATCACTTACTTTCAGAACTCTCTTCAGTTTTAGAAAGTTCATCTTCTTGCACTGGAACACTGATGTCCTGAAAATCTTCTCTTCTTTCAGTAAAGCACTCGCACTCCAGGCATCTTGTTCTCAGTACTAACTGGCCCTGGAACAGTTTCTCCACTAGTTCAAAAACAGCCAGCTCTGTACCTGGATAAAGCAGATGCCACACAGCACTTATCAAGATGCTTTTCTTTTTTTTTTTTTTCAGAAGACACATCAGAACCCAGCTATCCTTGGAAAAAAAAAAATCACTGAGTTACAGACATGGCCCTTTTAGGGACTCCAGACAGGGATGTAACAACAACAAGCTGCTCATCACCTGCAATTTTCACACTATAACCTGCTTGTAACTAAACAGGAAGCCTCTTCCTCTTGGCCCTCAAACTTTAATTTCTAAGGTTAGATTCTTGTGAAGTGTGATGGATTCACGTTCTGGCAAAGCTGTGTTTGGCATCAGTGCACTGCCTTCTTAGGGTGGCTGGTCAGCCTCAAAGAGCATCACACTTGGGGGTTTTGCCTCTTAGTATTCTCAGTCCTTTCCTCCAACACTTATTAAACTCAGTGGCCAAGTTTAGTCAAATCTGCTGAAGAAATGCAGTTTCAGGATCCTATAAACCCAGGTGGGTGGATCAGAAAGAAGGTTCCAAATTATCGTGAATGCATATGGAGGCCCTTCCCTTGTTTCATGGCACTCCTCAGATCCACATCTGCCAGACACTGAGCAGACAGAACACATCCACTGCCTTTCCTGCTTCTTGGGAAGCTTGGAAATACAGAAGGACTAAAAATATAGGGGGGGAATGACAGGATACTGTTTGTAAGGTCTTGGGACACAAAGCCATAGCAAACAGGATTTGATTCTGTTTGCTCCTGGCACTGATCCTCATTTACATCTTGAATCCACTTGCTATTTCTATGGGTGACAAAAATTAGGGATGATACAAACCTGATAATATTCTGCCCTTTGTGTGTGTGTGTGTGTGTATCACACAACGATTACAGACTGTCAGAGCAGTGCTTCTGGGGGTCTAAGCTCAATGGGTCGTGTTATACAAAACATCACAAAGTGCATAAAAATAAACTCTTTCATGAAAAGCTTTTTCAGTTCCTGGAAATGTAATTTGTCTCTTCAGAGCTCTACTGGGTGTGCAGGCTGAAAGCTGACTTCCCACACACAGCAATCTCTTACTCAGAGTAATGGTAAGCCCATACACTTGTTCACCAACCTTCCTTTTTTGGCTCTTTTTCGTTACGGCTTTCCCCAGGAGACGCTGGCTCACAATATTCCTCTTTGATCCTCTCACCATTTTCACACTTTACAGATGATTCTTCAGGCTCACAGTCATCATATTCTTTCCCTGGATCTTTGGATCCCAAGTTTGTAGTTAACTTTCCTAGACTATAAAATTTAGACAGGATGCTGGGCTGTTTGCAGGAAGATTTCAACCAGTTCAATCTGAGCCGGGACTTCTTCTGCGTGGGCTTGGCGCTCTCGTTCTCACTGCAGCACCTGCCAATGGCCTCCGCTGGCGTTTCCAGCTTCTCTCCTGTCGCCTTCCTCTTGGACCTTGTTTGTCTTTGATTTTCTTCTGCTGTAATTTGCTCTTTTGATACTTTGGATTTTTTCTTTGCATTGCCTCCCTCAGCATCGCTTTTTCTTTTCCCATTTCCTTTGAGCAGCTTGTCTTCAGCTGTCTCTCCAAGGTGGCTGCTTGGTACCTTCTCGCCCTCCTCCTCAGCGGGGCTGCCAGTTCCGTTGCTCTCGGTATTTTGATCAAGTTTTTCCTCCAGTTTAGCTGCAGGCTCTTCCACAGGCAGTTTGTTCAATTCTTCCTTCTTCAGTAGCTGACATGTTTCTTGAATGTTGCCCAGGATACACTGTAGAACCTCCTGGGCATCGTGCTGCAGGTAACCTTCGTACATAGGGTTGAGCTCTCTGGTAAATGAGCAGAGCAATGAAGAGGAGTTGTTACTTACTAATTGGCTAACACAATTCCAGATTTAAATGAGGGGCTTTAGATATCACAGCATGGCAGGACTGGAAAGCACTCCTCCTGTCACAGACGGCTGTGGGAAAGTAGCTACAGCCCTGTGCGCTTAAATACACATTTAATGGCAAACACATTGTGCTGCTCCTCAGGTCAGGGAGGATGCTGACACACTTAAGGGAAGGAATTCTCCTAAATCTACAGCTGGCTTTAAATGATATTCTTACAAAATGAAAACTGACTTTCAGATTTAGGATATCATAATAGACATTAAAAACAAACTTCCTATAAGGATGCCCCCAGTTTAAGACCATCTACCTCCCCCAAGGCTCTAACACTGCGCTGCACAACAACAACAGCCTCAAAACTCCAGCAGGAAATTTCTGCCCGTGTGCTTAAGACAATTTGTACCTGAGGGTGTTCAGTAGCCTCCGTGGCTGAGTGGCAAGTTCGTCCGTGTACTTTTCTGGGTTTAAGAGAAAGCTGGCTTGAAGCTGCTCAACTGAAAGAATGAGCGAGTGCAAACTACAGATCAGTTCGTAACTTGCCAGTGGATCTTCTTTACAACTTCCCTGCAGGAACAACACAGAAAGAATGAAAACACTTGTGGTTTTGACTGTAACATCAAGCTAAAGTTTTTCTCTCCCTTAGCTTTCCAACAGACATTTGGCAGCTTTTTAGTCTGCTGTGGAAGCAGGTGAGTTTCAGACAATATATTCCTCTTCTGCCTATACTCCAACTTCCATCCACTCAAAGCACTGTGTTGTCATTGTCTTTAGGTCAGGAACATGGTGGGATACCCTCCCACGTTTCTTCTGTTAAACACAGGACTTGTGCTTACAAGTTTACAGCCACTCAAGTGGCTGTAACACAAGTTCAAAACAACTCAAATGCATCTTTGCCTGAAACAGCACTGGAGGAAACAATACTGCAAAACTTCACAGCAGCAGAAGAAAGGACAGTGAAGTTCTCCCGAGGCTCCTGACACACAGCCTCCCTCACAAAACTACAAGTAAAGGGACATCTCACAAGATACGTTACCTTTTCTGCTTTTTGCTCTCCATCCTCCTTCAAAGATTCTTTCTTCTTTGAAATGATATTATACAAATGTTTTACTCCGGTTTTAAAACCAGGACAAAAATACAATACCTGAAAGCAACAGTTTAAAACAAGAGAATGACTGGTCAAGTAAGAAGTTACTCAACATCTTTGCCCACATTTGCATCTCCCTGCGGAGCACGTGAAGCTGCAGGATTATGCACAGCAGGGAGGTGCCCAGAGCATTGCAAATAAAAACCACCCAGTCAAGGCAACCCACAGCGCACACATTTCCTGCAGTATCATCTTTTCCCTCCTCCCACTAGAATTAGGTTCCCTTCATGCTACATCCAGACATCTACATCACATCAAGCTGTCAATCTCTCATCTGTCTTTCTGAGGCCCCTGAAGGTGATCTTACCTGAAGGACGCTGTTAAGGTAACAAGTGTTACCCAGATTGTTCAGGCCCACAAAAGGCAACATGTTGTCTTTTTTCTCACAGCTAACGAGCGAGGGAGGCTGTGCTGCTGGAACAACCTGGTCACTGTTAAAACCACAGAAAACTCTGTCAGAGGCAGGTTTGGAAGATGACTCCTAACAGTGTGAGCATAGGCATTCTCTCCCCTGGCCCTCTGCCGCCTCAGAGTTAGCTTACAGGATCAATGATCCATATATCCTCATCAAAATTGTGTCAAAGTGCTTCTGAGAGTTGTCTGTATGGTTGGACAGAGCACTCACACACACACTGCTCAACTCTTCTCTCTCACAGACTGTTCTTACACTTCTCTGCAGCAACCTACACTAAAATAGACAGGTTTACAAGACACAGGCAAACATGCTCTTACTTCCAACACATATATTGCAAATAATATCAAGAGACCAAATTAAGGCACCAGAAAAGTTCTCTTTAAAGTACTTTTAAGTAGCTTTTTTAAGGCAGCATTAAGAAAAAAAGTGTCTAGCAGCTATCTCCTGCTCCTGCCCCCTGCTCCAGATTCACATCGCTTCCCTTCTGTGTGCGAACCCGAAGGGTAAGGACAGCACAGCACCTAAAGCCACACAGCACAAATGATAATGCACTGCACTGACACCAGGGAATTTTAAAGCCAGCTATGTGTTTGTAATTGAATATGATTAAGCAATTTTCCTCACTAGCTGCAATTAAATTAGTTGACAGGTTTGCTCAGGGCTTGAAACACCCTAATGAGCAACAGTCAGTTCTTTTACTTGCAGCAGTAGTAACACTTAAAAGTCACGTTTTCCAAAACCCTGCATTTAAATGCAATTTGTGTAATACTCTGAAGCTGAATTAACTTCAAATAACCTAACTTCAAGATATTAAACAGTTTATGCCAGACAGGCAAACATCCATAGCACGGTAAACTTGCTTTCTGAAAAGTAAACCGTTGAGGAAGCTCATTGCTTTGCCTAGGCTGAGCTGTGGTGAGCACGGTGACTGACTTGGCTTAAGGGTGCATTTAGCCCATGTTCCCGTACACAGCCCAGCCGCGTGGCCGGAGCAGCGCCGTTCCGCGCACCGCCCGTTCAGCAGCCGGGCTGCCCTTCCCAACGCCACCACAAACGCTAATTCCGAGCGGAAAAAAACTCTTACGCACATCTCGGAGCCCCTGAATTCCGAACTCTTTTGTTCATTTTCCTGGGACTCGGTGAAATCCAGCGCTCTTTTCGCTTCCTTTTTTTGGAACAGCTTCAGCGAGAGCCTGTTCTTCTTGGAGGGGCTGCCTCTGGCGGGCGCGGCGCTGTCACTCGGCAGGACCCCGGGCATTTTTCCTGGCGGGCAGGGGCGCGGGAGGGGCGGCCGGCGCGGCCGGGACGCGGCGCTGGGCGCTCACACCTGCCGCGCACACACACAACACACACGCACGAGTCGCCATTTACTCTTTGGGCGGGAAGCAGCAGCGCGCCGCGGAGCCCCTCGCGCCGTGCTCCGGCAGCCGCCTCCCCGCTCCGCGGCGTCTCCCTCACCCCTCCCCGCCAGCCCGCCCGTCCCCGCCCGCCGCCCGCCCGCCCGCCCTCCCTCGCGGTGTCGGCGCGCCCGGGAGGCCGCTGTCCCGGCGGCGGCCGCGGGCCCGGCGGGCGGCCGGCGGCGGCGCGTCCCCTCACCGCTCCGTGTGGGCGCGGCGCGGGCCGCCGCGCGCCGGTTGCCATGGAGACCGCGGGGCGCCCCGGCGCCGCTCGCCCCGACACGGGAAACTTGGCGCGTTTTCCGCGCCGCCAGGACCCACGCCCTCACCCCTCCTCGCGCCCGGGCGCCGCCGGCCGCCCGGCTCAAACGCCGGAGCGGAAGCGGCCGCCGGCGCACGCCGCAGCTGAAAGGCCATGGCGCCTGCGGCCGCGCGTCTGCCGCCGGCTCGCGGCGGCCGAGCCACGCTCCCCCGCACGGGCCCGGTGGCGGCGCCGGGGCCGCGCTTCCGCCGCCGCCCGCCGTCAGGCAATTCGCCGGGCAGCCCGCGGGGTCCTGCCTGGGCGCGCGCGGGCGCTGGTAACGGCCTGGCCGAAGGGCTCGGTCTCGCGAGGGGGAGGGCGGGGCGGGGTGGGCGGGAAGGGGAGGTGGCTGGGCCGAACCATTCCGCAGAGACACCCCCCGCGCCAGCAGCGGTGGATTGGTCCCCTCTAGCCCCGCCCTCTCCCGCCTCCGCCAATCACGGCCAGAGGCGCGCTGGAGCGGGCCCGAGATAGCGGCCGGGGCGGGGGCTGCGCGCCCTCAGTCCGCGCGGCTCCTCCCGCCGCACCGCCCCGCTCCCCAGCACCGCCCCGCCCCGCTCCCCAGCGCCGCCCCGCCCCGCTCCCCAGCACCGCCCCGCTCCCCAGCACCGCCCCGCTCCCCAGCACCGCCCCGCCCCGCTCCCCAGCACCGCCCCGCTCCCCAGCACCGCTCCGCCCCGCTCCCCAGCGCCGCCCCGCTCCCCAGCACCGCCCCGCTCCCCAGCACCGCCCCGCCCCGCTCCCCAGCACCGCCCCGCCCCGCTCCCCAGCACCGCCCCGCTCCCCAGCACCGCCCCGCTCCCCAGCACCGCCCCGCCCCGCTCCCCAGCACCGCCCCGCTCCCCAGCACCGCCCCGCTCCCCAGCACCGCTCCGCCCCGCTCCCCAGCACCGCTCCGCCCCGCTCCCCAGCACCGCCCCGCTCCCCAGCACCGCCCCGCTCCCCAGCACCGCCCCGCCCCGCTCCCCAGCACCGCCCCGCTCCCCAGCACCGCCCCGCTCCCCAGCACCGCTCCGCCCCGCTCCCCAGCACCGCCCCGCTCCCCAGCACCGCCCCGCTCCCCAGCACCGCTCCGCCCCGCTCCCCAGCACCGCTCCGCCCGGCTCCCCAGCACCGCCCCGCTCCCCAGCACCGCCCCGCTCCCCAGCACCGCCCCGCTCCCCAGCACCGCCCCGACCCGCCCCCCAGCACCGCCCCGCTCCCCAGCACCGCCCCGACCCGCCCCCCAGCACCGCCCCGCTCCTCAGCACCGCCCCAGCGCACAGCCCATTGCAGCCGGGCGCCAGGCGGTGAAAAGCGAGCGGTGGGTGGGGCTGGGGCGCGCTGCGGGGCTGGGGGCGGAGCCGGAGCCGGGGCCGTGCCGTCCCTCAGGCCGCAGCCGCTTGTCCCGGCCCGGGGCCCTCGGCGGTCTCAGCGGCGCCCGGTGGCGGGCGCGGCCCGTGGGCGGCGGGAGCGGCCGGTCCCTTGCAGGGCCGGGTGGTCGTGGTGTTGGTGCGCAGCGCCGTGGGAGGGACGCGGCTCGGCCTGGCTGGGAGGGGAGAGACGGGAGGATCGGCCAGTGCGGCCTTCAGCGCTTCCCCGCGGCTCCAGGCTGGGGGGAGGCCGCGGGCCGGCGGCTCGGGGCCGTCCGGCGCTTGCTGGGCCCTCCCGGCGTCGCATCAGGGCGCATTGAGGATGGGACGCCTTAAGGATTCAGCCTCATTCTCTAAAAATACATAACCCAGTGCACTCCAAGCTTACAGCCTCCTCTGTGCAGTCGTAATCCAAGGATTACACTCGTAACTCCCACGACATCGGAGCAAAAAAGCTTCACCAGCACAGGCAGGACGAATGCAATAAATCAGAGCTTCTCTGGTGCTGTTAAGACTGCAAAAACGCTGCTCTAGGGATCAGTACGCTCATGAAGGATGGTGTGTGGGAAAAAAGCTGTAGCTTGTTCCATTCTGCTCCTTAAAGTGGCCCCTGCAGAGAAGGTTTGCTGACAGTGCTCTACCAGAAGGTCAGCGGAAACCTTGATGTATAAACAATGCCTGAGTGACTCAGGCCGAGGATGTTTGGGAGTAAAGATGCTGCTTCTTGTAGCTGTAGATTCATCACAGCCAAGACTTCTTTACCAGACTTGATGTTTTTGCAGTGAAGAAAAAAGCTCTTTTTGACAGTGAAGCTAATGAGAGGTTGTAAAATACGTCTTCCTACCTCTGGAAGTGTCTCAAGGTAAAGGTCAGGCCCCTGTGACCCTATCAGTGGGTGCTCTCCATGCTTAACCTAAAGAGAAATGCACTTCTTTTTTAATTGAAAGAATGAAATATTTGAAATCTAATGTCAGTCCTGCCACAAAGTGAACATCTGTGGCACACACAAGCATTCTGTTTATGATGAAAGGCCTCAGTGATTTGTTTGTGGCTTCACTAGCAGTGAATGATGAGGTCTTGTCTTCACATACACGATGGCTTCCATATTTCACAAATCCATCTGGCGCTGAAAATTGCTCTTTATTTCCTCCATATAAGGTCTTCTGTTTTTCACAGCTCTCCCCTGGCAGGACCTGGGCCGTGTGAGATGGGAGAAACATGATGGAGGCGTTGCTGCAGTAAATATTTCACAGGAAACATGAAGCAGCTCCTTCATATACCCCGATGCATCGTCATTGAATATGGCCCCAAAAGGTCAGAAATCTGTTTCATAAAAGATTCATCTTTTCTCCTGAGAACTAAGGGGCTCCACCTGGCTTTTCTTTAAGCACTGCTGTTACCATTTCTGTTATAAGATAAGCCCATTAAGCTTGAATACAGTTGTTCATTGCAATTCCACCTGTGACTCCACTGGAAAACTTTTGTTTCCTGATTCCCCATCATCATTATTTCGGCCAAACCACACACACTTCACTGGTGGTCTTTACTTGGAAGTTACAGCTTTTAAAGACAAAGCCAATATGATTGTGAGAGACATTCTGCTTTAAGTTCCCCCTCTTTCACCTGCATGGAAAACTGCAGTATGCAGAGTGTGGTATTTTGCCAACTAAACTCAGGAAAACATTAGTTGTGGCTGACTTGAGTGTACTGACTTTCTGCCTTCAGACGGTGGGTTTGAGGTCAGTGCACTTAACAGCACTTTAGAATTAAGTCCTTTAATCTTGCCCTGTTGGTTATTTTTCTAACCATTGAAAAGGACAGGGGAGTTTTCAGGTGGTTTTTTTAGTAGAAAGCAGCAGGATAGAGATGGATGTCAAAGAGATGAAGTTGGGTGGGTTGGAAGCCAGAGGACAAGGACACCCTGTTTCTCATGCAGATGGCAGCAAAGTTTGAACTGCTTACTAAAATCTCCTCCTCCCCAGCCTGTCAACCTCTCAGATTTCCATGCACTCTCTTAAAATATGGCTCCCTGTCACCAATTAACACAAGGGATTTTTTAATCCCAGCAGGAAAATGTTCTGCTTAAGGAAATAGGGATAATTCTTTCTTTTTTTCTTCTGTATCTCTCCAAAGATAGAGCAACACCTAATTAAATATTTATGGTGGCTTAGCACTCTCAATAAAGGAACTGTTGTCTAGAAGGCTCCAAAGCTTCAGCTTCTTACAGTAAAGGAGTGTTTCAAACACAGGCCAGAGAGGGAGCAGGTGCAAGAGGCAGAAATTGCACATGTATGGGCCTGAGATGCTCAAATACGTGAGATTAAACTCTGCCTAATGCTGCTGGAGGCTTCACTGGAAAAATAGCTGCAGTGGGAAACCAGAAATCTCCACAGACACCAGCCAAAAATAACTACACAAAATGCCTGGAAAGAGCAGAGTCCCCAGAGGTGGGATTTGGGGGCTCTTGGAGGAAGTCTAGAGTTCAGAGTGATGTCCCCAGCAGGAAAACAATCTCCTCTCCAACCTCTAGCTGTTACTGAATGACAGAAGGGAGAGCGATTTCCTCACTCTGCAGCCCTACCAGGCCTGTAAATCAGTCAGGGCTCCTGTACTGTTGGAATTGTGCTGTGAGTTTGGTGGAGGTTGTGCAGACAATGTGCTCTTTCAGCAGGCTGGGGTGGCCCAGGGCCCTGCCCCTGCACGGGATGCTCTGCAGCCTCTGCACCTTTTGATTTGTTCCTGAGGGACCCGATTCCTGGCCAAACACCCTACAGAAAGGTGAGAAACCCTTCACAGAAATGAGATTGCTGCCTGTGAAATGGCAAGACAGGGCTGGCTTCAGGTAGAAGGGATAGAAATGAGTGTTTAGGGCTCGTATTGTTTGGTCCTTCCACAGTTTGTGTAAGCTCTGCTCCCCTTTCACAGCCAGAAACACAGCAACAAATTGTCTGGCTCACATCACTACACCAGAAAGGAAATGTGGACTCTTCCCACAGCAACCAGCCTGGGACTGTCACAAACCCTGAGCTATTCCTACTTGATGAGCCACATCTGCTTTCAGATGATCTCAAATCATTTCATAACCCATTATTTAACTGTGATAGTGTTCAGTCTGTGCCCCTGGGAACAATTTGGCCGCTGTCCAACTGCAGGGCCTTTGAGAGAGGTCCCTCTCCAGGGCTTTGCCTGGCTTCTAGCAACTCAAGAGGGCGAGCTTGTGGGAGCTGATGTCAGACCAAGGGGGTGAGGAAGCAGCAGAGCTACTGTCTCATACCAGGGGGTGGGATCTTCTTCAGCAGACTTTCCTAATGTGGGTCACAGAGCAACTCCTCCCCACCTGGGAGGGACTTGGGGAGTTAGAGCAGCTCCAGTCTAGCCCAAAAGCTTTAGAGGAGACATCCATAAAGATACAGCCTTCAGGAAAAGCAGGAGATAATCAATGAGAAATTGCTGCAGTTCTGTAAACTCCATGGTAAAGCCTGCAAGGAGCTCCTTTTTGTTTCAGCTTGCAAAGGCAAAAATTTCACTTGGAGGCCTGAGCCACAAACCACGACGAGCTGGTGGATGGATACACAGCCCTCCATGGGCTCCTCTGTGCAGGAGGAGCTTTATCAGTTTAGGGATCAAGATGCTTAGCTCCTGATCCTGCAGGCAGTATGCAGCCTCAGCTCTCATCTGTCTCTCTCTTATAGAAGACACAGTTGGATGTGATCTATGAACTTCCCAGAGCTATGCATGCATCTGCTATACCTAAGGAAATAACAGCAGTTGCACCCAGAATGCAGAGACAAAGCAGATCAGTGCATAACCACACAAACCTGTGTTTCTGCACGCTGAACGTCTGCCAAAGGCAGGTGGTTCTGCAGCAAGGTCTGCAACAGAACCTTTCTCCTCAGATCTCTTTGCCAGCAAAGCTCTGTACTGCAGAGAGAAGTGCTCTGCAAGTGGTCCCACTGGTGAGGATTTGGTAGCAAGAGGGCTACAGGGGTGGCTTCTGTGAGAAGCTTCTAGAAGCTTCTGTCTAAGCTGTTTGAGCCAATTGGCAGCCGGCTCCAGGACAGACCCACCACTGGCCAAGGCCCAGCCCATATAAAGCATTTAAGAAGGGGAGGGAAACCAAGGCCAGCAACTGTAGACAGAGAAGAAAGAAGTGAGCTCTGCAGCCACCAAGGTGAGTGAGGAATGAGGGGAGGAGGAGCTGCAGGAGCAGGTTCCCTGCAGCCCATGGTGAGGCAGGATGGGCCCTGCAGCCAAGGAGGCTGTGATGGAGCAGAGATCCACTTGCAGCCCCGGGAGGACCCCACGCTGGAGCAGGGGAAGTGTGAGGAGTCCTGTCCCTGAGGAGGAAGGAGCAGCAGAAATAATGTGTGATCCCCACTCCTTGTCCCTGCCTTGCTGGAGGGGAGGAGGCAGGGAATTTGGGAGTGAAGTTGAGCTCAGGAAGAAGAGAGGGGTGGGAGGAAGGTGCTTGGGTTTATTTCTCATTACCCTACTCTGATTTGATTGATAAGAAATTAATTTCCCCAAGTTGAGTGTGTCTTGTCCATGAGGGTGATTGCAGAGTGATCCCCCTGTCCTGTCTCAACCCACGAGCTTTCTGCTGTGTCTCCTCTCCCCTGTCCAGCTGAGGAGTGGGAGTGATAGGAGGAGGGTAAACCCACCACAGGATGTTTTCTCCCACCTTTTGCCTGTCTGGGTGTATTTTCTTTCCCAACTCACAGCCTGCTGCTCTGATAGACCACACAGACCCGCAGCTTTGCTGGTAGTTTGGCTGCAGTCTTCTATTATGGGCTGAAATTCAAATAAGAATCCAGGTGCTGTATTGAAAGTCATCATTAAATCCACGTAACAGCTCTCCCATCTCTGTCCTCGGCCATAACTCACTCCTGGATGCTGACAGGAGGGAACACGACCTGCATGTTCTTGCACCATCTGCTGGTAGCGTCTCCCTTGACAGACACTCTTAGACCAGGTTTTGTCGTTCCTCTCAGACCTGGAGGGGTACATCCACCCGCCTCTCGAGACGGGAAGAGTCAACAGTCAGGTGAGGGCTAGACCCGTGTAGCCACATCAAGACGGTTGCTGCAGAGCCTTTTGTGTCCCTGTGGCCAGACCCACCAGCCTCCTCCAGCTGCTGTTGCATCAGCAGGAGCCAGAGCACCCAGAGTGGCAGCTTCTCCAGCCTGGATCCTGCTGATGGCTGTGGTCAAGTGTCTCATCACCCTGCAGGCAAAGCCTTTGGTGCAGACGGGTCTGTGCCGGCCCAGCAGCAGCGCTGTGCTTGATCTTGTCCCCATCACAGAGCCATTCCCTCCAAAACTGCTGAACTCCCTGCTGGAAGCTCTCAGTTGAAGAGTGGGATCCAGCAGTGCTTGTCAGGTTCCTCGCCCATCCCAGACACTTAATATCTATTAAAATGAAAGCCGGTGCTTTGTTACTGCCAGAGACATTGCCATGTGAGTGGAGTAAATGAATCACTCCAGTAAAAGCAGACCTTCATTAAAGTGTTTATGATGGTGAGGTGTGTGGGAACAGAGCTGTGCCTCCTTTCCACCCCATCCCCTCCTCAAGAAGGGGCCACAGGTGGGTCAGATAAAAAAGAATATCTCCTGGTGCAGGCTGCAGCCACTCTGCTGAGTTCACAGCTCCAAGAAGACACAACGTGAAATGCCCTTGCTTGGCTTTCACAGGAGGCTGGCACCTTTGTAAGTACCATTTTTATCCATGGGGGGCCCTGCAAAGCCATGGGGTCTCATTTCGAATCTACACTGTGTATATTCCTATCATCCTCTTTTAGTGCAAAACGTAATCACACCCTAATAGATGAGCAGTAGTCAGAGACTGGGGTGACTGATAGAAAACAGGAACAGAAAGTACAGCAAGGAAGGCAGACTTATGGAAACCTGATAATTGCATTTTACAAGTTAAATGTTAACTGAAATAAGAATTTCCCCTTCTTTAAGTAGATTTGGGGTCTACAAATGGATGTCTGAATTCCAGCAGTGGCTGCAGCAGTGCTGACTGCACTGTAAGCACAAAAATGTCTCGTTTGTGCTTGCAGACACATGGCAATTTCTTTTAGGCAACACAACTGTAGCAAATTGATTCGACAGGCAAGCTCACGTGGCCCGAGGTGCACATGGCAAAGCTGATCCCTGCGTCATAAGCAGATAAAGCATTTCCTGTACCTGGCTGGGGATCGCTGGATGTGCACAGCCCAGGACAGCACGAGGCTGGCAGCTTTTTGGGTGAGCCCAAGGCTGGTTGCTGGAGGCTGTGTCTTCTCCTCCTGGACACAGAGGTCACAGTTACCCTCCACATTTTTTCCCACCCTGCATCCAGCTGGCTGGGGTGCGTGGGGAAGCACAGACGCTTGGTTTTGCAGGTGAAAGGATGTGTGCAGTTAGGGAGAGCTCTCTGGTGTTGTGGTAATCATAGTGTTGTCCATAAAACCTTCCTAAATTGAGCTACTTTGTTAGGTTGCCATTTGCCTGTAGTTGCCTGTAGTACCCAGGCATTTCTTGCAGAAGGGTGTTTGCCTTGCTCACGCTGCCAACCCAAAGGCGACCGTGGAAGGCCGCAGCCGTGTCAGCCATGTGTGGGGAGGAGGAAGGGGCAGGATTTTAGCATTGGTGGGCCATACAAGGCAGCTCCTGTCAGCCCAGCAAAGGGGGAGCAGTTTGCAGGGAGTCTACAAAAATGGATGTTGGCACAAGCGGAACATCGTATAGAACAATAGTGATGTTGTGCTGTGTTTCCAAAAGGCCTGGATCACATCAGGCCCTGGCGCCGTCGCCACAGGCTCTGAACACAACGTGCACTTCATCTTCCTCCCAGGCCAGGAGCCTCACCCTGCTGGGTCTGTCTGCTCTGGGGAGCTGCGGGAGAAGCCCCCCAGCAGAGCAGGCGAGGGCAGTGTCTCCGGGAGGAATTCATCCCACCACCCAAGGGAAACCTGCTCCCACAGCTTAAAAACCACGCGTAAGAAAAGCCAAATCGGCTCTGGGGAACCACAGTTTTGTTGTTTTTTTCCCCTCTTCCATTGCCCTTGGAAAATGAGACCACTTTAAAGCTAAGCTGGTGGCAGCCCTCGGGTGGGACATGACCCAGGCTTGTTTCGGGCCAGTCCTGACCTCTCTCCGGGGAGTTTCACCTACTGATTTCTGTGGCAGGAAGAAATCTTGTGAGCCGGCTGTCTGGCTTCAGGAGTAAATTTAAGTGCCTGTGGCTTGACAAATAAACATTGTGAAAGCACTTAATGACTCACAACCTCGCCTAAGAATAGTTGAACTTCACAAGACCGAAATACAGAGAGGAGAATTCGGCCTGTGAGACTTCCCCAGCTGAAGGAGGAGGTGGGAGAAGGGGAGGGAGAGGCTATGGCTGCATTCCTGCCCTCCCCTCCCAGCTCCTGGCAAGCTGCATCTTGGAGGCTTCTTCAACCACCCTGTGTAATAGCCACCGCGGAGCTCTCCTCTACAAATACACAGTTGGCCACGTTTCATTTATACCCACGGCGAAGTGCTCCTGCTCTCTCTGGGCTCTTCTCTTGGATTACAAAGGGGTCACAGAAGTTTTGTGCAGATGCATTGTTACACTTCTGAGTGCCTAATGTTTTATAGAAGAGAGATTCTTTGAGTTATTGACCAAGTAAAACCTCAGTGACTGAAAAGGGGAACTGATGTTGATTCCATCTGCTCAAAGGTGCTTTTTTGGTAGCTGTTGCTTGCTTCTCTGGGGCACGCTTGCAGATGTGTATGCTGTCAGCTACTACTGCTGCACTTCTTACCCCCCACACACACTTTGTAGCACTTCAACCTAACCCCAGGTTAAACAGAACAAAACACAAGTTCAGCTGCATGTCTGTGACCACAAGAGTTTCCTGTAGGTGCCCAAAGTTTCTGTTGCAAAAGCTTTGTTGTTGTGGAGGCTGGGTCATCGTCATGGCTTTGGGGATGGGCCTAAGGGACAGGGAATGCTTCAGCTACACCCTCCCAGGAGCAGTGCTGTGCCTCGAAGGCCACAGCTGCACATCAAAGTAAGTTTGTTGTTCAGGAATGGGACATAAATACAACATAGGAGTCATCTTCCACCTCCACCAGCCAGTGATGCCAGAAAGACAAGAAAATCTTTCCAGTGTCACGGTTCCTCTTTGGGCCCTGCCAAGATAACGGGAGCAGCAGGAGCAGGGTTACCCTCATGGCACAAAGCCTGAGGGCTCCCCCAAGACTCACAGTTTACCCTTGACCCTTTGATGTGCTGTTAAAGTTGTTAGGAACTATCCTCCTCTCGTTCTGCACCTGAGTGCCTCTCAGGGCAGCTGAGCTGGGTGCTGGCCTTGTCTGTGCAGAGCCCCAGCCATTCCTGGGCTGGGTA
This sequence comes from Colius striatus, assembly GCF_028858725.1. Taxonomy (NCBI): domain Eukaryota; kingdom Metazoa; phylum Chordata; class Aves; order Coliiformes; family Coliidae; genus Colius; species Colius striatus. Next base: position 8,280,640 of record NC_084768.1, on the reverse strand, counting down.
ATGGGAGATTTATCCACCCCTGTTTTGCTAGGAGCCAGAGCACTGTGAGGAGGGCTCTGCTCTCACCTGGCAGCCAGAGCCCAACCCTCAGATACGCGCTGGTGATGTGGGACCCCCCCGGGGCTGAGCACAGGCGTGACCCTGCAACCAAGAGATGCTTTGGGGCACCTGCTCCAGACCCACAATGGTTTTCAACCTGGAGATGAAAACCCAAGAGGTGCAACTTACAATGTCAGTGGGACTGTTGGATCCTGAAGCCCTTGCTCTGATTTACAGCATTCCCCACCCACATTCGAAAGTTATTTAGGCTCCTCTTGGAGGAAGGAGGAATCACAGTGGCCCTCCTTCCTCCTTAGGGGATGCTGAGCCCACAGCCCAGGTGAAGGCCAGGCGGCTACCCCAGGCATTGCTGGAGCAGGGCAGGGGTTTGCCTCTGTGTCAAAAAGCTTCACCTATTATTGAGGGTATTATTGCAGGTCATCACCTTTCTGAATTCTGCCTGTCCCCAGGGCCTAGAAAAGAACTGTGATTAAAGCCACTTGCTGCAGCTGGGTAGGTGAGGAGCATGTAAATCCCGCAGGTAAGGTATATGGGGTAAATCCCACGGGGTAAGGCACATGGAGTAAATCCCACGGGGTAAATCCCACAAGTAAGGTACACGCAGTAAATCCCATGAGCTAAGGCACATGGGGAGGCTCCGAACCAAAACCTTACATTGCATCTGTACGTTTTCAGGGTCTGAGGGATCGATGTAAAGCGGGAGGCGAGGAACGGCTGAGCCGCGTTAAGAGCCGCCGCAAGCACCGTAGGAGCAAACATCCCACGGCAGCCGCGGCCCGTCCCCGCGGGTCCCCCCCTCCTGCATCTGTGCGCGCAGGATGGGCCGGGAAAGTGGGAATGAAGCGTGCCAGGGCTTAGAAACACGCTGCTGTGCTTATAAGAAACGGGGGGGGGGGGGGGAACAAAAAAGCACCAAAAGAAAGGAGAAAAAGAATGTTTTCCTGTCCTCCCACAGCCGCCGCTCCTCCGGGCTCTCACCGCCCATCCCCGCTGCCCCGGGCCCGCCCCGCCCCGGGCCCGCCCGCCGCAGGCAGCGGGGCCGCCGGTACCGCCGCGCCAGCCCGCTCCGCCGCTGCAGGTACCGGGGGGCAGCGGCCCGGGGGCGGCGGGAGGCGGGGGGCTGCGGGACCCGCGCTGCACCCCTCACCCGCGGGGCTGCGCCGGGGGTGTCCTGGCGAGCCGCGGGGGCTGCGCCGGGGCGGGCGGCAGCGGATGCTTCGGGGGGAGCGCTGGAGGATGCTCTGGGGGCGGCTCAAAGGGTGCTGCGGGGGTGCTGTGCGGGATGCTCGGAAAGTGCTCCGAGATGCTCCAGAGCGTGGTCCGGCGGTTCCTGGCAGCACTCGGGGGTCCTCCGGGGGTGTTGAGGGGCGTCCGGCCCCTCAAGTAGCTTCCCGAGGGCAGCGACAGCCTTAAATCACGCGGGACAGGAGCGTTTCCAGCGCACCCTCGGGTGCCAGACGGGGGCACGGAGCACGGCTGGGAAGCGAGGAGGGGCGGGAGGGCTGCGGCGCTGGCGGGACCCCCGGCCGGCACCCTGAGAGGGCTGAGGAGGGTCCTCGGGCAACGCAGCGGAAGTCACCAGAGCAGGCAGAACTGCATTTAGCCTCCAAGTCCCACCGTAAAGCCCTCCCTCGCCGTGGAGCCCCGGCTCGGCCCCCGCTGCCGAGCTCGGCGCCTGCCCGCAGCCTCTCCCCGCTTCCCCGCCGGCCTTCCCGCCGTCCGCGCACGCGAACTCCCGGCTCCCTAACTCATTGCTGTCTCCAGCGAGGTTCGTACTCGTGTTCCCCGCGCCGTGTGCCTCAGGGCTCGGCCGCACGGCTGGTCTGCGTGGGGCCAGGCTGAGCGCTGGGTTTCTGCATCCGAGAGGGGCCGAGAGAGGGGCCGCCGGAGCAGCGGTTTTGGCAGGGAGCGGAGGGCCGGGCAGTGCCTCTCCCTCGCAGGCAGCATCGCCTTTCCTCAGCAGCAGCTGCTGCTGCCAGGGCATTCTGAGCAGCTCAGCTCTGCCGGGACCAGGCGTGCCCCGTGCGAGCACTTTCGTCAGCATTAGGCTTGTGACTTTCCTCGGTCTAAAGCAAAGAGGTGTCGGGCTCTGACTCTGCTCCGGGACAAACCGGAGTGAGTGTGCACAGGGAGCTGCTGCACCGGGACAGACCATCGCCTGAGGTCCGTGTAGAAGGGGCCGGGTGGTCCAGGAGAAGGTTGGTGATGGCAGAGAGCGCGTGTCCCAATAAATGTAAGGCAGAGGCAGCCGTGGTCTGGATGCGCTGGGCGTGATGTTCACCGTCCAGAGATGGAAGCGGGACTGTACTATCCAGGGTTAGCTCCTTTTCCCCACAGCTGTGGGATGTGACACCACCAGGAAGAGTTTCCTTTGTTTGGCTAAACCAGACAATAAATATTTTAGGCTGTGCAGCTCAAACGAAGGCAGTGAGCACCCAAAAACTTTGCATGTGCAGGATGAGGATAGTGACCACAGTGATGGGCAGAGAGAGGGGGAGCACTGTAAAACAACTACCAGCATTTGCCTTCATACTCATTTCACAGCCTCCCCAAGTGTTTTGGGTTTGATTTGGCACAGACTAAATGGAAACAGCTGATCTCTTACACCATTCCTAAAATGGCAAGTGAGAGGAGGGAGCCCATAACCTCGGGTTTGGGATAGATTGTCACTTTGACTGTAATATTTGAAAGCTACCAGGCAGAGCCTGGTGAACGGCACCCTGGCTGTGCTTAGGGAGGGCTCAGTTCATGCATTTGTTAATCCTGGAAATGGAAGATAAGATGGGGGAAGCCTGTTGCTGCTGTGGGCTCCGTCAGTCTCCCAGTGCAGTTTCCAAACCACTTGTAAATAGGGCCATGTTCAGTTCCTTTGTGGAAGATCTGGTTATGGGGGAGGTTTTGTCTGCCAAGTGCAAGAAATTGCCCCCTCCTCATGCAGTACTGAGGCTGTCCCATTCCTGCAGGAGCCAATTCGGTGTCACAAAGTCTCCCTTCGTCCTCAGGTAACCAAAACATACCCTCCCCCACGTTTAGTTGCTGCTGTGCAGGAGTGTGGTGTTGCTTCCCAGCCTCTGCATCCCTTGGGTGAGTGTCAGGAGGGAGAGGTCAGGTCTCAAAATGCCCTTTGCATGGGGAGCTGTGTTGGGGTTCTGCAAGGTGGCTGATGTTTGTTGAACACAAGCTCATTCACAGGCTCGTTGCTGATTCAGGGCCCTCCCCCTGTGGTGTTCCAGCTGCCAAATATTTTGAAAGGCGTGTGTTTATCGGCGAGTGTTACACATCAGATCTTGGGACTTGCTTTGAGAGCAGCACCAGGGATCAACATGGCCCTATTTGAAAAAAAAAAAAAGAGTTATCCATAGAATGGTTTGGATTGGGAAGGATCTTAAATCTCATCTCGTTCCAACCCCTTACCCTGGGCAGGGACACCTTCCACCAGCCCAGCCTGCTCCAAACCACATCCAACCTGCCCTTGGATGCTTCTAGGGATGAGGCAGCCACAGCCTCTCTGGGCAGCCTGTGCCAGGGCCTCAGCGCCCTCACAGGGAGGAACTTCTTCCAAACATCTCATCTAAATCTCCCCTATTCCCATTTGAAACCATTTCCCCTTGTCCTATCACTACATGCCCTTGTAGATATGGAAAGTTACTGTATTTTCCATTCAGTGCCCCATATGATAGGAGTTACATGTCTCTGTCTTGCTCAAGAGCAGCAAGATGCAGATTTTGGCCAATAGAGCCTGACCCCATCTCAGGGGGCACAGAGGAGCCCATGGCTCAGGGCTGAAATCCCTGACTGTGTGCACCCACACACTGCCAGTGCCAAGGGAGAGTGCTGGGGAGGAACCAGCTGCAGAGAGCTCCTTCTTCAGCCCTACTGATGTCAGACCTCAGTGGAACTCATGTCTCTGGTGCCATACTTTAGGAAGCCTGGAGTCCTGCACATCCCAGGGTTTAAACAGCACATGAACAAGCAGTTATTGTCATGATTACAATATACAGCCAAAGGGAACAGTTTGGTAGAGCCAGAAACATGAAATATGGTGAAAAATGCATCCCTGTGCAGAAGCTCCCGTCTTCCACGTGAGGTTATGTCAGATTCATCAGTGCAGCCCGTTCCTCTGTCCATGAGGCTCAGTGAGGCTGAACGTGAGGCTCAGTGCAAGTGAGAAAGCTGAAAATAAACCAGCAATGTGCAGCCTGAGCTTGCTCAAAAAACTGGAGGGAAGCCCCTGTTTGCCAACCCTTCCCCATAAGCTGGGTGAGCAGGTGGGAAAGGACTGCAGGGCTTCTGGCAGCCCCGTGGAAGTGCCCAGCAGAGGAGGAGGCCAGCACAGCCATCCCCTCCATGGGCCCACGGGGAGAGTGGTTTCAGGGAGCCTGAAAAAGAAATATTTCCCTTTTGAAGAGGTTTTAAAACCTTTTGTGAGTGTGATCAACCTGAGTTTTGTTGTCCCAGGCCAGAAACAGATGGCAAGTGTGGTCTCTTGTCTCTATGGAGGACTGCAGAGCTTGCCCAGGGAAGAGGAGTAAAATAGGTTTGCAGAGAACAGGGCTGTCCTGAAACCCCCTGAAAGTGCCACTGTCATCAGGAGAGGACCTGTGTTGATGATGGGACCTTTACCAGGGTCAGACAGGACAGACCCCAAATAATCAGTCAGCTTTGCAACCACAAATGTACTTTCTGGGGCTTTCTCCCTCATCTGTTGGGATGGGTTTTCCCAGTTGATGATTCCCCTTCTCACCCACCTCTGAAATACCCAGAGGATCCTGTTTTACCTTAAGAAATGGAAGCTATTTCCAGCCCAGCTTGGGCCAAAGCTCTGGCTCATGAGCAGGGTGAGCGCAGGAACCCCAAGGATGCACCAAGCCCTGGCCAAGCCAAGGACAGCCTCATTGTCACAAAATTGCTACCAGGTTCTTTAACTCATGTGAGTGTTATTCAATATCATGGCAGCAAAATTTGACCTGCTCCAAGAAAGGAGACTTTAGGGAAAACAGTTTTCAAGGCACGAGATAACATCAAGAGAATTACCCAAAGCTTTTGTAAGACCATGGCTGGAGGTCAGTTGGAAGAGAGGTTATCAGAGGAGGGGGTGAATGTGATCGTTGGGATATCTGATACCTCCAGGTCTCGTCCTGACCTGTCTCTAATGGATATGCTGGCAGGAAGCACAGGGCATTTATTGAACAGCAATAAGCAGCTTTAATAAAATCAGTGTCCACACAACTTTATTACTGCCCTTTGAAAAGACACCTGAAATGGCTGTTTAAGTACCACTGGCCACCAAGGCTGCTGAAAGTGATTGTCTTCTTTTATTAAGTTGCTCTGGGTTAATTATTCAGATTTCCCTGAGCCTGCTGCTCTCAGCACCCAGGAGGCTCCACGTGCCTCCAGGATGGTTTCCATGTGAGCAGCCCCCAGCTCCAGCCCCAGCCAGCCTCCTCCTCTGCTATGGGAGGTGATTTAGCAGTGAGTCTGAGGGCTGGCAGAGCAGGCCAGCCTGGATCTCTCCATCCCTGCACCCGTGAGCTGATGAGTTACAGAGAGAGCTCTCACAAATTGCTTCCAGCCTCGTGCAGGCAGCAGCCAAAGGAGCTTCAGCCTGGGGTGTGATAGAGTGCTGGTGCCAATGCCTCAGGTTATCTGCTGTCATTGCATTGAAAACTGGGGAGCTTTAGATTGGAGATTAGGAACAACTCCTTTGCTGACAGGGTTGTTAGACACCAGAACAAGCTGCCCAGGGAGGAGGGGGAGTCCCTATCCCTGGAGGGATCCCAAAGCCGTGGAGCTGAGGTGCTGAGGCCCATGGGTTAGTGGTGGGCTGGGCAGGATGAGGGGAGTCGTTGGATGTGATGATCTTGAAGGTCTTTTCCAACCAAAGCAATTCTATGATACGCCACATGCTGAGGCCATCCGCTGGCTCAGGGACAGAGGGTGAGTTTTAAGCATATCTGCTTTCAGAGGGGTTGACCTTTGGATGTGCCCAGGTGTCTTCTGCCCCGTGACAGGCACCACGGACCAGCCCAGTGAGTGCCCACACTGCTGCAGCCCCAGCCGCAGTTTCTGAGCGGTGCTGAGGGCATTGTGTCACAGTGGCTGCACGATGCTGAATGCAGATCTTCATACTTGTTTGGGTGTGGGGTTTTTCTTTGCCTGGAGTGCAGAGGATATCCTGATTGGATCTCTCTATGCTCAGAATCCTGAAAACTGTAAAGAGGGAAAACGATTCATTTCAGACCAACCCAAAACTTTATTTGTGAAACTTTAAAGGAACTGGAGTAGTTTTGCTTCCAAGAGGCAGCTGATGGGCTCCCAGGACACAGATCCCTTACAGTGGAAGCCCTGTTTGCTCTCACTTTGGACGACTTCCTGACAACTTCTTGCAATGCAAACCAGGACTTTAAACGGCTTTTATTTACTTCCTTCCTTATTTATTTATTTAATCCCACAAAGTTTTCAACCTTCTAGAAGGGAGGTTTTTTTTCCCTCCTGGAAAGAAACTCCTCACAGTGCCTGTGCCAGCCAGCAGCCCGTCCCGGCGCACCGCTGCACCACAGCCGTCCCACCCGTGGGGATGTCCCCAGCACACTGGAAAGGAGTTGGTTTTTTTTTTCCTTTGCAGTGAAAACAGGATTGAAAAATCTGTTCAACAAATATTCCCCGAGAGGCTATATTTATTCCTGGCATGTCCACTTGCAATAATAGCCGGGCTGGTGGTTGTGCAATCGAGCAGACCGCCCGGGATGGAGCAGGTTTGGCTTGTAACCCTTCGGCTACCGAGGGAGAGCTCTGTCTGGGGGTCTGTGTGGTGGAGGGGGGGATGGTGGATGAAGCCCAAACTTGCCCCCTGCAGCCACTCTACTTGGGGAGAGGAAGGCAGACAGCAGCTCTGCCAATCAGCCTTGGGAGCGTCCAAGAAGGCCGCGGTGGCCATGGCGGGACTGGCTGGGACCCATGGGATGGCTTTTGAGCCCTTTTGTGGTCGGCTGCTTCCTGTCATCCATGGCAGCAGCCTGCAAAGCAAACTCCCCCCTGACAGTTGTAGTGCATAATGGAAACCAGCACCAATTTAGGCCACGACCCCAGCCCACGTGCTTGCAGGGCGATCTCATGCCGTGCCCGGGTGACACCCTTCCTCTTTTCCCTCCCTGTGCCAGCCCCACCATCTGAAGCTATCACAAGACAGTTGTGCCATCAAGCTAGCAAGGACCAGCCTATAATTAATTAACTCCATCCTTTCATAGCTCCTGATTAAAAGCTTACTTAAGGGGGCACAGACTTGAAGACCTGCCTCAGGCCCGTAGGGACTACATCTGGGGAAAAAAAAGCCTTGTAGGTCTCGTGTGTGTAATTGCAATAAGGAAATGCTCCAGATGAAAGCTTCCTGCTGGGCCTTTGCAGTGGGAAAACTAAACAGTCCTTTTAGGCTGACTTTAAACTCAGCACCATATAGCAATAGGTATATTTTTCCATTGTACTGCTTTGTGTAGAGAGCACGAGCACTGGAGCCCTCCAAACACGCTCGGAAAAGACGTAACTGAACCGGCAGAACGTGACGGGAGATATTTGGAGTAGTCACTTAATAAGCCAACGTGCTCTTCAGTTCATTTTGAACTCCCAGCACAGTGACTGCTAGCGAAAGCAGGAAGCTGTGAACACAGAGCCGGGGCCCTGCATGGCGTGGGATGCTGAGGCTGCGTGGGAAAGGCGGCATTTGGTGGGAAAGGCGGTGTTGAGCTGAAATGAGGGGGTTACTTTTCATTCCTCGGGTAAAGGAGTTAACCCGTCCGTGCCTTGGGGAGTGGTGGCAAAGACAAACCGCAGCCGTTTCTGTACATCTCCAGGCTATTTCGCTTCCTGCCAAGGCAAAACTTTTCTGCTTTTCTTCAAGCTCCGTCTGTGAAAGTTCCACTGAGGAGCTGCAGGAGCGAGCCCCGGGGAGAGGCGGCAGCTCTGCTCTGCAGGCACAGTCAGGAAAGGGGGGTTTCCCGCCAACACCAGCCTTTTGGTTGCGCTGCTTATTAAGCGATGGGACTGCAATGTGAGTCCCTGGCGAAAGCCCCCGACGGAGCCCCTGAGTCCCAAGGGAATGCCTCTGCTTCTCAGGGTTTTGTTTCCCAGCCCTGGAAGAGGTTCTCAGCCCAGCTGTGGGGAGCCGGGCAGTGTCTGAACCCCTCTGCTTTTGCAAGTTGTTGCAAGTTCAGGGGCTGAGGGGTTTCTTTCCCCCGTTGCTGCCTGGAGGTGCAGCAGTCTGGGATGCCTGAGGGGAACCCCGGCACAGGGGCCTGGCACACTGCACAGAGCCACTGAGCTCTGCCTCGAGCTCCAAGTTTGCATCGATAACCCCACTGCAAAGGGCTGGAGAGTCCCACCAGCACCCGCAGGAGCCGGGGGGGCTGCCCACTTCTCCTGGCAGCGTTCAGGGCAGGGCCTGTCCTGGCGGCTCAGGCGCCCTTCGCCCACGCCGCGTTCCCACCATCGCCCCGTCCTGTTTGGCTTCTCCCGGAGCTGGCGGGTGGGCAGATGTGCCGTGAGGGGCCAGAGCTGTGGGGAGAGGGGTGAAAAGGCTGAGAGGCTCGTGGGAACTGGGCTCTGTCAGGATTAGTTGTGGACGTTGAGACCTTCTGCGGCTTCTACTAAAGATGCCGCCTTTTAGTCGCGGCAGCCGCTCGCGTTTCCTCGGGAGAGACACTCAGCAGAATAGCTAATGCGTTGAGCCAGGGAGGGTGCAGCATGCGGAGGGCGAGCTCGGGCTGCAGCCCTGCAGCGTCAGGTATAGTAAGAACCCTCTCGTTAATAATTGACTGTCTTTTCAGTAATCTTTCCTGCTGGGGAGGGGAGGAGGGGGCAGCCCGGTGACAGCCCGAGCAGCTCTCAGCGGCTCGTGTCTTACGGAAAAGGTAACTGTGCCATGGAGAGAAACTCCTTTCGTGCAGCGGGCTTGAGCTGTCCTCGGAAAGGTCAGACGAGAGCCATGGGCTGCTCGATTAGAAAATGGATCTCTCTCTCCTGCTTCTTGTTTTAAACTTGTATTTGCTTTCCGAGCAAGGTCACTGCTCAGCTGACCAACTTTGTAACAGCTGGAAAAGGCACGTTTGCTGTTCTGAACCCTTCGCTGCTGGCTCTCAGCACGGGAAAAAAAAGATGCTTTTGAGGGAGGCAAGTGCTTCTGCTCCCCGGTGGGCTTGGAGGTGGGAGCATGAGAAGGTAACAAGGTGCTTTTCTAACACCAAATTTTCCTTTCACCACAAAGTGCTAAAGCCGTTGCTGCAGTGCAGGAGAACATGACAGGCAGAGCAGAGCAAAAAAAGATGTTGTGTTACAGCTAATGAGGCTGTGCTAACACGCTGCTCAGCAGGGAGGAATTATCTTCTTATTTATAGGCGCAGGGCTAAACATTTCCAATTGAAAATTACTAGTGAGGTGCTCCTGGAGAATGAAATCCATGTATATTTGTCTTTGTGTTTGAGTTAATTTGTTCTTTACATCTGCTGGGCTGTAACGGTGCTCTGCTTTCTGCTGGCTGGGGTGGATGGGGGAGCAGGCAGGCACTTAGGTTGCCTGGCAAGTGGGACAGAGTAAAAGAGGGGTTAAATGTGACTGTGAAGAGACAGTGTTTGAGTCAGGGCCGGTTAAAAAGAGTGTATGTTGTACCTGCAAACGGGCTGCCCCAGGGAATAAACCCACTTCGCTCTGTGCCTTCTCACATATTTGGCTTCTTGATTTCCCCTTCTGTGGATATTTATTCCTGCCTTGAGGAAAAACAATGTAATTCAAAACTGAATGGATCTTCCCCACAGCCTTGTCTGTGTAGTAAAGGTACGAATCAGCAATGCTGTGCATGTGGTGATGTCGCCTGCCTGGAGAGGAAAACGTGTCCTTCAGTTCCATTCAACAGAGGGAAACTCGGGAAATCCAGCCCCCAGCAGAGGGTCAGTGTAACAGGGTGTTTGTTAGCAGGTGGAGACTCACCTGAAAGCACTGCCCTGCCCTGAACTGTGGGCCTGACTCTTGGCATAGATCTGCTCTTGGCGATTACTTTGCTTTTTCACCTCATTTTTTTTTTAATTAGACACAGGTATCAGTCAGCAGCCCTGGGGTCCAAGGAGACACATCTTTCTGGCTCAAAGCCATCCACCCTATGCCTGAGCTACCCTGGAGGTGGGGGGGGGATGGGACAGGAGAACATCAGCAAGCTGGTAGAGTACATTCAACATGCTTTTACGAGGCAATTTTGAAGTAGATTGGTCAAAAGAGAAAAGTCTTAGTATCAATTTGGGCTGCAGAGTTGGGACGCATCCAGCTCGTAAATGAACAGATTAGATGTAATTATCTAGATATTAAAAAGCATCCCATTCACTGTCTTTCCCCTCTCTTCTAAATGAATGATCTAGAAGAGTGAAGTGTAGCTGGTGGGGCTGTAGCTGGGATCCGTAAGTGCTCCGTAATTGGCTGTAATCAGAAAAATGATTAAAAACCACATTTGAGAGGGAGGTTAGTGTTCATGTTGGCACGTGCTGTTTGTTGGCAGGAGGAGAAGGGAGAAATTGCCCTTTATAGGAGAAGTGCAGTTAATTGGAGAGCAGGGCAGGGGGCTGCAGAAGCTCATGTGGTGTTGGGTGGGCGTCAATGTCACCATCCAACCCTGGATGTGCTTCTGAGGGTTTTGACGTTCATCCTCCCAACGTTCCATGGTGGCCTACAAATGGAAAAGAAACGTGTCTACCTGAAGGACAGAACTAAGTGTTTCTTTAAGTGGTTTTGATCTTTCAAAGTACCTGTCCTATGGTAACAATACAGCAGGATTCAGGTTTGTTTTCCTGCTGGTCTTTGTTGTGGTTAAACGGATCACGTCAGTGCTCCTGGAACAGAACAACTGCACTGCTATGCTCTGAATATCCTTATCTGTGCTCCTATCCAGTTATCTTGCCATTGCTACGAGAAGAAAGATGAGTTGCACAGTGCAGTGCAAAAATAATTGCATGAGAAACAGAGAATGTGGAAGCTGTAGAGATAGGTCTGCTCCTGAGATGGTGGATGAGCCAGAGGTCTTGAGAGATGGTTCTGCTGGGGGATGCTGTAGAAGAGAAAAGGCGAACGAGGTGGGTGGTGGAAAAGTATGGTGCCAGGTGAAGCAAGGGGTAAAGGTTAGCTGGAGCCCATTCACAGGAAGCCTTGGAGGTGTGGCTGCGTGCTAAAAGCCTCACTTAAGGCAAAATCCCATAAGCAGAGAAGGAGTTCAGGATCTGAAGGTTTGATCAATGAGATGAATGTGAGCTGCATTCTGGAATAAATACTCCTGGCTGTGTCTCCTGGTGCTGGCTTTGTGCTCCTTGGTCCTACCCCTCAAAATCTGGCGTAGTTCAAGGGTGTGCTGAAGAAGCAGGAGTGGACTTCCAAGCTGCTGTGGGACCAGAGGCCGACTTGAAGGAAAATCCTAACCAAGAACCCCCCACTCTTTCCCTGTAGCAGGAATTAAAAGACAGACCTTCTCAGTCTCAGCAATGTTGTCCTTGTGCAAGTCAGGAAGCCTCCTACAGTGATGTCCAACTGCCTCAGCCTCCTTCACCTCGCTTTCCTCTTCCCTATGTTTTTCTCAAGGGCGTGAAGGAGAGGAGCCTCAACTAGGACCTTTCTTGGCTGTTTTCCCAGCCTTCATCTCCTCTTGTGCTCCAGAAGAGTCTCACCCACATCCACATGATGGGAAAGAGCTGGAGGGCAATGCAGACCAGACTGGCTGTGAAGTTCATGATATAGGCTGTGGTGGATCTCAACCTGAAGATCTTCCCTCATCAGAAAGCAATTTGTCTGCATTTTAATGCAATTTGGTGTGGATGTGCTCAGAAATAACAGGTTTCGTTTGAATTAGGTTTAAGAGGAGTTTTTAGTCATTATGCATCAAACCCAGAGCGTCAAACCAGCCACTTCTGTGTATAGTTTTGTATCCCTTTCTGCTTTCACAGATATTATGTTGGATATATCCAGTTTACAGGAGTCAATGAAGACTCCTTGGGCCATCTATCTCAAGCCTAGCAGAAAAAAAATCCTATGTGTCTGTCTCTTCATTTGCAGTCCAAACTGTCTGTACTGCAGGGGATGTTTTATAAGAACCAGCTACCTGGAATGTGCTTAATGAAGCCCAAGTTGTTGCCACTGGAAAAGGAACTATTGATTGAAGCAGCTCGAAAGTGCTTAGCAGACACAGTCGAGCTGCACAAGATGGGGAAGACGAGGGGGATGGTCTGCCAAGAGGCAAAAGGCTTTAAGGAGAGGTATTCAAATGGTTGTGCTTTTCCTAAATGAAAAGTATCTTCATCTTTTGTTTCAAGGGTGAAGCGACTTGTCTGCCATAGCTTGTCAGGAGATGTTTAAGTGACGGCCCGATCAGACCACGCCATGGAGAAGACCGATGGTAAGGAGAAGATGGGATGTTTGTTTGTTTCTTTGTTCCTTGGAAAAAAAACCCCAACACAACCAACCCATGAAGTCATTTCCTTACCAGAAATACTGCAAATAACCTGTTTTCTATAGATACAAGGCTGGGCCAGATGAAAAGTGCATCATTCATGTATTATGCAGGCTTCCTGAACCACAGCAAAAACAGCTCTCAGTTCAGCGTACCTTTGTCCTCCTGTCCTCTGCTCCAGACTGTGCTCATGGGCCTTATTCCCCTGCCTGATGCTTTGCCTGTGTCATTGCTCAGACTTTCACATGCTGCTTCCCATCAGGAAGGTGGTGATGCTCTGTGACAAGAGGCACCAAAAGCTGAGCCAACTTCTCCTGGTTCCCACACAGCCGCTACATCAGGATGGGGACAAAGGGAACAGCTGTGAAACCTGATTTCTCCTGGTTGAGCTGCTCCTCCTCCTGCTCATGGAGCGTGGCTTGTTTGCTCAGCAGCCCGAACCACTGTGATTTCAGGGGCTTGCTGCAGAAAGGAGATGGAGCAATGATGCAGAGGTTTAGCTATTTAGACCTTCTGGATTTGTTTTGCATTGGGCAGCTTTTTATACTTAGCCAGACACGTAGCTTTGCCTGCAAAACCTGCTGTTTGCTTAATTGCCAATTAGAGCCATGATTTCAGCAAATTTTCAGCTTCCTCAGTGCAACGATTACCCAGATCACCTCTGGAAAAATGGATTGAACCTTTGCGTGTGTTGCCGTGTCTCTGCACAGCTTCACCACGAGCTTCCACGCTGACAAACCACTGTCCCCCACCTGCCTGAACCTGAGATGTAAAAAGCAGTAACATTTCTCCCCCCTGCTCTAAACACTTTTATTTTTGACTAGTTTTGTTATTGTCTTCACAGTTCCATCTTCTCTTTTTGGATTGTTTCAGCAGATGGCCAGCTACCCAAACCTGATGGTGAGAAGGAGCAGCCCCGCAGCCTCCCCTACTCCGTGGAGACGCCCTATGGCTTTCACTTGGACCTGGACTTCCTGAAGTATGTGGATGACATTGAGAAAGGCAACACCATCAGGAGGGTTCACATCCACCGGAAAGCCAAGCAGCCCAAGTTCAGCACCCTGCCCCGCAACTTCAGCCTGCCCGAGAACGGCTCCCGACGAGGATGCACGGCTGCTCCCAGCAAGAGCTGGACAGCGACCTGCTCCTTCCCGCAGCGAAAGGCATCACTGGGAGCAGAGGAGCCCCCTCGTCCCCTCCTGCCCGGCGAGGGCCCCCTTGCCCTGGCCGATGAGCCGAGTTATCGGAGGAAAGCCCTTCTGGCGGAGACGCGGCGGCAGGCGGAGCGGGGCTGGCAGGACACGGAGCTGCGGGGGCGGCCGCTGCTGCTGCGTGCTGCCAGCATGCCCGTGGCACTGCTGCCTGGCCAGCCCCAGCCCGTGCCCGCCAACGGCAGGGTGCCCTCGCCCCTCCAGCCACCTCCCCAGCACTGCCTCGACCAGAGTGGCTCCGAAAGCACTTCTCGCCCCACGCCGCCTTCACCTGCCTCTGACGGCACCGTGTTGGCTCTGCCCCGGGACACCAGCTTGGAGCAGAAGGAGCATCGGGATGGAGGCAGCCCGGGGCTGGTGCAGGTGCAGTCCTCGTGGCAGAGCCAGCATCCTGCGGTCCCGCAGCTGCAGGTGGTGATGGAGAGCGGCGGTGAGGACGGCGATGCCGACGCCGCTGGTTGCTCCGCCTTGGTAGGGGATGGAGCAGCGTCCCCCACTGCCCTCCAGCTCACAGAGGAGAACATCAGCCCTGGAGAAGGCAAGTTAAGCGTGAGTGATGCTGCTCCAGACGTGCTGAAGGAAGCCGAGGAGGAGAGTGTCTGGGCTGGAGAGAAGGAGAGCTGTGGTCCTCAGCCTCAGGACGCTGGAGATCCCGGCGGGGTTGCGGCGCTGAAGCGGCAGGTTGCTGCTCTGGAGCAGCAGCTGGGCCAGAAGAAGGAAGAGCTCGAGCAGATCAGGGCAGTGCTAGAGCGGCAGGATCATGAGATCAAGGAGAAGGAGAAAAGCATTAAGTTACTGTCCAGCTCCAAAGCTCAGCTGGAAGAGAAGCTGTGCCAGGCAACCAGCAGAGAGGCCGCGGTGCTGCCGGGGCGCAGCAGTGGGGCTCCGCAGTGTTGTGATGCCGCCGTGAACACCGACCTCTTGCAGGTGCCTGAGGCCAAGCAAGCCCATGATAAAGGCATCAATGTCAACATCCCAGTCCCCACCAAATCCATGGGACGCGGTGTCCACAGGGCAGACAACGGGAACGCGCAGGTGATGGCACTGGGTGCTCAGAGAGACCAGGGACTGGCAGACGCTCACACCAGCATCAGCGCAGAGGGACATTTTGGTGAAGCCAACAGCGAGGCTGGGCCTCAGGCACCAGGCTTCACCCCGCTGAAGATTGAGGAGCACCTCAGCGATGACAATCAAAATCACAGGAATAACTACGATACCCAGAGCCTTGCTGCTCAAGCAGAAAGTTACCGAGGAACAAGAGCTGACTGGAACACAGGAGAGAACAAGACAGGCTTTGGTGAAGATGAACCTCGAGATGGGCTGGAAGAGGAAGGTTCCCCTGACCACGAGGATCTTCCTGCTGTCGACCCCATCGGCCAATACGTAAAGAAGATCCAGGAGCTTTTGCAGGAGCAGTGGCTGTGTTTGGAGCACGGCTACCCTGAGCTAGCCAGTGCTATTAAACAACCAGCCTCCAAGCTCAGCTCCATTCAGAACCAACTTGTCAATTCCTTAAACTCCTTGCTGTCTGCCTACTCTACGCGAGGGCCCACGGATAAGGAGAATTCCAACACACACTGTCAACAGTTGGGTAAATAATATTGGCATAGGTTTCGACGTGTCCAGGCCGAATCTCTTTCCATTTATTCGAGTGTCAATACAGGGGTGATGCAGTGATATAATTACTATCAGCCAGATGAGAAAGGGCACCTCCTAAAGGTGTGTAAGAAGGGTGAGTCTCTGCACATCATAAGCCGTGTCATCTGGCAGACAAAAAAGCAAACAAAACCACGCGGGAGTGGATCAAGCTATGACTCAGTTATGTACAGGATCAGCTTCCAAGAGGGGCCCATACTTTTGGTTATTTCATCAAATAACCGTTCTTTTTAATCAGATTGGACATCTTAATTTACAAGAATATGGGACTTGGGCTTATCTGGGGCTTGTCAGCATGGAGTTCATCACAACCAAACCTAGCTCAAAGTACCTGAGCAACTAGGCTGGGAAAAAGACCTGCCCCTTCTCACAGCTGTCCCCCTTTGATTTTAGCTTGTATGAAGCTGAACAGCCAAACCTGAAGGCTGCCTGTTTGCTGTTGGAGTGGGCTTGCAAATAGATAATGACCTGTTCCTTTCATAGGCTGTTCAGGCTCTGAGGGAGAGACTCACACGTGTAGTGTTATGGAACATTTATCTAGACTTCCAATACGTTACTATGGACAAAAAAAAAAGTACAAGAAAATGTTATTAGAAAAGGAAAACCTACTTATATTCATAGGGCACATATATATAATTCCCAGTCCCTTGGAGAGGTTTGAGACCTGTATTTTAAAGGTGGCAGGGCAGGTTCAGGTCGTGGCCAGGAGCATCCATACTTTTGGAAGATGTAAAAAGAATCACCTGAGGTGAAGTAAGATGCTTATGGTAATGATTTGTAGTGTCTCACTAGAGGTTGGGAATAATCATGGGTAATTATGGCACATCTGCTTAATTAATCTGTTATTTTGTATTTTACTAGAAGTCTCTCCAGCCACAAGTCTTAAATCTATCATGAAAAAGAAAGGTTATGGTTTCCACGCAGGAGGCAATGGGACCAAAAAGAATCTTCAGTTTGTTGGGGTAAATGGTGGGTAAGCATCCGTTCAGAAGATAAAACTGCCTTTTGACATGTAATATCCTCTGTATTGCTGAAGAAGTCATTCTTTTTTTCCCTCTTTTCCCCTCTGAACCTCTTGATTAAAAGGCCATTTGAAATGGAGGCTCTTTTCTTCCTTCTTTAATCCATCACTGATAACCTGTAAGTAACCCTGTTGAAAAGATGGTGTTTCAGAGCAGTGAGGGACGCCCTGGGAATTGACACTCCCACCTTTGAGGGCTTCATCCAAAACCCAGCAGGATCTGTGGGAGGATCCCCACCAGCTTTGGTGGGTTTTGGAGGAGGTCAGCATCGCCTGGGTGGGCACGCTGCCACTAACCTGCCTCCACGCTCCAGCCACGGCCACCAAAACTTGCTTCAGGGACTGAGAGAAGACTATTTCAGAAAACAACTACTCAGAAGGAGACACATCTTGTAGGTTGTGCTCCGACACCCAGTTCCCGGTGTATCCAACATCTAACGTTCTTTGAGCTAACTGGATAGCCCAACGTGCATCTCTGAGAGCAGCAGTGGCACATCTACTGAGGAGTATGTGTGCTGGCATGAGGAGGCTAGGATGCATTGCACTGCCCCCTGTGCCACTTTGAATGCTGGTTTCTGCTGACCTCACACTTCTTTGACTTCCCAACTTGATGGCTACTGCTGTTGGGGTCATCAGACATTACTCTTGTTGTGTAGAGCTGCTTCTACCAACAGTCGCTGCAAGGAGCACGACCTGTAGTGAGTGGAGGAATCTCAGCCGAGTTTGGGATTTGGGATCCCAAAAGCTTTGAGATCCCTCAGAGTGAAATACTCTGTCTTGTGGAAGGTGTTCCTGTTATTAATAACTTTTGGACAACCAGAAGAGAGGCACTGCTGGAGTGGTGGGCTCAGGTCCTTGCTGGAGCTGCACACACACAGTTTTTACCTGGAGGCCCTCATGGCTGCTGCCACGCTGCCAGGCCCAGCCCATGCCTGGACGTCCCTCCACACCAACCGAGCAGTCCCTGAAGTAACCTTGCCTGCTGCTAATTAACTGCTTCTGTCACGCTCCTGCTGGCTTGAGGAGCCGAACAAGGACTAACCCCAAAGCGTGGCTGTGGCTCTAACCTTTTAACTTGCCTGTGTCTTCAATGAGCTTTGGTCAGGCCCCGTGGTGGCGGATGGGGAAGGAGTGAGTAACATGTGGTGTCCTCAAATAAATAGCTACGAAACGACTTCAAGTGAAGACACAAGTTGTGAGGACAGCCCGTCAGACGGCGAGGCAGAGAGCGAGACGGAGGGGAGAGAGGAGGACTTGGAGCCCACACAGGAGAAGGCTGGAGGTGACAGCAAAGAGGCTTCACCAGGGACCTCCTCTCGAGAGAAATGTGAGGATGATGACCCTCAGGAGCTGTTGGCTGAAGCAGAATCTTGCACTCAGCACGAGGCTGACAGGTAACCAAATACCCAGGCATGGTCTGTAGGCACGGGACACACGGTGCTGCGTTCAGTCCCTCCTGCAGGGCTGGGGTAGGGGCTTAATCTGTTCAGTGGAGAGGCAGCCACTGCAGGCATGGGAAAGGGATTTGAAGAGCTAAATATGTTTTGAGTTAGTAGAGAGCCTAATGGGAACTGATTCAGGCCTTACACTTGACTGAGGAAAAGATGGAGTGAGTCATTTTTGGTGAGAATTAGCTCATTTCTTTCCTCTCGTGTAAAGTTCTCAGTAAAGTTCTTTGCAGATTCAGGAATAAGGTGATTCTTTCTTTTATTTGCTCCCCTGCTTTAAGGCTTCTTGTAGCAGATGTAGTTGACCATACAGATCTGGGACTCTGCTTAACTTTGTACCTGAAATGTGTGTCAGGTCAATGGGACAACTCATGTCCATAAAGTTAAGCACTTAAATAAGCATTGAGCATATTCTGACCTAAACTGCACGTTCTCCTTCCTGCTTCTGTACCCCCTGCAAGTCCTGTCCCGTGGTGAGTTTACAAAAGTGTTCTCCCTTTAGATGCAAACCCTCTGAAGATTTCCTTGCCAACTGCCAGCTGCTCAGCCAGCACCTCTCAGAAATCAGGACCACGAGCGACAAGCATCTGGTAGAGATATTTTTCCATCCCATTTCAGTCGCGCTTCCCACACTCTGTCACATTTAAGGGATAAGATGATCCCCGTGGCACGTTGCAGGCTGTGCCCTACCATCCTGTGGACAGCTTTGTGAGGAGGGGGTGTGGGCGGGGGGGGGGGGGGGGGGGGAGTGAGATGGCCTCTGAATTGGTTTTAGAATAGATGAAAGAAAAGGGAAAGAGAGGGGAAAAAAGAGAATAAGATGAAGGCTTTCTCTGCTTACTCATTCAAGTTACCACAGGAAATTCCTCTCCCCCTTAAGTTACAGCAGTAGTCACAAAACCACAAACTAAAGAGCAGCTGGAGGATGCCAGAGCACAGGAGAGCAGAGCGGGGGCGGAGAGCGGTCTGCAGGAGGATGAGCCCAGGAGTAACGTCAAGACTTTGTTGTTTGCAGCAGCACGTCCTGAGCAGCGTGTGCCAGGAGTGGTTCCGGGTGTCCAGCCTCAGCTCTTCCAGCCCTGAGGTGGTGGCGGCGTATCTGAGGGCGCTGGAGGCCACCCAGCCCCAGGTCCTGGCCACGGTGGTCAACCTGGCTGACAGCAACGGCAACACGGCTCTGCACTACAGCGTCTCCCACTCCAACTTCCCCGTTGCAAAGCTCCTGCTAGACACAGGTAGGAACAGCTGCTCTGCTCAGCGGCTGAGTATGGCTGTGGGACTTACTTCATGGCAGGTATGACCATGATCCAGCAACAGTCCCAGATGTGTTAAAGGGTGAATGAGGACCAGGGTCCTCCCAGGGAGTTCACTCAGAAGCAAAAGGAGGTGGGGCGGAGATGGGGCTGGGAACCAGCTACAACCGACATTGCCACCCAATAGACAAGCATAGGGCCAAGGTCCATCTAGGAGACAAATGTGGGGCCAAGGGCCACCCAAGGGACAAATATAGGGCTAAAGTCCATCCAAGATACAAGCATGGGGCCAAAGTCCATCCCAGATTCAAGCATGGGGCCGAGGTCCATGCAAGATACAAACATGGGGACAAGGTCCAGCCAGGAGACATGGTTGATCTAGAGGTCACATCCAGGTGTGGGCAGGGGGCCCAGCTGAGCCTCCTCAGCAATATTAAAACTCATTAGTGCCCTCAGGGCCCTGACACATCTTGAGGGCTTTGCAATCTGACTTTGGAGAAGGCTCAGGGTCCCCATGGCCAAGGAGTGTCTCTTGTGGCCCTGTTCCAGGTGGGATGGAGTGGCTTCCTCAGCTTCTGGTAGCTCCAAGCAGGAGGATCAGACCCCTGAGGGTGTAACAACCCCCTCAGCATCACAGGGAAACTCCATTAAACTATCGAACTTTAATCTCTTTTTGCAATGAAAGAATAGTCTCAACTGAGTTTGTACAGGGGGCAGGGGAAATGCATGTGGAACTACGGAAGAGTAAAGGCACTTTGGCCTTTTCTCATGGGCACAAGCAGCTGCTAAATGTCAGGGAAATGGCAGATTATCATACACATCTATAACCCGATTGTTGCCGTGGGTGTACAGAGAGCTGTGGCTGTGTTCCCCCTCCTGGCTGTGGCTCCATGTCCCCTCCTGGCTGTGGCTGTGTGTCCCCTCCTGGCCTGTCATACACAGCTTGTTCCTCATGGTGGAGTTGAAAATAGGCTTTATGAGGGGAAAAGTGAGTGAAACAGGGCCAAGATGACTTTACACTGCTTGTTGGGTGATGGTTGCCTTTTTGCTGCTCACTTGCTGCAGGAATTGAAGCAAGCAGCCCACAGCTCCACAACTGGCCAGTACCCAAAGCACTAATTATTCCTCCCCCTATTTTGTTTTGGTTTTGTTATGGCCTTCAAAGTGAATTGAGCTGACTCAGCAATTGCAATTAGCTGTAGCAAAGTGTCACACCAAGGGGCCTTTAACATCGTGCTCAGTGGATACTTAACACAGATAAATCCAAAGCCTGTTTCACTTTGGAACCCTCAGTTTCTGGGAATGTAAGGTGCCACACGCCTCTCTGCCTCTCTGCCTCCCACCCCTCCCAGGCGTGTGCCGCCCGGACCTGCTGAACCGTGCCGGCTACACGGCCGTGATGCTTACCCCGCTGGCAGCTGCTGAGACGCCCGAGGACATGGAGGTGGTGATGAAGCTGCTGAAGGAGGGCAATGTCAACCTGAGAGCTGCCCAGGTGAGTAGCTGAAGGTACAGAATCCCAGAATGCTGGGACTTAGAAGGGCCCTGCAGAGCTCCAGCCCTCCAGCCCAACCCCTTCTAAAGCAGGTTCCCTTTGGTCAAGGGGCACAGGAACATGTCCACGTGGGTTTGGAAACCTCCCAAGAAGGAGCCTCCACACCCTCACACATTCTGTGTTCCAGCATATGCCTGTTACCCCTTGTCCTACCACTGGCCACTGCAGAACAAAGACTGGTCTCATTCTCTTGACACCCACCCTTTAGGTATTTATCAGCTCTCTCTTCTCCCGGGTAAACAGCCCTCCCCAACAGGGAAGCAGAAGCAACAACAGGGAGTTGCTGCTTCCCAAAAGTTATAAAAGCAACCTCAGCTAAATTGCAGCGTGGCCACTTGCCAGCTCTCTGTGAAGGGGTGTGAGAGCTTGATAAAATGAAGGAAGGAAGGAAGGCTGAAAGTTTAGCAATTCGTGCGAGCTGAAAAGTTAAAAGCCTGAAGGAGTGATAACAGGGAGGAGGACCTGGCTCAGGTTTGCTGGTGGGCAGGTGCTCATCAGGGAGTCACACGTTTCGGTCTCAGAAATGACAGTGTCCTCATCCAACTTGCACAGCTCTCTAGAAGGAAGGTTAGTCTAGACCTGAAACTGCTGAGGAGGGTTGGGGGAATGGCATTTGGAAGCTGGGGGGTTTGGCCATGCTGCTGCAAAGCCCCCCTGCGCAGCCATGGTGCAAGTGAAGCAGACCTCTCCTGCAGTACCTGCTGAAGATGCACAGCGTTACTTAAGAATAATATGCAATAATAATATGAGTTATTGTTATAGAGGTGCTCTGCAATAGTAACATGCAATCTTATATATGCAACACTAACAATCTTATCATCTCTATCAGTCTGCCTGGGCAGGACTGTGGGAGGCCGTGGCGGGGGGTTGCTGAGCCTTTGCTGTGTGATTGCAGGGAGGCCAGACCGCCCTGATGCTGGGCGTCAGCCATGAGCGGGACGACATGGTGCGAGCCCTCCTGTCCTGCCAGGCCGACGTCAACCTGCAGGACGAGGAGGGGACCACGGCCCTGATGGTGGCCTGCAGGCAGGGCAACGCCGACATGGTGCGGCTGCTCCTGGCCCAGCCCGGCTGCCAGCTCGCACTGACCGACAAGGTGAGTCCCCAGCAGGCCCTGCACAGCCTCATGGGCTCACATAGGACCACGTTACAGGCAGCAAGTACTTATTTGAGTGAAGAAGAATGATTTTGGTCCACTTCCTAACCAGGGCACTACTATGGGGAGAGCAGCCCTGGTTCTGTGCTTGCCGTGCAGCGGATGAGTGGCTGTGGCAGCGTCCCAGTCCCAGCCATAGCTTGGGCAGGAGCACAACCTGGTGTCAACCTAAGGAAAGCAAGCCAAATAAAATCCTGACCACATGGAAACACCAGGGCTTCAGCTCCAAGGAATTAACAGCAATTAACTCTCCCCTGAGAACGGACAGCTCTCCAGGGAAGTGTGCGGGACAGGGAAGCAGTGGCTGGCGGGTGGAAGTCTTGCATTGATGGGCCACCTGGCTGCAGTTGCACTTATGTAACTGTTTTCTAATTCAACATGTGGGACAGCTCCAGGACCAGGAGAAAGCACGATGGGGATAGGCTGAGCCTCAAAACACCGTGGGAAAGTTTGCAGGACAGTGACTTGTTTTAAATGAGGGAGGAACTGGAGGAAAGGATGTTTTGGGGGTAAAGATGTGGGTGTGAAGCTGCCTTGGCTGACAGCTCAGTGGAGAGAGAAGGAGAGGTTGCAGACAGCCTCCCCAAGCAGTGATGGGGTCAAGGAGCGTAGGAGTTGAGGATGGAGCTGGGGTATGTGTGGTAAGGCCTTGTCTCACTCCTTCCCCGCAGGGCGGCAACTCGGCGCTGTCGCTGGCCCAGCGCGCTGCCCGCGGGGACATCGCCGCGCTCCTGCGGGCCCACGCCGAGCACGGCCCTTCCCTCTCTGCCTGAAGAGGGAACGAGGATGGGGAGTGGGGAACAAAGAGCTCCTTCCTGTGCCAACCCTGCTGCTCACCTCAGCTCGTGGGTTTCCCTTCGCACAGGGGATGAACCCTGTCAGTTACCTGCACGTGTTCCCTATGCCTAATCCTCCTCACGAAGCACACTCGCACCCCCACTAGTCTCTGCATGTTGCCACAAATGACTCCAAGCCCTCCCATACTCTCCTCCCAGGATAGATTTGGCAGGTGAGTGTTTGAAATGAAGGAGAGGAGCACCTCAGAAAAGCAATACTCAGTCTTTTGTAACCTTAGATAACAGTTGTCCTTTTAACCGACTGCTTAACCGTATCTCATTTAACTTGTAAGTTTGTGTCCTAATATTTATTATTAGCTCTTCTGTATGTAGTGGCAGGCAGTGATTACTCGGTATATGTGACAACAAGCACAAGCTGGATGGATTATGTGAAGGATGAAGTCCTATTTATGTTTGCTTATGTGGGTCTGATGTGAGAATTAAAAATTAATGCTCTAGAAAAACATTTGAGTGCAGCAGACCCAAGCACACAGACATTGCTTTGCCTCTATTTGGAATTACACTATGGCTCTTGTTTTTTCTCCTAATGAAGTTTGAGCTCACGGGGAAGTGTAGCCCCTTGGCAGACACCGACACACAGGATGGTGTCTGCTAATGACAAAGAGTGAGGGAGGCCTCAGGCTCCACTTCTCCAAACACCTTTGTACTGTTTTTAAGTCTCTGTGTACTGGGCAATGCCATTTCATGAAGCTGTGCAGCAGGCCCCAGAGGATGCTCTCTGCAGGCACTGGATGCCATCACCAGTGGAGTACATCCCCGTGGTGGCAGATCTACTTGCTATCACTACAAGCAAATCTCCCTAGCTAGCTCATTACTGTTTTGTTACTAAGCAAAAGTTCATCCTGGACTACTTGGGTTGCTTATAAGTCAGTTCACAGCATGCTGAAGTCTCCCTTGAGCTGCCTTTTCCCCTTCTCTCGTACTGAAAAGCCCTTGCTGAGACCCCCCCTAATACCGGCTGCCCCTCAGGGAGGGGGTACAGCCCCTGCCCTCTGTTCTACACTGAAATCTGCCACCTGCTCCTTTCTCTGTCTTTGTATTTTCAGTTGAAGTATTCATCATCTCAAATGCCTCTTTCCCCCCCCACTTCCTCTATGTATGAATAAACTCATATTAACCCTTTACCTGTGTTTGCTCCTGTGCCTGTTCCCATCACCGCTCTGTCAGATGGACAGACAGACCCTCAACAGCAAAAGGGTGGGGAAAGACAGCCCTGAGCCCCTGCTGGCTGCACGTACCTGCAACATCATTACAGCACTCCTTTTTTGAGGTGTTTCTTCAGATCAGTGATCCCCTTCCCGGGAGATGCTGGGCCCCTGCTCATGGCACAGACAGTGCAGGGTGGGATTTTCTTTGCAGGAACTGCTGGACCAGATGATCTTTCAAGGTCTGTTTCAGCCTTTGAGATTCTGTGATCTTTGCTCCTGGGTCCTAAGCAGCCAGAGCCAGCGTGAGCACCCACTGCCTTGCCACCTGGCTGCAAACAAAAAAGAGCCATAATACCATTTTGTGACAATTTTCAATGAGTTTCTTCCCAACAGCCTTGGAACTGTGCTGGGAAAGAAGAATTTCACTCTGACTCTTCCTGCTTCCCAGAGGGAGGTGAACTTTCTGGCTTCAACATAATAAATGTGGGAGACTTTCTGCTAAGGATCAGGGCAGCTTTTGGAAGCGCCTGCCTCCTCCTGCTTCAAATGCCTTGGGAAGAAGAGCTCCAGGGCACGTTATTTTGGGGGCTTGCAGCAGCTCTGCAGTGAGGAAACACAGATTTTGCTGCCTTTCCCCTGCCCCCCTCCACATCCCCCTTTCCTTTGTGTTCCCATCCCTGCAGCCCAGGCTGGTTAACTACATCCCCAGAATGTTTATTTTCATTCCTTTGCATCATATTTCCACTTTTCCCCTCAAACCGTCTCCCCAGGGAGAAGCAACTCCCGTGGGGTGACTCCCCAGAGCAGCTCCTCCACTCACACAGGCCCTGAGGGACTGTGGCAGGTCTGATGCTGCCTTTGGCATCTCCTGGTGCCCAACATCCCCCTGTGCAAGCACCAGATCGCACAAAACCAAGGGAACGTCCTCTGTGGGATCTCGGTGCTCAAGAGCCAACCTCAGTTTATTTATTTTGATATCATGGTGGAGACCAAACCAAATATAGGCTAGCAAAAATATCTCCCCAGTGTGAGTGCTGTACAATACAAATAGAGATAGTTAAGTCACAGCAAGGAAAGAAAGTAATCTAATGATCTTTACAGGCCCACCATCTAGGAGCTGATTTGTTAGGAAGGGAATGAAAGACAAGAAACTCAGCTGAACATGGAACATGATTTTTCCACTCTCCTTATGGTAATTTCTAGTGTGTTCCTCTCTCTTGCTGCAAGGAGGGGAGCAGGGACTCTGACAGGCCCCTCCAGAGCACCCCCATGGCCATAGAGAACCACATCACTCTGTGTAGCCCTCAGCATCTCTATGTACCAGGACTGAAAATAGGATGACTGCCAGTGATTGTGGGTTTTTTTTTTTCCCCCTCTAATTTACTGATAACCTTCAGAGAGACCTTTCTGCCACCCAGACATTGTCCCCCCGGCCCCATGCTGTTGGATGCCCTGGGGATGCCAGGATGGCCTGAGCATGATGCTGGTCACTGAGCGCTTCGGGGACAGAAGGGGGATGAGGATGGCAGTGCCCAAGGGGAGATGACAGAGAAACTACAGCCACCTCCCCCCAAGGGCCACCTGGGAGGCCTGGAAACATTTAAGGGTTGAACAGGGCTCTGAGCAACCTGATCCAGTTGATATCCCTACCCATTGCAGGGAGGAGGCTGGACATATGACCTTTGGAGATCCCTTCCACCCCAAACCATCCTATGCCTCCTGCCAGCTCCAGTTCTAGGCTTTGTTTTGAAGCAGAAGTACATCCAAGTGGTGTGTGAGGATGCAGGGGCTGCCAGGCCCTGTGGGGAGCAGAACCCCAGCCCCTGGGGCTGTCCCCTCCCCTGCTCTGCCCCCCACTCTCCTCAGGGCCCCAGACAGAGCCTCGTGCAGCGCTCACCCCAACCAGCTGCCTCTTGCATGTGCTTTGGTGTCAGTACCCACTCCAGATGTGACACAAAAGAAACAGCAGCCGACAGCTCCCGCCTCCTTGCTGAGAACCAGATGATCCCAAATCATTCCTCCCAGCCCCTTCAAGCTGCCAAGGTGTAGGAGAGCTGCCTGCCGGGGAGCACTTGGCTTGGAGGGCAAGACCTAGACATTTCAGGGGGGAAAAACATGGAGATGTGGCTGTGCTGTGCCCCCCTGAAGCAGGACAGCCCCCATGGCTGCCCCCACACAGTCCTGACATCAGCTGCAAGATATGTGAGGAATGAAAACGCTGGGGCCATGGTGAAATGCGCAGCCCCTGTGATCCCACAGCCCCGGACAAAAGACTGCCTTGTGCTCAGTGCCTGCAGAACCATCCTGGGTCTTGGGTGAGGGGCAGAGGGCCTCTGGCTGGGAAAAGCAATGGCAAAGGGGGCTCTGTCCCAGCTGTGGGGATGCAGATGGCTCCTCAGCATTGGCAGGAGACCATATAGTGCAGAAAAGGGGAGGGAGTAATTGCAGGAATTTGCTAACATTGTCCAGACTACTTTAAATGTTGCAGCCAGCTTTTGTTAAAGGTTAACTCATTTCTTGTACTGTAAATACCAGGTATCCTCAGTCTGTGGGGCACCAGGGGCCCTAGGGGCACTCAGACACTGGGAGAGCAGGGCAAGATACCTCCAGTGGTCTGTGAAACCAAGCTGTGGTCACGTTCAAAGCAGAGGGAGAAAGCAGACCACCTCAGCTCCCCTGTGCACAGAGCCCCATGCAACCGGTGAACACAATCTCCACGGTTAATTAAATCAACAGGCTGCTCCCAGGCCCACGGGGACGTGCCTTGGCTCAGCTCCTCTGATCCTCACACCCCATCCTGGCCCCATGGCTTGGCCTGGAGGGGCTGCTTGGCACTGCTTTTGCCAGGGCTGGAGGGCAGTTCTCAGCATGAGATGGACTACGATTTCATTTCCTAAAAACACCTCTGGATGTGGTCAACAGGTGTTTCATCCGTTCACAGCACCCACCTCTCTGGCACGGGGAAAAGCCAGCTGGGAGGCTTGGGAGTTTGTCTTTCCTGGACTGGGCTGAGAGGACACAGCACCCTGCGAGCAGCCCCTGAGGCAGCCCCTCTGCAGGGCCCAGCAAGCCTGGGCTGAAGGCACCACAACTACAATATTTTGTCAATTGCTCCATCTAGTGCCATTTCAGCAGAAGAAGTGGGAGCACAACTCCGGGAGCCGCTACAGCCAGGGCCTTCTGTCATCTGGCTACTTGCTGCACTCTCTCCATAAGTTCTCTACTTGGAGATGGAGTTTAACCTCGTGAGCTGCTGTGGCAGGAGCAGGGGAAAGCCTGTAGGGCCCAGCTCAGCCCAGGGGCTCTGCACACAGCTGCAGCACTCAGGCTGTCAGCCCTTACCACTGCCTTGGCCTGAGCTGCTCTCACCTGCTCCCACCCACAGTGACATTAACCCTGAGTTTGCACCTTAGGGTCACTGCTGTACACAAAGCATCCAGTGGCTTTTTTTTTCCTTGAATGAAAACAAGCCTATAAAAAAGCCTACCTGGCTGAGAGGGGAAAGGAGGGAAGGACAGTGCAATGCAATTTAACTGCAGCTCCTTTTCTGCTGTATACCAACAAACCAGAACCCGCAGCAAATGAGCTCCCAGAGTGCCAGAAGAAACCCATTTTCTACACTTACAACAGATGGTCTGTCATACCTGCACATCAAAGCATTGAAAACGAAGAAAACTAAAAAGCCAACAAAGGGCTTTATGAGATGAAAGAGGCCATCCTCAGAACAAACAAGTAAGCCTCCCCAAAAGTCCATTTTCCTCAGGAAAAATGAGACCTTGGAGGACCTGTTTTGGTTTGTCTCCTCTCGTGGCAGCTCGCTGCCCAGCTTGTGAAAGCCACTGCAGCATCCTGCCATTTCTGGAGTGAAAACTTGTTACCTGGCACGTGAGGGAAAGGAAAAGCATCCTGCCCAGAGCACCCCAGATGGGAAGCACAGCAGAATAACCCTACATCAGTGAGGTCTTAAGATGTGATTTTACACTTAACTGAGCAGTTACGGAGCTAAAATCTAAGAGCAGGGGCTGTGCTATCAAATATAAAGAGTTTTTATTTAAGCCACTACTGTTACTTGCCTGTTTGTTCAGGAACTGGGAACTCCAGACATGACAGCAGAGACCTCAGAACCCACCTGGACAAGGCTGAAGGCAAAGTCAAGGTGATCCTTGTTCGTTTTCCATTTGGGATGCAGTAGAACACAGATCCCTCTGATTTGCTGCCACCATCAAAGGTCCTGTGATCCCAGGACTGCGTGTTGGAGCACAAAATGTCCCTTGCTGCTAAGAGGAAAAACAAGGACCATGACAGAGTTTAACCAGAGTGTAAATACAGCTAAATGAGGCCTGTCAGGCTTTGGAGAAAGATGATAGTGGAATTATGTATCAATGCTCTGTACAACTGTAAAAACTGTTTTATACCTGTGCAGCAGTAAGTGATTCCAGTTCTTTCAGTTGAAGGGACATTCTTTCAGGTGAAGGCACCCTTCCCACTGGCACACGAGTCGAAGTGGTGGTGAGAGGCCACTCTGAAGGCTGTGAGATGCCTGTGGTATGGCTGCTCCTCCTGTGAGCACCCTTCCTGTTAATTTGGATTTCTCCTGGCACAATAACAGCCACCTGTGACTTCATCCCCCAGTTTGTTGCCCATGCACTACATCCTTGGTCTCTCCATCGAGACCATGTTGGTGTTCCCCTGACTAAAAACTACTTACCAGGGTACATCCACCTGAAAGGAGAGACAGGGAACTGCTGGAGAGAGGCCAGTGCAGGGTTACCAAGATGCTGAGGCACCTGGAACATCCCTGTGAGGAGGAAAGGCTGCGGGCCCTGGGGCTGTCCAGCCTGGAGAAGAGAAGGCTGAGAGGGGACCTTATCAATGCTGATAAATACCTAAAGGGTGGGTGTGGAGAATGATGGGGCCAGTCTTTGTTCTGTGGTGGCCAGTGCCAGGACAAGGGGTAACGGGCACAAGCTGGAACACAGGAAGCTCCACTGGCACAGGAGGAGAAACTCCTTTGGTGCTGAGGTGAGGGAGCCCTGGCCCAGGCTGCCCAGGGAGGGTGTGGAGGCTCCTTCCTGGGAGGTTTCCAAACCCATCTGGACACGTTCCTGTGCCCCCTGAACGAGGGGAACCTGCTGCAGCAGGGTCTTGAGCTGGAGTAGCTCCAGAGGTCACTTCCAGTCTCACCATTCTGGAATTCTGTAGCTTTCTGATGGAGGGCAGACGTGAAGGGGAAGGCTCCCTGTGACTGATCCTGCTCCCTGGACACAGGGCCTGGGGAGATACTCACCACATTGGGCTGTCACACAGCACTCCTGCAGCAATCCATCCCTGCTTGGGATGTCAAACTGAGGTCTCTAGTGCAATAACAGACTTTAACAGTGACTTGAATACAAAAACAAAGCACAACTGCTTACGTAACTGAGCTTTATTTAGAACCTTTGAAGTCATAAAATGTCTCATTTCACTGATATACATAAACATACAATCAGGAGGTTTAATTGCTTTTTCCTTTGCACAGAAAACCAGAACACCTCAACCCAGACAAGCATAATGCACATTCAATTATCTGGCTTGGTCCTGTACACATTGCACACGCTCCTCTGCGTGGTCACTGGTTTATCAGTTAGCTGCAATATAATTGTTGGCAGTAATATATATTCAACACACAAAGTGCAAATTACGAGAAGCAGAAAATGTTCTCTCTCATTCTGAGCAACGAGAACTGCAAAATATCTCAGCCCATAAATGCTATTCTTTATGTATATGAACAGTATGTGCATAATAGGCTAATAAAGAGCCATGTAAAACTTCATAGATTAAATGTGGCAACATCTTAAAGTAGGAATGCAACGGTTGCAAAACCATGGGCAGAGAGGGAAATCATTACATTTTGGTCATAAATTCCATACACTATTTCCGAGGGAACCTCTTCACATCTCCCCTGCATGCCTTCAACTCCTGCATATCTTGGCCACTTCTGCAACCAAAGGTACTGTGTTAAAAACGCTCCAGTTCATCACATCTGGACCTATTTCTGTGCATCTACAACCAAAGTTCCGCCAACGCTTCACTTGGCAAACCAAACTGTACAGTGGGAACCCACTGAGAGCGTGAAGTCTCCTCCAGGCACGTTAATGGAACGCTCATTGTCCCTGCAGACTAAAAGCACTTTGTGATTACCTAAAGAAAACTCTTCCATGAAATAAGGGAAATCCTTTCAAGCAGAGCCAGTCACAGTTTGCCTGCTTCAGTATAGTTTCAGTACCTGTTCTTTTACCTCAAATGGGGAAATACTCAACTCCAGCCAAAACAGCCCCAACACCAGCAGCTTTAACACAAACCTTGCACTGCTCAGCTGTTATGCTGGAGGTTTTGGATCCTCTCGCCACGTGATTCCAGGGATTTTTCACATAAAATGATATGCAATTCCCCTACCTCCCTTTCATTTCTCCCAGCTACAGCATCCTTACAAATCTTACCAAAGACACCAAATCAGGCTGGGCTGCTTCCTCTAAAACCCTACTGCACCTCTGGATAGGAAGATTAAACCACAACGACTTGAATTGCTATTAATCTGCCTGCCAAATTAATTTGTTAAATCATTAAACCTATGGTCATATAACCAAGTGCAGGAATGGCTGTGACACGTAACCAAGGTGCTTTGTGTTGGCTGAATGTTGCCGCACCTCAATCTCCACCATGCAGAGCGGGACAGGCCTTGGGAAGACTCCTGGAGGGTTTCAACACATACTCACCTGGCCTAGCTTCAACCAAAAGAATAGCTGGGGGCTTTGCCTGAGCCACTGAACTCACTGGAGGGGGCTGAGGCAGCCCCTTCTGCATGCTCTGCCCCAGGGAGGATGGGCGCAGCCTCCAGCCCCGGGGGGACGGCGTATTATTTGGTATTATCCAAAATCAGACTCCAGCAGCCCTGGAGGGGAAGCATCCTCTGTGATCCGTGAAAGCCTTTTCCTGCACTATCTGATCCTGGGAAGACTCTTGGAAGTGGAAAGCGGTTTGCTGGTTTGGATTAACTTCATCTAGCATTAAAGACAAGGTGCAGAGGGACTGCTCACCATCACTGCAAGAATTACGGGATCACGTTGCAGAGGCAAACTTTTTGTCTTCATTAAAGTTTCAGGATGAACAATTATGCTGCAACTTGGCACAGCAACTGCCTTTGTATGCAACGTGTCTATCAGCACGCTCCTCCTCTAAAAACATAATTAGAATAGAAGGAGACAGGTTGTTGCTGTTCATGCTGCCTAAATATCTGAGAAAGACCAAACATTTTAAAAGCCTAAAAAAAACCCCACCCCAAATATCCCTCTGCCCTAGTTTATTTTTCATGCTAAAGGCTGCAAATTGACACATCACAGTAATTGCCTCTGACTAACTTCCATGGACCTACCCAAAGAGATAAACATGGGAAGTTCACGTTTGACTATCAGACTTACTGTGCCGAGCACAAATAATTTCCCAGAGGAGAATTTGATATTTCATCATTTGGAACAGTGGTAATTTAATTACATTGCTAATGTTTTCTGGCGTACTTGAAAGGACAATTAGCGTAAGTAAATCATGAGTGAGATGACAAGTCACTCGGCGTTTATTCCTGCTCATCAGATGAGATCAGTAGACGATGTAAATCCTCTTTGGTGTGCGAACCCGATCCCAGGGTCGGCAGCTGTGAGCGGGGCTCAGGCTCGTGGGGATGAACCCGTGGATAAATAATGGGTATTGTTCTTTGAAGTTTCTTAATTAAACTTGTCCTGAGAAACCTCAAAAGCCACCAGAAGCAGGGGAGGGTGGTGAGGAAGGCTGATGAAGGCTAACTGAAGCTGGAGATGCACACTCCCCTCCCTGGCAGCGGGGTGAGCAGCGACTGGGTTGTGCCAGGGTTTGCCTTCCATCCCACCCAGCGCTCAGGCGCCGTTACGGCTCTGCTGATGCTCTGCAATGACGATGGTTGGTTGTCTCGGCTCACGATAACACCGTTAACGTCACAGTCCCCTTCTGGCGCTTCAGGACAGCCACAGCCTGCTCGTGGGTCACCCCTTCCAGAGCCTCCCCGTTCACTGCCAGCAGCTGGTCGCCGCGCTTCAGTCTCCCGTCGGCCGCCGCTGCCCCCTGCGAAGCGCAAAGCGGCTGGTGAGTGAGCGCCCAGCGGCACCGGCACCACGGCTCACAGTGCTGATGGGTGAGATGAGGAGGGATGTGGCACTGGAGATCCCACCCTGAGAGGAGGGCGTGGGAAGAGACTGAGTGGCTGAAATGTCCCTGAGTGCCTCAACCACCGCCCGCCGCTCATCCAAGCCTCTAAGGTCTGGGGCAGGGTAGGTGGGTGATACACCCCTGGGAAGAGGAGAATTGGCTCATACCTGAAAAAACTGCAGTGGAAAGACTGGTTCTGGCTTTTAGGAGTACGGAGAGGCTTGTTAAAGCAGATTTTAAAGGTACTCCACATTCAGTGCTGAGAAACAAGCTACAGCGTGGGGAGGGAGAGGGAGGCAGAGCTGCCTAAGCCCCGGATGGGGCTGGGCTACATGGAAGGGCCTGAGAAGCTCCCACAGACCTTTAGAAATGGCTGTTCTCTTCCTGAGATAAAGAGCCTCAGTGCAGCTCTTCTCTCTAAATCCTGAGACCTGCCCTGCCCAGAGGTTGGCTCACGGTGCCTGCGCCTGTTCCATAGCCCCACCAGTGCCTGTAAGTGTATTCTTCGGGGTCTCTCAGCTGTGCTCACATCTAGAAATTTAATCTAAGCATCAGTTTAAAGACACAATATCTTTGTAAAAAGACCAGGTATTTGTGGTTTGAGCCCCAGAATCCCAGCATCAGGACTTTCTGCCCTGCCTTCAGATGAACTCTTCTTAATTATCTCATCTACTCCAGCTCTAGTGCTGACACGAGTGAGAGCAAGTAGGCACAGGACAAGTAACTGTGCGTGATGGACTTCAAAGTTATTTTATGGAAAGTATCCCTAATTCCCACTGTTTTCCTTTCCTCCTCTCCACTTCCAGAACTCTCTTCACCCAGTCATGCCTGATGCATCTTGCTGGCCCACGCCACGCACCTTTGTAGCAATGGGATGGGTGAGAAAAGGGGCACTTCTCCCTCCAGCCCAGTGGCCATTCTAGGGGCTGGACTGAGCTGTACTATGGCCCTTCCTCACCCTCGGTGCCCATAGCTGCTGTTGTGCCTGGCTGGGACCCCCAAGTCCTCCCCTGAGGCTCAAGGTTGGGATCAGAGATGGGCTGAGACAGCCGTGCTGTGATCGGCTCCAGCACATGGAGAGGTGTGAGGGAGAAGCTGGAAGCAAGGGAGAAGAACTAAAGCCAGGACTGGTGTGTGAGCCAATCCATTATCAAGCCAAGAGGCACAGTGTTTTCATCTTTCTCTCCTTGAGGTGACTACCTGAGTACAGGAGCTAATTGCTGGTTTTGCAGCAAAGATACAGCACCTCTGCAACCACCTCCTCTCCTGTGCAGTGGGAAAAGCGATGCCTCTGTACCTCACCAGAAGGCACTTCGAGATTTACAGGTATACAACTGCCTTATAAATATTTGAACATATAAACCAAGTTTCCCGAGTACACAGAGCAATTTTGCTGAGATAAAGTATCTTGTTTCAGCCATCAGTGATGTGAAATATAAACCGAGGAGCCGGCTGTGAGTTCTGGGTCTGCTCACATCAATGTACTTAGACAGTACATTTTGCTTTCTACTACGTAATATATTATCCAAGCCAAATCTTAGGTTTATTTTTAAAGATAATACAGAAAAAGGGAGGTTAAAACAAAACAAAAAAAAGAAAGATACCTTGGCAAATATAGTCTTGACATAAATGGGCAGGTCTCCATGGGGACTTCCATACCCCCCTACAATACTAAATCCCAGTCCATCAGAGCCTTTCTCCAAAGTAATAATCTTAGGCTGAGGTGCTCTGGAAACACAATAAATATCACTTAGAATAGCAATGTCTGACTCTGGGGACTTTATGCAGAAGGAACACTTAGAGAGAAATTTCTCTATTAAGAAGTTTTCCACCCAGTCTCAAAGCATGTCTCTGGCCCTCGCACCAAAACACCCTCCTGACAGCCCGCGGTGCGAGCGCTGCTCCCTGGCCTTCAGACCCTCACTTTGAAAGGACTTGTCTGTAACAAGAGCTCAACAAGAGCCCTTATCTCTGATGCAGAAGTGAGTCTGCCCTCATCTGCAGTCACTGCACTTAAGGGAAGGAGAGTTTGCTCTCTTAGTAGCCAAGCTCACATCTTTACTGTGCCTAAGTGGCAACTGCAACCATTTCCTTCCAGCATAATTTTATGACTTCAGAGGAATGAGTCCAATAGACAGGGTACAGCCAGAAACACGTGTGTTTGGAGTCTCAGCTCTCCTGCAGGCTCTTTGGGCTGGTTTCTAACAACCTATATGGAACCTAAACCCCTGTGCCTTATAACCCCTGAGAGCCCCTCAGGCCGCACATCGCTTAGAGCCTGAACTGCTCTTCAGGGGCTCTTTCTGTCCAGCTCGAGCAAAGGAAGACTTTTGGTGGAATTTAGATCACTCATATATACACTCACCTCAAATTTGAAAAAGTAATTTCTATATATTCAGGAAGAAAAAGTGGGGATGAATGTTGTTTGGCATCTTCCACTTCTACAAAGGTGCAGCCTGTGATGACCAGCATCAGGCCATTTCTTTAGGACAGAACCAATGCATACACCTACCTAATTCTGCTTCTCATTTTCACATTCAAATTCCCTTACTATTTGGTATAAAAAGAGAATACAAATCCTTTTGTGAAGTAAGCAATTCTCCTCTGAGAGCAGCAATAAAAACAAGTATCTCACATTGTAAGACGAGAGAATGCAGCGTAAATAGCTTAACTTTTATACTCCAAAACCCCTGAGGTAGGGCAGCAACTTTGCATCTCAGCTTCTTAAAACAAATATAACGACTCAAAGAATGAAAACAAAGACCATAATGAAGATAATGAACCCAAATGAAGATGGAATGGATTTCAAAATGGTAACTGGCATGCTCTCAGCTGCCTTAAAAAGCAGACAATGGAGAATGATGTATGGCCAGGTCTAACTTCCATCACCACAAAAGTGCTGTAAGCAGAAACATTTTAAACAGTTTGGGTTGTTATTTTTTTGTCTTCAGATTTTAAAGCTAAAAAGATTCAAAAGACAAAGTTCTGGGACAAAGTTCTGAAGCATTTCTCTCTGATATCAGGCTTCTAACACCTCTTGCCTTAGTCTGCCAATGATAAGTTATTGCAAATGGCTACGGCAGTAGCTCCTTTCAGGCAAGGAAGTCAACAGACAGGGACAGAACTATCTTGTCAGCTTAATATATGAGAAAAGGAGAGATAAGGTTTTTGAAAAATGTCCAGAACCAGTGCTTGTTAACACATTTTGTGCTTGTTTACTCAAGTAATTTCTGTCACCAGGTGAAGATGGACACGAGTCCATAATCAGCTTGGACAGGTCACAGTTTTCCTTTTAAAGGTGATGGAAAATGAAAGAGAAAAGCAACAAGAGAGACATCTTTCACCAGCCTAGGCTTTTCCCTTGCATGGCACACAGAAATCCCCCTCAGTTATGAAGACTGAGTACAGACTTACTCGGGATCTTCAGAAGGATGCTCAGAAGAAGAGTTGAGGTTGCATCCTGCAGACATGCTCTCCAGCTGGGTAGCAATAGCACTGATGTTGGTGTCAGCCACGACCTAAACAGAAGAATGCAATGAAATCATAGAATCATAGAATGGTAGGGGTTGGAAGGGACCTTTAGAGAGCATCTAGTCCAACTCCCCTGCAGAAGCAGGTTCACCTAGATCAGGTCACATAGGAACATGTCCAGGTGGGTCTTGAAGACCTCCAAGGAAGGAGACTCCACAACCGCCCTGGGCAGCCTGTGCCAGGGCTCCCTCACCTCACCTTGAAAGAGTTTTTTCTTATGTTTAAATGGAACTTTTGTGTTCCAGCTTCATCCCATCACCACTTGTCCTGTTGCTAGATACAATAGAAAAAAGGGATGTCCCAGCCTCCTGACACCCACCCTTTAGATATTTATAAATGTTAATAAGATCTCCCCTCAGTCTCCTCTTCTCCAGACTAAACAGCCCCAGTTCCCGCAGCCTTTCCTTGTACGAAAGATGTTCAGTCCCCTGATCATCTTGGTGGCCCTGTGCTGGACTCTCTCCAGCAGTTCCCTGTCCCTCTTGAGCTGAGGAGCCCAGAACTGGACACAGGACTCCAGATGAGGCCTCACCAGGGCAGAGTAGAGGGGGAGCAGAACCTCCCTTGACCTGCTGGCCACACTCTTCTTGATGCATCCCAGGATGCCATTGGCCTTCTTGGCCACGAGGGCACGTTGCTGGCTCATGGTTAGTTGATTGTCAACCAGCCCAATCATGTAGAAAATAGTTGATATATTAGCAAAATAATTTGTTGAGGGTTTTTTTATTCCAAGCAAATTTCAAACACAAGTCCTACTCTCTCGAATCTCCCACCAAATCAGCCCTTTCAACTAACAGAGTTAACAGTAGCCACGCAAACTTTGCTCTGCAGCTTTTGCTTGCTGAGCAGAGAGGAGCAGATAATGCAGAGAAAGAGGTAACTTTGTCAAGGAAATAGATACATCTGAGTCAACACAAGGTGAAAGGAAAGGTCTCTCACAAAGAGCACCTTAGCTTTAACCAAATACAGAGATTCAAGGGACTCCTGGGCACAGGCCCTGAAATCCCTCAGACGGGTTTGTTTGCTGAGCAGGGAAGAAACGAATCTTTGGTTTCAACTTTTCTGCAATTTCCAGCACAAATCCAACAAAGTGGACTCGTTAACTTCCCAGTTCTGGCTCCTGCATTGTTCTGAAACCGTCATGAATTACCACCACACAGTAACCAACAGACTTAATGACATTTAGATAGCGTGTGGGGCAGATTCCTCAGGCTGTTTAAAGCGATCGCATCCATGTTGTGCACGTGAGGTAGAGCAGTGTCGAGAAAACAGCTCCTTGCACACTGAAGTTTATTAAACACAAAGTGTCGATGCCCACTCCAGTCTTTCATTTTAACCTTTCACTGCAGGCTGATTTTGGGGTTTTTTTTGCTTTCTTTTTTCTGGAAGAAAATCTGAGGAAATCATTTTGAAGTATTTTGGATTGGAAATATTTGCAGTAGAAAAGCCATCAACTTGCTAACACTTGCATGCCATGGCTATCCCCTGACTCTATCTCCTCCTGATGAGAGATCCTCTGCTTGACGTTTGCTCGGCTCAGAGACAGTGAGAAACACTCACTAAGTATACCATCAATATACCCTATAACTATCTGTGCTCTTGTGTTACCAAAGTTAAGAGCTACTTTTCCCACTTCTTGCTGTGAACGTGGCTTAAGGGAAAGGTACCTTTTGGAAAGAAAAGAATCCATTCTATAAATCCTCTCCCTGTTTTAAATGAATGCTCACAGTTCTTCCACAACAATACTTCCTTCTTCCTAATCACTTGGAGCCAAGAGGGCTCCTTCTTCTAGGAAGGAAGATTAGGTCTCATGCAAATTTTGCATCCCAGGACTCAGCTTCTCAGATGCCCTAAATGAAGTGGGTCCAGCAGACAAGATAGCCGCCCCTGGCTCAGGCAGCAAAGACACCGTTAAGTTTCCCTCCCTGTTGCAGCAGGGGAAAAGGTGCCAGCCAGTATTTGTTGTGTTCTGTTGTCAAATAAAACAAGGGCAAAATAAATCTATATTCAAAAATCTTCAGTTGGCAGTAAGAATGTATCAGAGTTCAACAACCTTGTAAAAAAGCTTCCCCTTATCTCATTACTACACCTGCAGAAAAGAAATTAAATTAAACCAAAGCATCAAAACAGCCGAAAAGGATGATTGTTCCCCCGAGACCCTAATCTCCCATTTGCAAACAGCATTTGCAAACTCCTTTCCCATCCTTCCCAGGACATCCTGATAATAAGCCTTTCCACACCACTGAATGCAATTATCTGACCTTTCAAAGCAGTTTGCCATGAAGTGGCCTAACCTGATAATAAATGGAATTACTTAATGGCACATCAGTCACGATTATCACAGTGATAGGATCACTCCAGTTAGATTGTTTTAATAACAACAACAAACAAAGCAACCTGGGGATTGAGAAGTACCTGTAACTGCATCACCGTGCTCAAGGCAGACCTTGGACACCACTCCCTGACAGTATTAAAATACAACATCCCAGTTTCACAGAGCGGGTTTTTAAAGAGAGGAAAATCGACTCTCTTCTTTCAGAATTGACCCACATCATCTGCAAAAAGCATGAAGCCTATCTAAAGGGACAAACCCAGAGACATTTCTAGAAGAAGTTCTTTATTTGTGTGAGTGACCAGCTGCCAGTGTGCCTCAACAGGAATATTTTTAAATGCATGATGAGGTGGAATACGCCGTGTTACAGCTTTCACCGTGAGCGGTTCTGGGCTCTGCAGCAAGCTTTCATTTTCCCATTCAGGGAATACTGTTGACATGAAAAGTGAAACTACTCAACATTAGTAACACTATGATAACTATAATTTAACAGAAAATCCTTCAGCTGGTGTATGTCTGTGTATTTGCTTTGACTTCAACGGAACCACACAAATACACCATCTGTTCTGGAACTGGCTCATCGCTTTCCAGGTCAGCAGTTCACACACAGACAAAACAAAGAATAAGCAAGTCTAAACCTAAGTTTATTACCATTCCAGTTCCTTTCCCCTCCCCATTTTTTATAGTCACAGTTGTGTTGTAATGCAAGCAAGAAGCTTGCAAAAATCTCTCACGATATGTTCCGACCCAACATGCTGTGACGATAAAGAAGACTAGATTTTAGTGGTATGTTTTCAGCTTGTTTCCCAATTGTTACGGTAATTCTGCAAATGAGCAGCATTTTGAATCATCTCTAGCAAGTATTTTCCCCATTTCTTTGTGTAAACATAAAAATAAGCTATAGAGGAATATACTGGCAAGCAGCAGTTTAGAACCAAAGTGGCAGAACACGTCTTCCTTTTAGCTAACACATAAACATGGTGGTGATAACACTGTTTTCTTTCTCGAGTGTTGTTATTCATTACCTGTAGAATAATCAGTTCTAGGCAGCACTGTCTTACTGGTGATGCTATCATTTTTACTAAGAGCTGCTAGCATTTCTTTCTTCTCCCTCTTTCAAGAACAAGGAAATTAACACTGTGGGCAGTTTGGTCACACTCTAGTTTCCACATACATAACACATCATCTCTTGTTCCCAGTTAACTTCCAATTAAAAACGCCCAGCAACTTGGAAGCTTGTTGATTTATCATGTGTAGCAACAAGTCATTTTGTTCTCTTTGTTACGCTTTCATACAATCATGCTCACAGCCTGCATGAATGGCAATCAAGAATTTTTGAATGAATATTATTTCTTGCTTTTATTCTGTGTAATTCCCATCAGCAAGCACCCAGCAACTCTGTGATGCCTTGTGCCAGTGATGCTCAGGGTTTGCTGTTTTTTTTTTCCCTTCCTGAATGCCATTTATCTACCCTCATGCAGCTGCATGTTCAATTTATCACCATACCTGCAGGATAATGCTCCCATAAGCATTCTTTAGTAGATTAACGGCATCTGCATGAGACAGCCCATCCAAAGGTTGCCCATTAATACTGACAATCCGATCTCCAACCTAAAAGTACAACAGTAATGGAAAATTACCAGCATTAGGGAAAATTAAAATTAAGAATGCTTAAAATTCCTCGTGAACTTGGCACTGCACAGTGCTGCTTCTCTTTTGCAGGATCCCTTTGGTGAGAATTCTGCATGGCTAGTGATCATTTGCCATTCCTCAAAGTAACAACAATGTGGACTTTTTAGAAATAACAATGTGATCAGAGAAACAAAGATGGGTTGTATTTGCCTATTTCCATTTGCAAGCAGAGAGAGTGAGATACTCACTGCTGTCCTCCCACCCACAAAGGATTTTTTGTGTCCATATGTGCAGGCAGTTCATATCCTCACAGACTATGCACGTACATGCTGAATGCAGTATAGGAAAGCCGGCACTTC
Source organism: Colius striatus (assembly GCF_028858725.1). Taxonomy (NCBI): domain Eukaryota; kingdom Metazoa; phylum Chordata; class Aves; order Coliiformes; family Coliidae; genus Colius; species Colius striatus. The sequence continues at coordinate 8,240,738 of NC_084768.1, read as the reverse complement.
TGATCATAATCTAATTAACCTGGATGATTTCTTTTTCTTCTCCTACATAAAAATGATCTTGACCCTGACACTTAGTATCTTGTGTTCTGTGAGACACATGGCATGAACAAAGCAGCATGTACTGATGATCTCATGGGCCAAAGCAATCCCATGTAGCTGCATAATGGTTCTTTTCAGTTCTAATGATTGAAATTCTCTTCAAAATGGAAAGTGCTCACCACGGGCATTCGTGCAAACCCACATGCCCTGCGGCTCTGCTCCAAGTGCCTCATTTTGGCATTTCTTTATGAGGGTCTTAAGGTCAAACAACTGACTTCTGATCATGTTTGTACCTGGTTTGAGCTCTAAATGACACCCAGCCTGCAGTTCCCCCAAAGGCCTGTGGTTTCCAGAGAGCCCGTGGCTGCCCTCCCTGGGCCTAGATAAGGATCTACATCCAAAGAACATTGATTCTATGTTTTCTCTTAACATCACTGTTCCAATGTGGCCAATGACTGCTATTAACCCACAATGCATAATAACGAAAAGAGAAGGGCAGGTTTGGGTTTTTGGTTGGTTGGTTGGTTTATTTTTACATAAGAAGAGGCAGAGCAACCTATAAGACATTGTCAAAGTGATGGCATATATAGAAGTGCTTGAGGGACCTTCCCCATGAGTCACATAGCAGATGAAACAGGAAACCTGGAGCGGAGGCCTCTACTCACTCTGAGTCTTTGGGTACGTGCAGCCACACCACTGGCTTGAATCATAGCGATGAAGATGGGAATATCTCCTAATGGACTTCCTTTCCCTCCTGCTATGCTGATGCCAAGTGCATCATTTGGTCCCTACAACAAAGGAGAACAAACCATTTGCAACTGCAGCAACTTGTAAAGGTCAGTGTTCAAGGTACTGACTCATTTGATTTATTGAACAGGGAGAAAACAGGTAGGGATGGCAGCCACGCATCCTCACACACACAGGAGCCGTTACACACCCAGCCACCTATCCCAAACAGAAATGGGGCCATTTCACTTCCATGAGATGCTACAAAAATTGACAGCTTCAGCTAAAGGTGTCAGCTTTTTGAATTGATAGAAAATAACTCACTGACCCTCGTTATCTCCACAGTCCTTGGGCCCATATCGGCTCCTACTAATAAAGAAACAAACAATTAGCTTCTGTAATTAAGAGATAATATAATTAAGAGATAACACTGTCAGGTGACAATGGTCCCTTGCTGCCTAGTCAGAATTATCACCAAGCAGAGGCAGAGCCTTCCTGTGCCAAAGCAGTCAGTGCTGCTCATGAGGAGGACGGGGTTTTTGCTTCACCCAGAGATGAATGTGGATATCACTGCCTGCTGACAGATGCCACTGTGACGTGCAGCCTATTGAACAGCAGCACTGAGGAAAAGCCCTACTCTGCATTTCAGTCAATTAAAGACTGGCTTATTACTCATAAATCACAGCTGCCCCACCACAAAGGGGTAAGGCACATGGCTAGACTGAGACTGCTGAGGTTCCATTGATTTCCTCTTCTAATTTGTGCTGTGTTAGTAAATAGACACCCAGGAGGTCTGGCTGGTATGTATCTAGACATAGGACATTAAGAAGTACCCAAAATAGGAGAAAGGGGAGAGGGGAAACAGGGAAAGAGGAAAAAAGAGGAAATGGGGGGAAAAAAGACACTTCAAAAGAATCATCAAACTGGGACTAAACAGCCTAACAAGCTGATGGTGTAGTCAGGTCCTGGGATCTGCTACACCAACCCTCACTTCTATCAGCTACTTCTATCAAATCATTTTAAGAACCTTTTAGAAAACACACAGAATTAGTCTCTTTGAAAAGTAAAGGATTCTTGGTAACCCACGTGAATGTCTCACTGCCATGCACATGTGCTTGTGCAGGTATCAGCTACAACTCCTCCAGGCAGGGTGCACCAGAGCCTGGCCCCAGGGACACTGAATCAGGGCATATGCAGACATGCACTCTCAGTGCTGCAAGGGCCTTCAAGGCACAAGGAAGGCTGCCCACAAAGCCACACATCTCTTCCAGTGCTTGCCAACTGCCAGAAGAAGCTTCTGCTTCTGCACATGTGAGCAAAGGCTACCAGGTTCTGACACAGACAGGCGGGCTCCTCACAAGCTACTGCAGGCTGGAGATTTAGCATTTGCTCCACCTGAAAACTGCAAACTGGGCATTGTGAATTTCTCATTACAAAACACCCCTTTAATACACCCAAGAGCAACAAAGATCTAAATGAAGTGGTGGCAGCTTTATTTCCTGAGAAAACCGTTTCTAATGTTAGAACCTTGCCTGTGTTAAGCCTCTGACAAAAGCACTGGGGAACAGCAAGGTGCAGAGATTCTGTACTTAAAAGTAGAAGAGCCATTACTCTCCTAGTAGACATAAAAATAATGTCATCTGCTGGAAAGTGTTTGAGTCTGGAAACAGAAATAGTGGTATGTCTTCTGGGAAGCTGAGCAGGAAAACCAGATTCAAGTATTCAGATTTGCTTTTAAACCAGCACAAATATAAAGCAAGTAACATGCAGCTGTTTTGACAGCTGCACAGATTATACCTGAGCTTCTCTGAGACACATCTGCTGAAGATCTTTTTGTGCTGACAAAGTTCTGTAAGGTAGAGAGGACCGGAGCAAAGGCAGGGTGGAAGTGGCTATGGACACTCTGTTGGCTCACCTGAAGTTAAAAAGACATCAAAACCTGTGAGTCAAACCCAAGCATTCACTTTAAACCAGTTTCTGCAACATGTGGGCACAGCTATGCTCTGAGCCAAGCACACTGGAAATGCCACATCAGCCATGCAAGTGCAAACCCCTCCCAACTTCATTTCCAAAGGGGGAAGCTACTGAAACCTGTCCCCCAGTTGCAGGCACAGCCACAGTGTTGCTCACAGTACTGCACCTCACCTGTAAGTTGTTCAGGCCTGCTCTAGAGGGCAATATAGAAGTAGGATTAATCTCCTCTTTACATCTCACGATCTGAGAAGAAGGGGAGACATGGTTGCTGCTAAAACATGTGGGCATCAGCACCTCGCCCTGGGTAAGGCACATGAGGCACCCACCAGCCCACCTAACCGCTCCTCTCCTGTATGCTAGGGGTAACGATTCCACCCATCCCATTACATGGCAGTAAGCTGCAGGCTTTGTTATTCTGCTGAATACATTGTCTGATTACAAGGTCCTGTAGTTGACCTTGCTCCTTTCCTTTGACCAAGAGCCTCCCCTTAGCACCAGCTGACAAAAGGGGGAGTGTCCCATAGCTGCTCCTGCATGGTCACAGCTCTTCGCTGCCTATTTCGTCTTTCTTTTCCCTCTCTCCATATCCTGCTTTATCCTTGAAGAAACATCATTTTCAATGTAGGAAGTGCATCTGAAGAATGGGTTTCACTGTGGGCCAGAGCTTTTTGACTAAGCTGCCTTACAGGAAGCAAAGATCTGGTCTGTACCTCTGCATCCCCGTCTCCCTCTAAATGCATTAGGCGGTGAATCAAAAGCTCTGGCAGGATTTCTCCCAACTGACTGTGTGCAGCTGTCAGGGACCAACAACAGGCAGAGCACAATTTCCACCTCGAGTTGCCAATTCATGGGTCAGCTAACAGAATTTGCAATGCACATGAAAGAAATCACTGTCCTGCACCACAAGGCTTATATTTGCACTGCTAAAGGTATGCAATGGACCAAGAAAAAAGCCAAGCGAGGACAAAAGTTCTGGATGCTCTTGGCCAGCAGCTCACAGTTGTGCAAATCAGTCAGGCTGATTGGCTGGAGTACCTGCCAAGATTTTTGTAACTCTTGGAACCCTTCTGCTGAGAAACATTTATTCAGCTTTCAAAATCACCAAGTCACCGAGGAGCAGTGAGATGAAGGCTCTCAAATGACTCTGCACTAAGAAGAACAATTAAGATTTCTTGTACTAAAAGTAACACAGAAATTACTGGGTTCTTGTAGGCTCTTGCAAAAGCTTCTTATGGTGTGGAGAAAGGGGGATGATGTCGCGTGATCTCACTCTCTGCCTAGAACCATGATAGATGCTATGTCATTTTGCTTCCCTTTCAGCTACGAGCTTTACACACTGCAACTGAGTAGACAGCTTATAACCATCACTTTTTGACTGATCAAGCTCCTGCTTAGGCTAGCTGTTGATACAATGATGAAAAAAAAAGTAATACTCAAGACTGCTGTCTTAATGCAATTAGTGTCCTTCTCCTCGTTACTTCCTTTCTCCTTGCCTGCTGCATGCAGTGCAGATGTTTCTCCAATGATATATAGTCATTATTCTTAAAGCTGGGCTTAGTCCATCTGTTCCCACATGGCCACAGGCTCTTTAGCCTTTCCTCACACCTCAGCCTCCCAGACAGCAGGCTGGATCTCTGCTGGCCTTCAGAAAGTTAAGAAATCACGCCACATGACTATTATTTTGGCATCCCTTTTTGGGTTGCTCATGCACGACATCAAGGACAAGCCTCCCCTCTTACTGACCTCCTTAAAAGCATTCCTGCTTTAACTTTTACATCCTCCCTAGGCTTCCTCCAGCTCCTCTTCTCCATTTCCAAAACCGAGCCCTTCTTTTAGCACTGGGCTGAATCCCACTGGTGTGCAGCCTCTCCTGCCTGCTTGCTCATCAGCCTGGGAGGGAGGTGTGGGGGCAACGTCCCCTGGGCAGAGAAGGGGCAAATCACCCCAGAGCAACAGCACTGCTGTGAATCACACCTTGCCTCTCTTGGGAACACCTGCAGATTCAATACCATGGCTAAGCACTCCATCTTTAGAAGGAAAAGCCATTAAAAGAATGTTTCTAAGTCATCTTGCCTTGTTTTTCTCCCTTGCAATACTGGGACTTTAATACTAATGGTATCAGTATCTGAGCTGACTTGGGATGTGGGGAGAGGGGAAAAGCCCTGTGGCTGATTGAGAAAAGAATTGTTGTCCTCGCTTCAGGTAAAAAGCAAGTGAAGCAGGAAATTGCTCTGTGTTTTCTTTGAGGGCAATGCAGCTCTCATGTGGTTCTGCCATAGGATAGGCAAAGATACAGTTCAGTTTCATTAACTCATTTTGATTGACAAAACAGCTGCAGAAAATACATTCAGCATTTTTTGTAGATCCCAAAAAATTTCTAGGCATTGTCCTTTCAGAAAGGTATCACATATTTTTGGTGTGTCTCAGGAAGACACCCCTTAAACAAATAAAAGTCAACATTTCAGCATGACACTTAATTTGCAGTTTGGAAGAGAAAATGATGATGATTAAATATGTTGCTCCATATCCTTAGCAGTAAGGGTCCATGGAAGGACTGAGCCTCATGTGCATGCCCATGTGCTGTCCCCGTGCTTTGCCCCTCACAGCTCCTTTCTATACCTATGGATTTGTCACTAACCTGATTGTTTTCAGATGTTTTCCGTGATGACACCCACGACCCAGCTCGCAGCCTCCCAAGTTCGAGATGCACCAGGCCTTGGGCACACTTAGGAAAACAAAACACCAATGGACAGCATTTAAGCAGACATATAATATTTCACAATCTCCTGGAGAGAATGATGTCTATATTCAGCACCACAACTCCATGAAGAAAACCACAAGGAATGTTCAAAACATTAACATTTGTATTTGCATAGTACGAAAAGTGTCCATCCTGGATTTAGGTTTACCCTGAAGATTTAACCTTGTTGCTGAAGTCACAGCGTAAATCTTCCTACTAGCAAACTGTAAATGGACAATTACTCAGTAAAAACAAACAAAAAGACTCCAACTCTTTAACAGATATTTACTACAAACAACACCCATGAAAAACACTTCTGAGGAAGAAAAAAAGCAGTAGAAAAGGGTGAATTTAACACATATGGATTCAACTGAATAACATACTCTTATATCATGGACTTCCAGTTCTTAACTAGGTAAGCTTTTGGCCAAGTATCAACCCCGAATGGAAAAAAGCAAGGAAATAATTAGCCTTCCCCTTCAAGAACAAAAGAAATATGCAGAAACACTGGTGGTGATGGCAGGGAGAAAGCCCTTGTTTCCAGACTCAGTTTTGAACAGAAGGGAGTCTGCAGCACTGCTCCACCCGTCCCGTCACCCCTGGAACACACTGTCGGGTGCAGGAGCTGTCCGGAGGAGCGACCATCAGGCACCTGCAGCCAGGCCATCCCCTACCCTCCCCTCCCACTCAAGCAGCCATGTGCTTCTCATAACAGAAAAAAAGCGCAAATTCTCCCAGACTGTACAACTTTGGAGTGTAAAATCACTCTTGTAAGGTGGAGAGCTGTGCAGGGACAGATTTAAGCTGCCATTTTAATAGCTGCAGGTTAGCACAGCAAAGCCAAAGGCATTTTATTTCAGTCCCCATTTCTCTGCCTCTCAGGTTTCCAAATATTTTTCTAATGTGTGAAACACACAGTTGCATTTTCAAGATAAATGCATAAATACTACATGTGTCTTTGTTTTCCCACTCCATACCATCCCACTTCTAAACATAGATGGAGAAGTGATTTAAAATAAATCTCCCAAAGTTATTTCAGATGGAATTCCTGTCCTGGTAATCAGTTCGAGCTGCCCTGCACATGAGTAAATAGCACTTCAGGATAATTTCCTTGCATAGTGTCAGTAGCTGCAATTCAATACCTTAAAATGCATTATGTACTCACCTTAAGTATAGTGGCAACAGTCTCTTGTGAGGCATTTCTCATATCCTCTCCATTTACAGATAAAATCTGATCTCCTTGAATTAATCTTCCATCTAAGTCTGCAGCTCCTCCTTTAACAATGTCAGAGATAAACACTCCACTTCCATTTCTAACAATGCAAGAAGCATATGGCTAATTACACAATCCAATATTCTTTGGGAGACCAATTTAGATTACTTGCATTTAAGAAACATTAAAAGAAACCTGTGAGCAGAGGGAAGGACTAGTTTTACATCCCATTCAACTGTTTGAGTGCAAAAAGTCTTTGAGTTTTAAAACAAGGCATATTTTGCTATATTTAATGCTGTCTTTCCTCTGGAATCGTTAGTTCTGACTGTATGATCCATAAAGATACATGAAAAATACCACTTGTATGAATAAAAAGCCAAGGATCAGTCTAAGATGGAGTTAAACTATCTCCTGATGTGCCTAGCATGAATTATGCAGCCTTGGGTAGATACATTTTTTCTATATTCCCCCAAAAGGTTCAGCTCAGTTTCTTTTCCAGAAGCCTGGAGGCCCCCAACGGAAGAAGAGGGAGAAGCCTGCAGAAAAGACTTAAGCTTGGATGAGTTATGCAGCAGAAAATCCATGTTTGTGGCTTTGTGCCTGCAGCGGGCAGCGAGGCTTGCGAGAGCAAGGCCACGCAGACAAAGGGAAGGCATTTATTTCTCAGTTCCAGCCTCCTGGCAGGGGACTCCTCCACAGAGGCTCCTCTGTGCTGGCCCCAGCTCCCGAGGCTCGCTCTGGTGTGAGATGGGGCCAGCTGCAATGCCAAGATTTGGCTTTTGGTATCCTTCACCCTCGAGGACATGCCACTTTGAATTATACCTGGGTATCCTTTAATTGACTTCAGGAACTGGGCAACTGGGCTATGTCTAAGGTGGAAATCCCCACAAGTGAAGCACTTAGCAATAGTACAGAAAGTTTTGCACAGAAGCAAACACGGGAGGGTTGGAGACTGTGATTACCATCTGTAGGGTAATTTACATCAAATAAATTAATTACCCACCCCGCAATCTGCTCACAACACCTGGGTTAAACATCGCCACTCCTGTAAAAAACTGCTGTGGAAACTTTACTGACCATACACAGTCAGGATAATGATATGATGATTTGTAATGGAGGAAATAAATCTTCCTTGGCAGTACAGAAGAGTAACCATATGACTTCTACGCACCAACGCTGAACGAGTGCTCACCAGTGTCACGCTGTAAATCTTTCCCAGCAATGAAAGATGAAATCTATCAGTGCCCTGGTTCGAATGATCTAATAGCAATGGTTTGGAAATACGTCAGGAAAAAGTCACCTTTTATTAAGCAACTGTTGCCTACCACAGTATCTCAGATTCTGCTCCGTGCTCACAGAACTGCTGTCTACAGTCTTGTACAGTCACTTTGATACCGTTCAGGATTTGGGTCTAACTCGGCCTCTCCTCCACGGATATTGGTCCCTTTGAACCCGAGTAGGAGCTAGATCTAACTCATAAATCCACTTCCAAAGGTACATCGTGGTATTTGGAAAAAGGAAGGTTTCTCCCCCAACTATGAAGTCAGAAAAGCAATGGCTTGAGCCTCCAAGCCCTAAGCCACAGCTAGGTTGAGGCCACCAGAAGAGCTCCCGGTCCCGCACGCCAGGAGTGATCCTGGGCCTCCATGGCCTTTGCTGCACAGCTGTGTCATCACAGCTGGTACAGGAGCCAGGGCCACGGCCCCATGGCACGTTTGAAGATACTGAGATACAAAATTCCATTCCTTACAGAGTTTTTATTTCATATTACATTGAACAGCTGTTGTTCATACGGTGAAAAGCAAAATACTTCTCATTGGAAGCGCAGTCTGATCAGAGACACTCTTACCGTTTTCCAGCTATGCTGAGCCCTAGGCCTCGCCCAGTTTTCTTTTGTATATCTACATAGAAAATCTCCAGGTTTTCTTCATCTTTGTAATGTGCTTCGTCTCTATAAATGACCAGTTGCACCTTCTGGGGTGTCTGTCTCAGTGCAGTGATAGCTTCTTCATGGCTGGCATTCCGCAGATCGATCCCGTTCACCTGAAATAATCAGTGTTTTCTTTCCAAATGACATGTATAAACGATCTTTTCATCACATTCTACCCTTGTGTGACAGGGCAAATTTGTCAAATTGACACCCCTTGGCACTCTAATTTAGTGCTCCCATTTCCAGAGGGCCGAGCTCTTGGATCTCCAGCTGAGTGTGGGTTTGGTGCTTTGTGCCACTGCCTTGAGTAAATCACAACAATAAAAACATTTCAGTTGGTAAGTTTTGTGGGTGTTCTTCCCTGCTTCTGAGGTGCTGGAACCTGAAACAATGCTTCTTTCTTAGGACTAGACAAAGTGGAACAAAGTGCTCCTTTGAGCTTCCTACATGTCCTACTGCTCAGACTCCTTCTCCCCCAGCTTCACACCATTGACAAGCTGGAGACAGAAGGACTCAGAAGCATGAGCAAACACAATGGTGAAGCCCAGGCAGGACATATTAAATGGTTATTTTGCTTTGTTCCAATAGATGGCACACAAGACCGCTCCTGGAGCACTCAATTACACTTCTCTTACCATAACCTGAAAGTATTTTAGCGTTTTAGTAATAGCAGATGGAACAGGAAGTTCTGATTGAACCTTCAGGTATCAAAGTCCACTACAACTTGAAACTCAGCCTCTTAATTTTGCCAAACCTGAACCACAGATACCTTACAAGGTGTTTGCCAACGTTCTCTTGGCAGAATAATCTTTTATTTCTTAACCCCAAAAAATATCAGTGCTTAAATGCATTTGAAGTCTCTTTAGAAAGCAGCATGAACTGCAACTGAATCACAATACAATGTTAATCCACTTACCTAACATAATAAGTTTTAAGGAAATGAAAATATTTCTCAGTATTTCTAGATATACAAAGTTATACTTCATTTTACATTAAGATAATTAAGCCTAATCTATAGTAATTATATTTTTTGTACTAATTCTGCCCATATTTATTCATATACCACATCAGCATTCTTTTCCCCACACAGGCATCTACGTGTGCTTTATCATACTAATCTGAAACTAATTCAGAGTCATCTTTTTGATTCATTAGTACAGCTTTTAAAAGCTGAAATAATAACAATATTATGGCACACAAACATTAGCACTTTCCTGTTTGGCCAGAGAAGAATTAATTAACCTTCCCTGGTTTTACCCCCTAATTATTGTGCTCTGTTAATACACAGTTATTTATAAAATGAAAACAACATTCAGCCTTGACACTCAAAAAAACCCCCCCATTTTCAGTGTAAGAGCTGTAAAGACAACTCCCCAAGTACCCCTTGCTATTTTTCTAACCCTACACACCAAAGCCTTAATGGCCATGCTGGGAATTTGTCCTGAACTGACAGCGAGAGCCTGCAAGCAGCTGCGCTGAACCCCTGCCTGACGCAAGTTTCATTTGCAGACCAACACTTCTTTCTTAACCCTTTCCCTCCTCCATTTCCATGCTTGTCTGAGGGGAAAAATGCTACGTTTCTTCACGGGAATAATTCGGTGTATTCAGTGGAGTTATGAAGCGTGGCCTGAAGGAGCCAGTAGCTCTTTTTCAGCAGGGACAACCTGCCTACTTGCCCCACGTTTGCCCGGCTCAGCAGAGATATCGGAGCTGTGGTGGCAGCAGTGCAGGCCTCCGAAGGAAAGATTAAACACATGAATAATACTGAGCCCTTGGACATGACAGCTGAACTATGTAATTCGAGAACTGCCTTGCTCAATTACATTTAATATATTCTCAATTTGTACCTTCAGTTTGTATGAATACAGAAGGAAACAGGAATTTGTCAGGACTTTCTTAGTGACAGAAAAGAAGCTTCAAGTACAGACCCTGCTCAGTGATCTCTCTTTCCCCTACCAGGAAACTGTGCTGCATTGAATACAAGTTTACATGATGAAGACACAAGCAAGTATACATAGAGTCATTTACCTCCAGAATCTGATCACCAGCCCAAAGCCTGCCGTCTCGGGCTGCTGCCCCTTCTTCATAGACTTCATGGATCACTATGGCGGCCTATGGGAAGAAGGGGATGGTGTGAATCCTTCTTCACAAACATCCTGCAAACGGGCAGCCACAACCCACCCCACACAGCCCATTGCTTGGCAGTCAAAAGGCACAGCACTCCATGTCAGGCTCAACAACAGCACTCCATGTCAGGCTCAACAACAGCACTCCATGCCGGGTTCAACAAGGTTGTAACACAGAGCACCCCATGCCAGGCTCATCAAGGGTGTAACATAGAGCACTCCATGCCAGGCTCGACAAGGCTGTAACACAGGTTTATGTTTTTTGGAGTTTTTTATATTTTGGGCTAAGAAAATTCCTGCCATAATCAAAACACAGTCAGTAAAAAGGTAAAATAGATTTTGTTCCCCACTTCAGAGTAGTCTTGCCTAGAGCTTCTTAGGCTCCCATCTCTTTCCCACGTTGGCATCAGCAGTAAGTGAACTCAGTGTGAACTGATGTATTAATATCGTCTACTTTTTATGATATTATTTAAAACCAGATTCGTTGGAGCTATGAATATTTTTAGGGACTTGGCATAGATCTCAATTTTAAGCAAGAACTGAATGCCTTGTGGTAAATAGCGCTGGTTAAATCTGTAAGAAATGAAATCCAGAAGAAACGAACAATGGCAAATGTTAGTTTATTACTGAGGTTGGAAAATGTAGGCAGTGGCAGATGTAGCTTCAGGGAAGGTTTCAGTGATTTAATCTTATTGCCAGCAATAGATGTCCCCAAAGAAAAAGCATTACAAAGAACATACTGTTCTCTTGCTATTGCTTTCTCTTTGCATTGTTCTGGTTTGTTACTTTTTTATGTTGGGTTTTTTTTTTCCTGAAGCAAATAGGTGAACATCCTGCTACAGCACTTCAGCTGTATGGGACACTCCACTGTGTAAAACATGCTCCTCTCTCCCATGTCACCAGCAAACATCTGGCCTCAGAGCACAACCGGCTTCACGACCAACTGTGAAACAGCCCTGGATAAAAATGCGATGATTTTCAATTAGATCTGTAGGTGTCAGGTCACCTGCTCTCAGACAAATATACCCTCCAAAAACACTACGGTTGTGAAGTTCCTTCACCAGTTTGATGTTGAAGTCAAAGAGGAGACTTTCCGCAGCATTTGCAACAAAAGGCTGCGAGGTTGGCAGCGTGAGCCCCGCTGTGCGCCGCCTTCCTGGAGCAGGAGCAGGAAATCACTGCTGGGGTAGAACAAAGTACCTTCGTGTTTTGAAAACATTGTTAGATACTACATCTCTCATCACCATGTTAACTCCCCCCCTCCCCGTGTTGCCTTGCAATCCTTTCCCAGCACACAAGGTGCATGTCGAACAGAAAGAAAACTCAAATGCCCCTGAGCTAACGCTCTGATCTAGACAACATTGAGAGCATTATTCTTTTTCATTCCCACTCCACCTTCTTTAAGGATGTGGACTTGTATTTACAGCCACTCTGCTGCTGCTGGAGCACAGCACCACTGTCACGAGCTTGCTCTTTGGTACATATACACCAGTCACTGAAAAAAGTCTGAAGGATTCTAATCACAATTGGATTATGGCTGATACAAGTGTTCCAGATAGGGGGAAAAATCTACATAAATGAAGGCGAAATACTATGAGCTGTGCACCAAGATAATTAAGAAAGGCAAAAGAATGGTCTGATTAAAATAAATAAATAAACACACATACACCCTACTGCAACTGCAGGGTTTTCTTGAAATAGCTGAAGCAGCTATTACCAGTGGAACCAAGTAACACGTGCACATCCATCTCAGCAGTGCTGCTGAAATCCTCTGCTGCATGTCTTAGATCTCTCAGTTGTGGGGTTTTGGTTGTTGTGGGTTTTTGGTTGGTTGGTTTTAGGTTGTTTTTTTTCCCAAGGTTACCTCTGTTTTAAAAATGATCATGTAACTCTAAGTAAACACAAAAGACTTTTGCCTGGGTGTAAGTCAGGAGGGTGACAGTGATGTATGTTTTTTCAGGAGGGTGGCAGTGATGTATGTTTTGTTACCTGAGGCTGATCGCAGGTAACTGAGAAAAAGCTGATTCTGTGTTTTAGGACTTCCATAGCACGCTTTGCTTTTACTTGTTTAAACACTTTACAGTGGAAGGCATCTAGAACTGGCCAACAAGATAACACAAAATAACAACCATCTCGTTAAGACAGCATCATTCAAGTAGGACACAGTAGGTGTGAGATGAACATGAGATTCAGCAGGAAAACGGCAACAAGACCATGTAACAACAGACTAGGCCTGTACACAAGATGGTCAAATCAAACACTCTCAAGACTGCATTTGAACTGATATTTTCTAACCTCCAAGCAAGGAACTTTCTATTACATTTGTGTAAGTTTGTTCTCCATCTGGAGTTGCTTTAAAAACAGTCAACAAACTGGAGTTATCAGCCCTTCCCAGTGCTGCATTATTAAATGTACGACTGCACATACCAAAAGCTCAGATTCAAGAAGCATAGAACGTTATCAGTTTGAATAATCTGCATGAGCTATTGGAAGAGGCAAGAATTCCGTGTTACACTGCAGTTCCTGCATGTGTTAGAAGCCAGACCTAGAACTAAAAATACATGTGGGCATGAAAAGGTACATTCCTGTTTGGTCTGTGCCTACCCCGAAAAAGGAAACACCTCGCTGACCTGCCAAAGCACTGTTTTTCTTACATAGTTTTTGTTTTTAAAGTGGGGTTTTTGAACCAGGCTTATCAAAATGATTAAAAACAGAACAAAGCAACATGTCCACAATGTATTGTAAAGATTTTCCAATAGTCCATAAGCTTAAGTGTCTTACCTTCCTTAGCTTATAAACTACGATAAACAGACATCTTTCCTCTGATACTTCTGGGATTAGCTCAAAGTACATTCAACCCAGGAGTAATCTTTTTCCACTGGACCTACTGGGATCTGGCTAAGACTGTTAGTTTTGATTATCCATGGCAAATCACGAAAAACAAACTACTGATGTTATTGAACATTTTAAATGATACCAATATTTTAAAGTTTATGAGACGTAATGCCACGTTCCAACCAAGCCCTGAGCTGTAATGACTCTATTGACATGCTATGGATTTCAGCTGTTAACACCCCTCGCAGTGCCTCAGGGAAAAAAATGAGACCTATCATGACTAAAACATTAAAAAGTATCTAATTAAAAGATGGGGTTTGGTTATTGAACATCTGCAGCTCTTGCCCACTGTCTTCAAATTCAGTTGGCGCTCAATATCTAGAAGTGAAGGCCTAAATGGACTTGATGATCTTAAAGGTCTTTTCCAATTGAACAATTCTATAAGTCATGCAAAATCAGTCAATTGAGAGAGAGGAAGGAAAAGTGGTGTCAACGTTCAACTAGAGGTTGTGAATTCATGGTGGCTCTGGACAGATTTTCACTCCCATTTCTCCCCATCCCTTGTCACGACCACTTTCATGTAGACTGGAACTCCATGATACAGCTTGGCAGAGTGGCAAAAACCGTGCAGAAAGGGGAAACAAAACCACTTTTGTATCAAATCTATGGTTGTTTAAAGAAAGATACCCAGCTGCTGAAAGCACATACCTCATTAGGTTTACAAATTCACTCAGACTGGAGCTTTGATCTTTGTATATTTTAACAAAGAATACCCTGGATCCATTACACAAACCAGGAATTAATGCAAAGTTGAGGCTTTCTTGAGTGGGATGGAAGGATGCAGAAGACAAGTCAGGGCATATGAACAGCATTTTTCTATGCTAAACAAAGTCCGCACTCGCAGGTGTGAACTTCAGACTAGCCAGAGGTGAAAACACTGAAAGGCAAAGTAGAAGGGAAATTGTCTGCTACTGCTGAGGTTGCCATCCTGGGATGCATAATGCTTATACTGAAGGCTATTGAATGGTTTGCAGTCCAGTGGAATAAAGCTGAATGCACAGATACTGTCTATACTGTAACAGTAATGCTTACCAAATCTGCCACAGTATATTAGATGGTGTTTTGTAAGGTTCAGATGTGAGCTGTGGGACAGCTACACCCCTCACTCCCTTTACCAGCAGAACACCACTGTGACTGCACAATCTTCTTGAGCAAAGCAAAGGCACACGAGTGACAACTCTCACACTGACCCTTGACAAAATGAGGTTTTGGCTGTGGAAGGTAGACAAGTGGAAGAGTTCATGGAGTCTCTTGGTTGACACCTTGTAGAATGTGGGTGCAGAGTGAATGCCAAGTGAACAGTGAGGACAGGATACCCTTACAGAAATTCGCAGGCAATCTGAGAATCCACTTATGGAAAACCCATCTTCTAAATGTGCACAGGGTGATCGACCTTGCAGTGCTTTCTATTTGAGGGAATGGAATAGCCCATAACTCTCAGGGAATAGGGTCTCAATTCACCCTCAAGCTGTGGATACTTTTTCTGCTTGTTTTATAACAACTTCAGAGACACGGGAGGGGAAGAATATCACACTAGCCCATCAGCAGAGAGTGCAAATAGAAATGCTAACATTAAGAACTGAATTCAGTAAGAGTGACAACTTAATCTTTGTATCTTAAATGTCAAGAACTGGTATGGCAGAGACCCCAGGCAATGACCACATAGCACCGTCTTGATTGAGCCTTTGGGAGAAAGGTGGTAAAATCGGCTTCCTGATCAGGAAAATCACTGACCAAGCAAACCTTAAAAGCCTGCAGGACCATAAACAGTGGTGAGAAAGTCTCACAGGCTGTCTGGCTTTAGGCTTGGACTGCTCACACGTTTTCTGCAAGTTTATAGCTTCTGAGTCAATCTCTCTAGTATTTCTTTTCCTCTGCGCGGTTGTTCTTCAGAAGGACAAGTAGCAGCTTGCAACACAGGTGCCCTTTACCGGTAAAAATGAACCCCCTAGACCACAAAGTTATTTGCCAATCATGGGAGCAGAAGGACACAAGATTGTAAGAGGCTCAGACATATTTTGATGAAGTTGTATCATGTGGGAAGAAGTGGAACAGTACACAGGAGGGGAGATTTCAAAAGAACCGGAGCAGAGAAACCCCCACATAGCTGGTGTTGGCTAGATTTGACAAGCAAAAAGGTCTGCATTTTGATAAAGAGGCTTCTTGCACAGTACCGAATAGACCTTATCTACTGCAGATCATCCACAACAAGCTAGTTCTTTAAGTGAGCTAACATTAACTTTGTCTTAAGCTTCTCTTTGCTGTACTGTCTCAGCCTACAAGACCCAGCCATTATGTTGATAGGATCAAAGGTGCTTCACAGAAGTAAGGTTAATCACTACACATCGAGGACTGCAATCATCATCACAACCGAATGATGCTGGGCAAGACACTCAGAAACGAGCACTCTGAAAATCTCAGACCATGTTTTCCAAAGCCACAGTAATCATTAGACAAAACTATTAGTCCTGAGAGCAGAAACCAGATCCATAGCTCTGGCCACTACCTACACAGCTACCTCTACCACCAGAGCATCACCAGCCATTTCTCCTAGACCAAAGGAGCATTACATGGGGAAAAGATGCTTGCCTCCCAGAACAGACACTTACTTCTCATATCTCAGTTTGGTCTCTAGTGAAGTGAAGGAATCTTACCACCATCCATAAGTAAGTATTCGGTATCAGAAATGAAGCTCTCTACATGGATTAGAGTACCTTGCTGATGAAGGAAAAAAGTAAGCTACATATAAAGCAACATTCAGGAAGAGATGTTTTCTGATTGAAGTTGTGTTTTCCTAAGGTAATACTACATATTTCCAACTAATTTCCTCCTACATGCTATACTAAATGTTATACTAAATTAGCATTTCTTAAAGATAATACAGCTACAAAGGTTTTTGCTGACTGCAGGATTACAGATTTATCTCTTTCCCAGGGCAAGTACAATATCATTAGTTATTTTCTTTTCCACTTGTATAATATTTGGTCTGTAGCAGTAAAATTGTCATTTCATTTTTACAGGCTGGCTCGCAAATAAAATAGAAATCAACTATTTGCATGGTGTGCTTTGCTGAAGAATTAGCCCCATATAAGAATCTCTCAGTAGTTAAAATAAATCCATCTGGTGGTTACTTGTAGGCAGAGGAAATTACAACCGTTGTTATGCTGCCATCTCTGATCCTCACTGCAGATCTAAATGGAATCTAAAAGATAATGATTCACAGCAACAAAAGCTGGAGGTCAACTCCAAGTAAATCACTTGACTTCTTAGAGGGGTTTATCTAATGCATCGTGCTGCCTATACATCCTTCTAACACTCAAATATTTTGCAGTTGCTAGCATTCACAAACCATTAACAGGCACCCAAAATCCTAAGCCAAACACTACTGTAATAAAACAGGCTATATAACGTAAAAATGTATTACCGTGTTAATGTAGAAATGCTTTACATTGCATGACACTGAAAAACTTCTCCAGTCAAGGTCAAAACAAAAGGTCTGTTTCCCATTTAAGAACAAGCCCGTGCAAGAGATGGTGTTCACTTGCCAGCTTTCATAAAAAAGATTAATCCACAACATCAATATGAATATAATTTTTCATACTAAAATACAGATTTATTTTAAGGAAGTGGATAATATTTGTATTACATTTTATAGGCCCCTATAGTTACATCTGGTCCTTATTTATTTAAATTTTATTCAGCTTGCATAATATTTTTGCTTACAGTTATGTTCTCTAAGATCAGAAAAGCTCAAACCTGAAAATTCAATGGCACTATTCATTAACATTCCTTCGTTCTGCAGTCATAGACATTTGCAAGCTCTCCTTTGATTCTGAAATAATAAAACTAAGGTAATAAGATGTTTAGTGTAAAAATATATGACTTAAGTCAGAATGATAGAAAGAGCTATGTTTCTACGAATCACATGCCAAAGCAAACCGATGTTTTTTCTGAAAGTATACATGCTCGTTTTAGAGGGAATAATAAAACACAGAACTGCATGTTAAAATGTTAACTCTCTCATTCTCATTATTTTATTAAAGGAAGAAAAAATATGAAAATGTACAGTATACAGGTTGTAAAGAATGCATGAGAACCTGAATGCATATGACATAGGAAGCCAAAAGCTGGTGGTTTCAACCAGCAGCGAGCAAGATACTCCTGAAGTCCATTCTGACGTGTCCTACTGGCTTTTGTATATTGTCAACTTAAATTTTATAGTTGATTTACACTTCTGGAAGACACCAGCTTCTTCAAGCAAGGCACTGCTACACAAGCTTGCCGTACTAAAGCTAAACCCTTGCCAAAGATCCATCAAATACATGATCTGCAGAACTTAAGACTCTAATTCCCACTTGTGATAACTCATGTACAGAGCAGTTTGGGTTTTTTTCCTGTTGTCATAAGCTAACGTCCTTCTGGAATTATGATGAATCCACCAACTTCATTTTAACGTTACCCAACCACGAGTCAAAGCAATTCCTCACAATTTCAAGCTAACTGCATTTACCACTCTGTCATTAAATTGCCTCCTGGTTTATAAATGTGTGTGATGATTAAGAAGTGATTGCATTTTTTTCTTTCCCAACCACAAACTTTTCCTCTACAATACCCAAGCCACAATTAAAGCCTTAGGCCTTTTATTACCATTTTTCATTCCATTGTTCCATTTGTCGTGTGATAGAATTAACAGCAACAGTATCTATAGCCCATATATTGCTGGAACTCTCCTGAGGCCAATATCTTGCTTTTCATTTGTAGTTACAAGGTAGGCATATTCCACTAAAACGGTTTTAGTCTAAGCTCCACCTGATGACTGCCTTCAGAGTTGCTCAGACTTCATCTGTCTAGCACTGATGAAGTTATTTTTGCCTGAATCTAAATATAACTGATGCGGGAGAGAGGAAAAGAAAGCTCAACCAAGGGAGAACTTGTTTGTTCACTAACACAAAAGTCATACCAGTCCTCATGTTTAGGTAGGTCCCTAAACATGAAGCAGAGATATCAGAATTGGCTTTGGTATTGCTCTTGGCAGTGTGGAGATCCTAGCAGGGTAATTAGCCCTTGCAGCTCCAGGGGCAAACATTGGGTCTTGAACAGCTGCAATTTAAAGTCACAGTTTTCTTGATTATTCCCTTGCCCTTCCTTAACAGATGGGGTTTATGCAAGGCATGACTCACCTGGTCTGACAGAATGAATCTAAATATTCTTCTGTCAAACTGCATACCCACCACCACAAAGCTCCCCTTCCTCTGTTGCACGCCAGAAAGCCTTCTGGGCTAACCAAAGTGATTAGAAAAGCTTTTTCCTTTCCAACTCTGGCATTACCAGCTCTTACACCAACTAGTGTTAGCTCAATGCAGGCATATTCTGTTGCTTTTTGGAGTATTCTAAAGCGCTCTGATTCCCTGGCTTTGTGCACCACTTTACCTTACAGATTGAGTACTTCAAAGTTTGTCAATTCCCTCCAAAATGCTTTTTCTTACATTCAGCTGAGAGAAGAAGTAAAACAAAAATTTCTTTACCAAATCCCAAGGAGGCAACCCAGTATAAAAATTCTGCACAAGAGGCTTGTTGTCACTTTCAATACAAAAAGACACAGGATAAAGCATGCTTCTTTTCTTCCTTTCATGTAAGGTTCAGATAATGACTGCCTCCAGCTACTCCACCTCCAAAGAGCCCCTAGGTTACTGCTCCTGCAATCTCTTTTATCATAGTAGGTGCCTCTTCAGTATTTAACTGTGATTTCAAGGCCCAGCTTTCTCCTCCCCTCCCAGGCCTTTCTAACTCTGCCTGAGGGGAATGTCTCTGTACCAGCCTCCACCAGCCTTGAAGCTGCTGAATCCCCTCTGGCATGTCTGTGCGTCTTAATCACCCAGGCAGCAAATGCCGAGTCAATAACTATGAGTAATCAACTCAACCATTACTAAATTATTCAGCTGGAAGCAAAACAGTGCTCCCACCTACTAGGAGACTGTATCTTAGACCAATGCTTTTTCCATGTGCTACCAAGAAACAAAATGCCTGTGAGTTGTCGATCCTGTTTTATAGAACGTGGCTCACTGCAAGTTGCTAACTGGACAAGGCACCACAGCAGTCACCCACTCTGGGGCAATAACAGAGCTTGGATTACTTCACCCCACATACCATCTGGAGAAGGATCAGGACACCTTTTTTTAAAACAATTCCTTGATACCTAATTCTCAGACGATTTAAAAACAAACCTTTCAGGCAAAATGGTTTCAGAGGAAAAAGACAATTACTTGAAACTACATTGCTTGCCTTGGAACAACTTGTGCAGAATGCAATGAATCAAAAGAAAAATAACTAAGGAACATTTCCTAAATTTATGGTGAACAACTGGACTACTCGGTGCTGCCAGCCCTGGATCCTGCAAGGCTGGTTCTTCCTCCTTTCCCACGCGGTCACAGCCTTGGGCCAGCTGGCCGTGTCAATGCTGGCTTGATGATGTGAGTGTCCGAGTGTGAAAGCGGAACTCCATGTCTAGCTAAGAGTCTTAGCTTGTCCAGGCTCGGGACTGGCAGCCCCAGCATTTGTCCCACCAGCCCTGAGCCACAGCACAGGCCCAGAGCCGCGGCTCTGCCCCATCCATGGATCCCAAGTGTCCCACAGCAGCTGCCGGGTGACAGTGACACCCCTGGCAGCTTTATTAGCGGTGGTGAAGCTGATAAACATTTCTATCCAATTCAGCGCTCAGGGAGACGAGAGGGCAGGATGATGTCCTGGGGAGCAGAGTTAGAGCCTTAAACCTCACTTTGAGATGTTTCTGAAAATACTTTAAAAGAAAAAAAGAAACCCTACTCTGAGGTTACTTTTACAAGTTTGATTGGAATACAACCAAAAGAAAGAAAATCTTCTCACAAATTGAAAGCCCTGTACTTCAGCCAGCTCTGCTCTGGAGTTTAATTGCTTTAAAGCAGAGGCCATGTGTTGTATTGTCTCAGGGGTATATGGGAAGGTGAAATGAAAGACAGGGAAGAAAAAAATGAAAATAAAACCCAACCCTTAGGATAAAATGAAATAGGAATGCTTAAGGGCTAGAGCAGATCAACAATATCAAGACAACTCTCAAGGACAATCCTTTCTTCCCCAAAACTTTTCTACAAGCATATCTTTCCAGCTGACTCTCTCCTGCTCCCCTAAGCACACAGCCAGAATCCTTGCTTACAATACATGACACTTGAAAGGTTTTAAGTTTAATGGAATGGTCGTCTTCTCACCAAAAAACATTTCACAGGGGTTAAGACATCACTTTCCACACTCCTGAACAAATTAACTTCCCTGCTCACAGGTTGTATATTTCAAGTCTCTACTTGGTGATTTCTGATGAAATTCCTAAGGTTATGACTTTAAAGTTATACTCTGTATTTCATCTTGAAGCCGTGTGAATTTATTATTCAAAAAGCTGGGATTGCACATCATGTGTTTAAGAAAGATCCAGAATATTCTGAAGTAAGTATTCCCATCACCTGGGGTCAGTAGTTCAAAGTAGGCAGAGCAATGATGATCCTACCTCCTAAACATACAACCCTGGCTGTTTGCTTTGAGGAGATGGGTTTGCACACACTGTTTTGGATAAGCAAGTTACAGGGAATCCCAGAGAGGGTGTCTGCACATGGTAAACAATCAGAATGGATTGTGCTCTCAAAAAAGCAACTTGTTTCCTATGAAACAACACTGTTTGCCTTTGAATAAGCAGGTTCAGAAACAGGAAAAGAAACAGGGCATCATTTTCATAGGTCCTGTATGCGAAGCTCAGAAACGCAGAAAGTTGGACCTCTCTCCCTTCATTCATTTCATTTACTGCAATCAAGTGCACAGATTTTTAAAATCAATTCCTAGGAGGATACTTTAATGAATAAACTAATGAAGGTATAATATCTAACCAAAACCATTTACTCAGTTTAAAGAATAAAATCCTTTGCATTTTCCTCATCTGTTCTGTAAAGGAGACGTTTCTAATTTTCATATATTTTATATCAAGGTCTCAGGAAAGACATACTAGGTTGTGTCTGACAGACTGTCATGTATGATTTCCAAATTCTACTTAAATGAAAAAGCAGAGAGATGGCTAACACTGAACAACTTGTTTGAATTTACTCAACACTGAGGAGCTTGACAAAAAAGGGACTGGGTAAAAAATAGCACATGACTGGACAGAGGAAAAACCACACAGGCTCATTTGAGCCTTCACCATAACTCAGAAGTACCTCTGTGTGAAACAGAGCAATTCTTCCACACTCTACATAATTGGAGACTTGGATAAATGGGGCCCAAAGCTGAGCCTTTTCCAATTCCAGCTTTAATACTGTAAAAGATATGGCCCACGTTTTGCAAAGTACAACTTTCTTTTTCCTTTCCCCTACCTTGTGTTTCTTTCCTTTTTTTTCCCTCTTGCTCTGGAAAGGGATTACTACATTGCAACTGTCTGTAGCTGCTGCCACACACATCAATTCATTGCTTAATGTCCCACCACCACGATATTTTCAGGAAGAACTGCATGTAACAGAGCAGCTCTTTTGCCTGAAGTGTCTCTGCAGCAGGGGATTCAGGTGAATCCAGTAAGGACACCTCTGCAGCAGACTTGTTTACTGAAAAAGACTGAATCTGACATTTAAAAAACCAACCTGACATTCTGTTATACTGCAACACAGCGTCTCTTGGATGGAAAATGGAGAGATAACAGCAACAGCAGAGGCAGAGAAGGGTTTAGCATAACCAACTTGCTGAGTTTACACTGGGACTAATATATTTTAATTTAGCTGAAGAGATTTTCTATTTTTTTTTTTAAATAAACAGCATAGCCAAGAGCAAGATTACACAAAAAGACACAGAAAACAATAAAAGCTTTACCTTTGCTCAGCAAGGGCTTTTGCTGGCAGGGAGATAAATTGCAGTTTGTTTAAGCAGCTACTAAGCATTTATGCTCTCAAGACAGAAATGTTAACCTTGCTGAAGTAGCTCTGCCTCTGTGACATTAACTTTCTAATCCCAACCATTTGGGTAACTTACCTGCTTGAAACTCTTAATTCACAATGGTGAAAAAAACCCAACATATATTTGTAAACTCTGACCATAGCGGAAAGCACTACTGAAACATAAACCTTCTGATTTAAACAAGAACAGAAAACAACTGATCTGATACAGATTATCAACTCATTATGGAAGATTTTAGTTACTGGTTTCTCCACCCTGTATCAAACAATTCATTAGACGAATGGCATCATTAGTTTCCATGTTTTCTTTGTCTCCTATTCTTTAATAGCGACAGTAAACATTAGTTTAACAGAAACTCACCAGTGGAGTGTCTTTCCCTCCGACGATGCTGAGTCCTAGGCCTGACCGACCCTTAGATATCTCGATAGTCATCTCCTGCCCTGGAACAATAGGGCATGTTGCTGGATCCACAGGCAATGGAGTTGGAAAGATGCCTAAGGACATGAAAAGGTAAAGAAATAAGTCACACTACGCAATGTGGAAACAAAAGCCATCAAAGGAATCGTATGAAAGCAACTAATTAAGCTCTTATATTTTGCTCTTCACCTTTACCAACCTAAATTGAACTAAAAGACTACTCTGAGTCACTTCTGAAGTCTCTAAATCAGAACGACTCAAGTTCTGGGAGTAAATGTTTTTAGAGTAAGTGCCTGGGAGGACATGTAGTTCAGTGATAACCTCTACAAGTCCGATCATAATGGCAAGGTGTATTCATTCAGAACAGACAAGGCCATTGTTGGCACCATGGAATGGGACAGGATGTCCCAGATTGCCTCTCCTGTTGTAATTAAAAAGAGAAACAATGTCTTTGTACAGAAAAGTCAAAAAAATAAGTAAAGACCTGTTGAAACTCTCAAAAACTATAAAAATGAAAGAAAAATACACACTTCATAAAATACCTTAAAATAGGTTATTGGATAGTCAAAGAAAAATAACACAGCAAAAACCATCTAGAAAGAAAGAAGAAAAAAAATCCATCCTGGAGTGTACTTAGTAAATGCACACTATATTGGTGAAGAAAAATAACTGGTTCATACTACGGCTGGTGACTTCTGCCTCTGGAGAGAGATAAGCAGGTGCTGGCACAAGAGGTATCTCCTGTAAGCTGACTGGTACTTTTGTTGAAGATCTGGATTGTTTGATCTGGTTGAGGACCTAAAAGCAAAGCAGAAGTAAAAGAGATCAGTTATCAATTACAGAAAGGCACGTTACATGGACGTTATCATCAGCTGTTGATTACCATATCTTACTAAACCCACTAAGCCAACAGAAGGGAAATGAGTAAGAGGAGATGAACTGGAAACATCCTCTTCCTAAATAAATGACCCAAAATCAGGATCACTGGATAACTGTGCTCCCAGAAACGCTCATCAAGGATGTAGTGGCAGGACTTCAGCCTTCTCAGTTGTGTCTGATGTGAAATAACAGGTGTGGGGTTTTTGGGGGCTGGCTTTTCTCATTTATTTTACTTTGCTGTTTTCAAGAATATCCTTCTCATTAGCCTATGTGACTCCTTCCACATACTCAAAAAGAAGAAAGTATTTTTAAAGTTTCCATCATGAAAGTTATTTTGCCTCCCCACTTAACCCTTCCTTCCCATAAATCACTCAATCTTCAACTAGATTAAGACC
This sequence comes from Colius striatus, assembly GCF_028858725.1. Taxonomy (NCBI): domain Eukaryota; kingdom Metazoa; phylum Chordata; class Aves; order Coliiformes; family Coliidae; genus Colius; species Colius striatus. The sequence continues at coordinate 8,216,446 of NC_084768.1, read as the reverse complement.
ACAGAACCATCCTCCTTACTGGATAACATGAACACACGTACATTTTCTGGGAGCTGCTCCTCCCGTTCCTGCTGATCTGCCACCACTGGTTTGTCAGCTTTAAACTTTACACCCTAAAAAGCACAAAACCAAACAAGTGAGGTGTATAAAAAAATCTCATTAGCTTAAATAAAATATCCTACAAAACTCAAACTGATTATTCTAGGCAACTGCAGTGATATTTCTTCATATAAGTACATTTGTAGCATAACACAAAGCTGAAGCTCAGAACTTGAAAGAGGAAAAGCTAGTATGAACACAGTGTATGAGGACAGGCTGAGGGAATTGAGGTTGTTCAGCTTGGAGAAGGCTCCAGGGAGACCTTTCAGCAGCCTGCCAGTCCCTAAAGGGGCTGATAAGAAAGCAGGAGAGGGACTTTCTGCAGGAGGGACTTTTTGCAATGGCATGTAGTGATAGGACAAGGGGGAATGGGTCCAAATGGGAAGAGGGGAGATTTAGATGAGATGTTTGGAAGAAGTTCCTCCTTGTGAGGGCACTGAGGCCCTGGCACAGGCTGCCCAGAGAGGCTGTGGCTGCCTCATCCCTAGAAGCGTCCAAGGGCAGGTTGGATGTGGCTTGGAGCAGGCTGGGCTGGTGGAAGGTGTACGGTATGCCCATGGTAAGGAAGTTGGAATGAGATGATCTTTAAGATCTCTTCCAACTCAAAGCATTCTATGTATACAGGGAATATCAAGAATTACTAAAAGCACACCCAACAGTTTTGATAACATACAACATAAGGAAGGGATGTTTTAAGAGGAGGTGATCACACATGGTCTGTATCATTCCTGTGCAGTATGAAGCTATAAAGGAGAAAGTGCATCCTCTGGGGTAACGGGGACAGCGATTCCCGTGCTGTGTGGAAATGTGCAGGTATCTGTGTGCTGAGCCTCTAGCACACAGATGGTTCTACAGACCCTTTGGTGTCTACAGCATTAAGGTGTTCTCTCCTTCCTCTTCCCTTCTCCAGTAGTTCTCAGCAGCACTGAGCATGCTGCTGGCACTTAAAGTAACTGCTTAAAATACACCATCCAGGTGCATCATAAATATCTCCAACAATGCCACTTTAATCACAGCCTCTGCCTGTACCCTCATTTCTTTCCACATCCTTGTGATACACTGAAAATACTTTTTTTCTCTCCTACTTCTACAACAGCCTTCAGACAGTTCCAGTGTCCTGCCCTTGTTAGCTCTTAGCCAAACTCAGGCCACTTTGATCACAGTATTAGTTAGTTACCTTACACCATGATAAAAAGACCTGGTCAATGGCCTAGTTTTCAGCAGAGCCCAGCACTGACTTCAAAAGACAGCAGAGATATTCTGCAGCTCAAAAGAATTTCTAATTAAGATGACAATCCACAGATTTTTTAAAAAATCACTATGTAAATCAAATTTGAGGTAACCAAGCTTGAAAATACTGGCCTTGTTTCCTGGAGTTTTATTCTATTAAATCATGCCAAGCCCCACAGGCTTTTTTTTTCTTTCCTTGCTTTTTCCTTTTCTGCATTTTTCTCCAAGCTTGCTGTAACTATACAACTGTAACTATTATCCAAATAGATAACAGGAAAAAAGATAAAGTGGTGATCTCATTGTATTATTAGAGATGTCAGGAAATGGGAAGACTGCTCCGTCATTTTATGAGAGACTGTTTCAGTGAGCAATGAAATATTACTTCACGCTTCCCTTTTTCATTCTGATATGTGACTAAAATCTTGGAACATCTTGCACACCAAGTGAGCACCAAACACCACTTTAAAATCTACCTAATCTTCTCCATTCAACTCAGACCATGCTAGAGGTACCTGAACAAAATAAAAACATTTTCAGCACTGAATGGTACCCTCAGCATTTCTCATGAGCCTGTGACCCAACTGGTGTAATCTAATTCAATTCCCTCGATGAACCCAAAAGCATTTTTACAAAGCCTTCTCCTCTTTGTCAATGTTTCAAGGACCTGTTTTCTGTTGGTGATAAAGACATACTTTTGTTCCAAGATAATTTTTATTAAGGAAAATGAATCCATTTTCACGTTCCAAGCATCAGTTTAATTATCCCACCGACAGGACACTGAATTATGCACATGATTTGCCAGGACACTGATGACGAAAGGTGCTTCAGAGCACGCACAACCACTGCTCAAGCCATTTTCACCTTTGTAAAGTTAAAAGTTTTGACAACATCTCAAAGCCCCATATAAAAATTCTTTTTCAATGACAACCTTATGGAAAGCAAGATAGCTCCAGTCCTCAGAAAACCACGACCTTCCATCAGGCCACCTTAAACTGTGTGCTAATCAGCACACAGACTTTGCCTCACACTTCCACTGGCTCCAGTTCACAAATGAAGTTGTTTTCCTTCCCCCCTCTTATCACCCAAGCTTACAATGATGTCCATTATATAACTTTATACTTTTTAAAGTGATGAAGTGACAACAAAAAGTGTCTTGGGAGAGACTGACACATTTATCAGCAACAAGTGAACGGAGAATGGTGTGAGGTTTGCAATTTATTTTATTACAGCCGTCACTTGGTGAGATGTCCTGCCCATGCTCTGAGCTCTGCATACTTGTCAAAGATCTATGCTGATATGCACAATGTTTTTTATCAGTGAACTTGATCTTACTTCTTGAATTTTACATTCCTTACTTCTCCTGCCATACGAATTCAATAACAATGATGAAGCAGTGTTAGGCTCTAGTAGCAACCACCATGCAATGAAAAACAAGGCACTGTTTTCTTTTGTCTCAACAGTCACTAGAAGACTGCAAGATAAATTTCTTTTCCTCAGAATAACGAGCTGTCTCCTTGCTGCACTGTAGCACTGAAGCCTTACTGCCAATGTGACTACAAATCTACTTCTTCCTGCTCAAACGGGACTGATCACAACCAGCAGCATTTACAAAGATAAGATACACCTGGAAATATCTGCCATGTAGTTTTAAAACCCTGACTGAAAGAAAACTCTGAGATTATGAAATTTGCCTTCATCACTATTTTGCATCCATTTATGCCTTTAAACCAAGGGCTGGCCCAATTGAAAGTATTATGGAATAAGCAGTTGGATCAACAGGCATGCAAATACTTTCCTAAATCCACCTCCTAGTCCTGAACTTTTCAGTATCTATTCAGCTAATGCAAAACCCAGTGAGACACCTCCAAGCAAATGTGCAGTGAATGCAGGCAGGGCTAGGCAGTAGGCAGGGCTAGGCAGCAGAAGTGACACGCTCACTGCTTTCTGGTTTCACCAGTGACGCGGGACTTGCTTTTCCTCTGTGCCACAGCGGGGCTAATAACACTGGCCTGCTGAAAAAAGCATTTTGAATTCCAAAGATAAAAAGGAAATTGTAGGAGCCAGTTGCTGCAACATGAACAATTCAAGTGGAAAGATGACATAACTTGGGACAGACAGTGGGAAAAACCCTCTAGGTTCTCCTTGCCTAAAGACTCCCAACAAATCCATGCCTTGGATTTGCCTCTTACCTTTCTATCATTGCCCTGTTCTGGGCAACTATTAGAATCATAGAATGGTAGGGGTTGGAAGGGACCTTTAGAGATCAACTAGTCCACCCCCCCTGGCAGAAGCAGGTTCACCTAGATCAGGTCACATAGGAACATGTCCAGGTGGGTCTTGAAGACCTCCAAGGAAGGAGACTCCACAACCCCTCTGGGCAGCCTGTGCCAGGGCTCCCTCACCTCACAGTGAAATAGTTTTTTCTTATGTTTAAATGAAAATTTCTGTGTTCCAGCTTCATCTAGCCCAGAACTGGACACAGTACTCCTGATGAGGCCTCACCAGGACAGAGTAGAGTGGGAGAAGAACCTCCCTTGACCTGCTGGCCACACTCTTCTTGATGCCCCCCAGGCTGCCACTGGCCTTCTTGGCCACGAGGGCACGTTGCTGGCTCATGTTTAGTTTATTATCAATCAGGACTCCCAGGTCTCTCTCTGCAGAGCTGCTCTCCAGCAGGTCAATCCCCAGCCTGTATTGGTGCATGAGGTTGTTCCTTCCCAGATGCAGGACTCTGCACTTGTCCTTGTAGAACCTCATGAGGTTCCTCTCTGCCCAACTCTCAATCCAGTTGAGATCCCGCTGAATGGCATTAATGCTTTATCTTTTTCCTTTCTTTACCTTTCAGTTTCAAATATTGTAACCTCTGTCATTTGGCTTAACATTTCTCTTCTTTATTGTGTCATGTTTGAAAAGAAGCTGCCGATATATTCTGGATTCTCTGTTGTTCCAGAACCTTCTCCCCTCCACAGCTATCTTGGATTGCTGGAATTCTTTTTTTCCCCATTAAATTCACGTCTCCTCTAGTATCTTTCAAAAAGCTGCACAGCACAACATCCTGCACCAAAAGTTCCTTTTTTGTACAATACATTTTATACATTTTTATCCACTTCAGCCTTGGTGCAATTTTTCATATTATCGCCTAATGGCTCGAAAGTCAAATTGAGCAAGAAAAGCAACAAACCCAGGTGAATTACACCTGTGAATACAGACAATATAATTTTGATTCATTTCTATTCCAGAACATCAAAGAAGGATTCTGCACAAGGCTACCAAATACAAATAATCTCATTTTTGTTGTAATCCATTAGGAACACAAACCAATTCATTTTACATGGGTAGTTACCTCTGATGCCTGAATAGCACATAACCCTTCCTAACTGTTGGAGTTCATTGACTCATTAATTAAATACACTAGCTATTGAACATTATGCATATTCGAGTCATATTTGCAAATCCCAGGACAATCTTAGTACAGGACATGATGGAGCAGGAAGAATAGAATCATAGAATGGTAGGGGTTGGAAGGGACCTTTAGAGATCATCCAGTCCAACTACCCTGTAGAAGCAAGTCCCACCTACATCAGGTCACATAGGAACATGTCCAGGCGGGTCTTGAAGGCCTCCAAGGAAGGAGCTTCCACAATCCCTCTGGGCAGCCTGTGCCAGGGCTCCCTCACCTCACACTGAAAGAGTTTTTTCTTATGTTTAAGTGGAACTTTTTGTGTTCCAGCTTCACCCCATCATCCCTTGTCCTGTCGCTAGTTACTATAGAAAAAAGGGACGTGCCAACCTCCTGACACCCACCATTTACATATTTGTAAATGTTAGTAAGATCCCCCCTCAGTCTCCTCTTCTCCAGACTAAACAGCCCCAGTTCCTGCAGCCTTTCCTCGTGTGAAAGATGTTCCAGTCCCCTGATCATCTTGGTGGCCCTGCGCTGGACTCTCTCCAGCACTTCCCTGTCCCTCTTGAGCTGAGGACATTGAAAAGAAGACATTGAAAGAACCAATAATGCAGTAATATTAAGTTTCCTTAGCTGAGGACAGCACACACACACTGTGCATGCACAGCCATTCTCACCACTGCACTCCTTGAGAAAGGAGTTAGGTTGTTGGACAAAAAGGCTGTCTCAGCAAAAGTTATGTACCTCTAGGTTAGTCACTCTTCAGCATGTTTAGTAGTTTTCCATTTTAAACTTGTAACACAGAGTAAAAAAAAAAAGAGATTAGAGCTGCATCCTGAAGGACTTTCAGGTTTCTGATAATGCACAGTCCTGACATATTAAACAACAAAGAACTTCATCTGTATCAATGAGCAGTTCAGTATCCATTACAGGGCACACTGACAGTACCACATTAAACCAGAAGTTATGGGCCTGATGTAGAAATTGCTGAGAGCAACTCTATAGCTATGTTATTCAGGAGGCAAGACTAGATTATGATAAGAGACATTTTGGCCTTAGAATTTATGAAGCTATGAATAGAAATAAGAATATGATTTACCGACCAGGCTTTTTTTCTGGAGTTTGTCACATGTGGATGGCAAGAGTAGAAACTCAATCCCCTCTCTCAGAAAGAACCTGAGAGGGCCAAAAAGGTACATACAAATTCTTACCTCAGTGTTTTAACAAATGATACTGACTGCTTTGGTCATGAAAACAGTCTACTTATGTAAAGCTAAGAACTTGATTCTGTTCTTATACGTACTGGATATTATTTGACGAAACCGTGGTGCAATACTCCAACACAAAGGCAGAGAGAAAACAGACCAAGCTAATGAGTCTCCATTTTCTAAGCTCTAATCATTATTAAATATCATTTTAAGGCACTTACAGCTTTGCTGGATTCCTCCTCAGTCAAGCTTTTCATGACAACTTCCAAACTTGGGTCTTCTTCGCTGCTAGCAGGTTCAGTGCCACCATGATTCTGGTAGAAAGGATTGAGAACAGCTTTTAAACAGAGCTATGATCCCCCATAACAGCTAAAGAGAAAAAAATTAGACAATTTTACCTTTTCTTTTGTTTTTCTAAACAAGTAGCAGCATGAAAAAATAAAAAGATCCCCAATTAAGCATCCTAATGTTAGGAGACAAGTAAGAGATGCAAGTTTTGAAAGACAGACCTTGGTCTCCAGTTGGCTAGCCCCAAGTACCACGAGGTTGTCTGTCCAATACTAGCACTTTGGTACAGATCTGGGTCAGCTTTCAAGGTCAGACTAATCCCTATCAACTGTGAAAACTGCTGAGATTGCATTAAGAGTCCTTCTCCAGACTTCTGTTGGGAGGGAGGGTCTCATGCACGCCAAGCGCATTAAAGGAAGCCCAGTTTCCTTCATCCAGTTTGAACAGGTCAGTGGCAGCAGGACTGAGAGCACAACACTGGAGGAATCATTAAAGCCAAAGCTCCTCTGCTTACAGCACGTGGCCACCAAGTTCAGCAGGCTCAAAACAACACTGGAGCAGAGTCCTCAACCTGAAGTGCCAATGCAGCCTCAGGATTCAGGTACTTCTTCACGTTACTATGAGAATACTGCAAATGACATTCAATGGCAACTACCAGAGAACTGGCAAATGAAGGAAATGGCACAGAAGATGTCAGTATTTTCACCAAGATGGGTTCCAGAACTTTGTCCTGCTGGAAGTTTTTCTCCAATAGAGGATTCCCAACAAAAAAAGGTCCTTGAAACAGAATAGCACCATATTAAGTTGAAAAGCTTGTCTGATGAGGATTTTCCGGTGTTTTCTCTGGCTAACAACTGGTATATATGTAAGAAGCATACACTTGCATGAATAACTTATTTCCTTCCCATACTGACAATTAAAGTTAAGAGAGATGGGCAATGGCATCTTTTCAGTGAAAACATTAAGGTAGAAGATCAGAGTATCAGTAATTTGGTTACATGGAAAATGCAACATGTTTATTCTCCTTCCCTTTTTTAAACCAAGTCCTGTATCTGAAAAGATTTTTGATCTATGGTTTTGATTCAATTCATTTTGAAAGAGTTTAAGACATTTTCATAGACTCATAGAATGGAAGGGATCTTTAGAGATCATCTAGTCCAACCCCCCTGCAGAAGCAGGTCCGAAATTTGGAACTGTTCTCTCCTGCCAAGCAAAGCAGACCACGTGCAACAGACCAAATTTCAACATCTTCAGTCCTAGAAGCAAAATGATTTCTGAATTTTCATTAGACATTTTACATTTAAATGCACAATAAGAATTATGCAAATGTCTCAACCACCACTAGAGCAGGTGAAGTGCCTCTGCATTCATACAAAGGCTCACTTTGCTCACCACTGCAATGAAATAGCTCATTCTGTGGCTTTCTGATGAATGAAACCTTTTAAAATCAGATATTTTACAGTAATTATTTAACATAGTTGGCTTCTGATGGCTTGCCCACAGTCTGTGCAATGAACATCCTGCTTTAAGGCATATTTACTTTTTATCACTTTCCACATTAAAATAGCTTAATGAAGATAAAGAGATAAGATGAAGAACATCAAGACAACAGTACATGGTAACTACAGCACCTTGATATTCTGTTACTCTAGCCAGGCTATTTAATGTGATCTGCCGAGTTTCACGTACAGTGTATGTAACACTGTGAAATGTCCTGTTTGGTATTTCACAGGTATTTGAAGATATAATGTACAGTCAGTTTTGTTTTGCTTCACTTAAAAACAAGACCAGCTCACAAAGGAAAGCAATGTGAATTTCTTTGGTTACATCTATTTTATATAATACCAAGATGCTAGCTGGAAGTAAAAAACCTGCATTTACTCATAAAATAGACACACTGTGAATAGTAAGAGCTTGCCATCAATGCATCAACCTCAATCCACAAGCATCTACCTCTAAAGGCAAACATTGCACATGAGGCTGAGCACTTTGGTTTCCACATGCTGGTACAGTCTAATTACAGTCATAGACCACAGCACAAAATGTGCCGAAACAAAGCTTCACCGTTAATCCTGAAGACACAAATATTAAACAAAGCTGAGAACAAACACAGGTATTAAAAGAGTCAACAAAAAGGCAATGAACTTGGGCTCTGTAAATTGCAGAGTAATTTGCAATTCACCAGCTGCACCTGGGACACGCTGCTTTATGGAGAAGAGAATGAGAGGCCAAAGCACTGTCCAAAAATGACTTGGATCCAAACAAAAACCAAGCGGCTCTTGCACTGTGCAGCACTATGCCTGTATGGAAGAAGCCATCAGTGGTAATATAATCTAGAGATTCATCCAGCATTACCTAAGGTGGACCAGTGCTGTGGGATCACAGTAATGCTTACTGAAATACCAGGAGTTCAATGCACACGAATTTATCAATTCAAGGCAAGAAAAAACCCCAATTGAATTATAAAACATCTTTTGCTTTATTAGCTCGAATAGAAATAGAATTAAAAAGCAGCAGCAAGGTTAACCATATACTTTATCTAGAAAATTTAGTTACACCATATCAAGATGTCAAAATGATAACAACGTGGTGACATTGCAGGGATTCATGGTGCACGAGAGAGCAATCAGTCTACAATGAGGCTGAGACAGCAACTCTAATGAAGAAAAACATTGTAACATTACCACACTAAGGAAGTTTTTGCACTGGAAGATTGTATGATACAACACTAGAGCTCACTGCTTCAACAGCCCTCGTCTGCTCCTCCAGGAAGAAAACGAGCAGGAATGACAGTCCGATGTACAGGACAAAGTAGTAGAGCAGGGCTCTCAGCCTGGGATCATAATGCAAACCATGTACACAGTGACCTCTTTAACCAGAGCTGGTTGCTGGTCATCCCTGATTCATTTTTAGAGATGCCAGTGGGACAGTATTGTTCTGGGGCAAAATGAATTAAGAAGCTGAGAGCTTTCCCCTGAAAAACACTCATTTCGCTTCTGTAGGAGGACATTCATGTTGCAGGCAAAAGATCCTCACTACAGCTACTCTAATCAGCTGAAAAAGGTGGGTAGCAGGACAGGAGATGGCAAGGTTTTCATTTGGAGGATTTTCTTCCTCCTGTACATCAATTACCTGTTTAATATCTGTCATTAATGCCATGCCAGAGCTTTCGGTAATGACAAGATCAATAAAAAAAGAGACAGGGGAAAACTTGTCTGTTGGGTCAAGTTCCTATCCAATGCAATGTTTCAGGGATTAATTAAATAAGGTGCTCAAATTTATAATGAACTGTTAATTATGATTAATCTAGTTTAGCAATCCCTATTGAAAAAAAAGCCAACCCACAAAACTTACCTCGATAGAAGAGTGAGCGCTGGAAGGTAACGGGAAAGGAGTAACAGCCATCTGGTTGACTGCATCTTCACTTCTGTAAAGCAACCAACCAAACAACAAACCTATTAGACACTAAACCATGCTGGCCAAGCTTTTCTTTTGAGTTGGTTTTGTCCATTGAGGAAATACCCCTATAGGCATAAAAAGGAACTGTTTCTTATCAGGAGTTAAGAGCTTAGAAAACTATTTCGTTTTTGCTGCCATTCTGTGCTAGCGAACAGGTTACACCCCTTCTTGGGATCACAGTGGGTTCATCAGAGGATGCAGTTGGAGTTCACGGTCCCTATGCACGGATAGATGTGCTAATAACAAATTATAGAATCATAGAATGGTAGGGTTGGAAGGGACCTTTAGAGATGAACTAGTCCCAACCCCCCTGCAGAAGCAGGGTCACCTAGATCAGGTCACATAGGAACATGTCCGGGCGGGTCTTGAAGACCTCCAAGGAAGGAGACTCCACAACCCCCCTGGGCAGCCTGTGCCACTGCTCTGTCACCCTCACAGTGAAAAATGAATTAGCCAGTGAATTAGCCTTGTCTACATTTCTGAACTGTTTATTTATAGTCTAACACTCACATTGCTGAAACCTAGTACCTGTTCTGCTACAACAGATGACTTTTCCTTCTTTTGTTCATATTTGCTGTGGTCTTTTCTAAAAGATTCAATGTAAAAACTTGGAATAGCTATTACAAAATGCAGGGAGAAGAAAACAATCACAAATTCTCCCTATATATAAAGTGCATTCTTCTCCCAAAGATGAATGTTATGTATGCACGTTGTTATACTCTGTCTTCTTTAAAACGCATTCCCAAGCTGACATCTGATGACTTTGTAACTTGACAACCCTTTTTTTTTAATTAAATAGCATTCTGCCTTACTAATGTTTCTGCTCAACTGCCGTTTCAAATTCTTTGGCTTGTGGAATTAGCTCTGCATTTTTTTGGCCTCGCTAAAACGGAACCAAGTGAAATACAACTTCAGTGATATTGTTTAAGGCAAATCTGAGGGATGTGAATAAAAGACTCCAATTTCTGCTTGAAAAAAACTACTAGTTCACCTCTTTATTTTTGGGGTGAAAAGTCTCACAGAACACAGAAGCCAGGAATATGATGCAAACTCCCATTTTGCTAAAGATTCTGTACTTATCACACAGCCTCTGCTTGCCAAAATATGACAGAGGAGGACCCATCAATACTGCTGCTTTGCAGATAAAGATCTTGAGATGAAAGGACAGAAATTCTCTTCTGGGTTTGCTTTCTGCTCCTATCTACTACCTTCCAGGTTACTGCAACAAGCAGAATTGTTTCCTCTTTAATTTCTGGAATTAAATACTAAGACTAGTATGGGCTTAAAGTTATTTTCCAGAAGTGCCTGAAAGAAAAAAACAGTCTCATGGTATCCCTGAAGAGCTGAACACATGAAGCTAGCATATTCTGCTCACCGAAACACTGGAAACTCAGCAGAGTTTGCAGAGAGGGAAATTCAGCAGAGAGGGAAATTTAGTCACAGGCATTTGAAACGATAAATCCTGCAGGCAGAGGTTGGTGAATTCATTTACTTATCTTCAACCAAACAGCCATACAATTCAAAGGATTTGGTTCTGTGCTGCTCATTTTTGTACTCACTCCCAGCCTCTCCTCTTGGCCCTGCTCAAAGCCTTTCAAGAGCCAGAAACCATGTTAAGATCAGAACCAGAGCAGCCCGTGATGCGTGCACAGGGCCAAGACAGAAATCAGAGGCATGCACAGAATCAAGCCCATGAATTTCACAAGTGTTTCTCAATTTCCAAGGGCATTTTACTTTGTCAGGCATATTAGGCAAAGATATTTTTCCTTCTCTTCTCTTCATGAGACATCAACATAATTATGTTGCTTTTCTAACTTACAAGAATAAATCAGCAGCTGTCTAAGGTGTCTAAGAGACCTAGCAATTTCGACTTGACTGTAGAGGTTTTTCTGACAATGGTTTATGTGAAGCACAAACAGCATGAAAACTAACCCTTCTGCAGCTTACAATGCATGCTGCATACCTGACAATTAGGAACAAACTTGAAAATAACCAGGTATGTGTAAACCTTTGTATGAAATGTTCTAAAAATTGCTAGACAGAAGCTCCACGATCTGCATGACAAAGTGGGGTGTAATTAATTACACAAACTACTTTCTACTTCAGATATACACACAGAAAGACTTTTCCCCCCAATCACTGGGCAAACAACTTCATGCAGTTTTAAACGGCTGGCCATTTTTATTCCAAGAAATAAAAAATCCCACAGTAATCCCCTGGAAACCAAAAAGAAAAGGGAAAAAAAAAAAAAAAGCTCAAGGTTGTAAAGTGTCACAACTTGTAATCTCCCCCTGCTAGGACTCGTACATATTTAAATACTTTAATGCTGCTTCAAAGGAGAATGCTTCAAAGCAGAATCAAAGTGGGAACATATTTTAAATTGACAGATCTAATAATAAATTGCTCTTTCTGCTCTCCACATCCATAAGTGTCCTCAACCAAAACATGAATTTATTTACAACTAAAAGGAGCAATCATTTTCTTTTGATACAGGAGTAGACAGCTTAGAAGTCTGAACATCATATTCAAATTACAGCTGACTGAAAATCAGCATTCAATGTATTTGCCAATAGTTGCTACATAGCCACCTCGAAGAAAGCTGTTACTCAGTTACCAGTGCTCAATATTGCTTGAGGTTAAGATGTCTAAATCCTTCACAGTCAAGACACAGCTTCAGACTCTCAGAGTCACAGCAACATACAATGCAATTTATACAGCAGGGAAGCTCAGATGTTCTCCCTCCACTATCTGGAGAAATCATAAACATCCACCACTCTTGTTCCAGCCCTTATGCTGGTTTGTATAAGACCCTGGGATAGCAGCCCACCTCCTTCCTGAGATTGTGCACCAGAGAGCTGTTTATATTTCAACAGTTACATATAAACTGAACAGGGATGGAATTCATCACTCCTCCCAAAAATACTTTCAGTGCTTCTGACCTCTCAGGATGAGGTTGAATGAAGACGGGAATTAGATCTGCTTGGAGACTAGAGCGCTCAATACTGAAGCAGCGAGTTTTCCCCACTGCAAATGTCACAGGAAGCAAGACTGAAGCAAGATGTAAGTGGCAAAACCCCTTTAACTTCAGAAAAACGCATACCCTTTCACACTTATTTGATAAGATTGTCATGCTTTACTACATTTAACTTTCCTTCTAGTCTAAACAGGACTCTTGGTCATACCCTGTCATTTCTCGCTGACCAAAGAGAACAACTTCTGACACTCTGCTCCACCTAACACCCTCCGATGAAGGGGCAGGTGTGCAGCTCAAATAAAGATAACTATGGCAACTATTTACTAATAATTAACTATCATAAACACTTGGCACAAAAGAAGGCTAAAAAGAGCAATATCACAAGCATAAATCTAAAGGGATCGCTCATTCCACACAGCAGAAGGTAAACCTGAAGGGAAGTTAAAGTTCTGTGCTGTAGGGCTTCAGACAGGTCGCCCTGCAATGCTGTGTTGCACTTAACACAAAGCTGTCTCTGGCACTTTGGAAGAATGTCACATAGCTGGAATGGTCTATGAAGCATTCAGAAAGTTATCTTTCTAGAGACAATAACCAAAAGGCACAGCCTCAATCAAATGCAGGTTGTGGGGTATTTTTGTATGTATATATTTACTCACCAACCTGAGACTTGTAATTCTTGAATTCAGGTTCTTTGCCTTCCTTTGGGGACATTTTCTGTTTTCTATTTACCTATTTATTTATCTATTACTCTTCACTCATGTCTGTGATGGTATAAGCTCACTGTCATATGATGCTAAGAAATCCTTGCTGAGAGTGCTCAATGAGATTCATTATCTGTCTGAAGCAGAATGTGCTGTCCAAGATCACAAAATCACACAATCTTAGGTGTTGAAAGGGACCTTGAAAGCTCATCCAGTCTAACTCCCCTGCCAGAGCAGGACCACCTAGAGTAGGGCACACAGGAACTTGTCCAGGTGGGTTCTGATCAGTGCGAAATCAGGACAAATTCCAAATGACATCCACTCAGAAGGGCAGTTCATCCCAGCACCTAAATGACCTAATTTAGGACAGGATGAACTAAATTGTCCTTTGGAGGTTCCTGAAAACTGTTCATGAATCATAGAAGTGTGGATGACCTCTAGGTGTCTAAACTAAGGGAGATGAACCTCCTGCCAAACTACCTGCAACTACAGACTTCATAAACAGTGAAAGAACATTTGACAACAGCTTCACAAGAGGTTATGGATGCTTTTTGGGAATACAAAGTACATCAAGAATCAGGAGATAAACCCAATAGCTTGCATGACATCACAGTTGGAACAGATCTGCAGAACATGGGAACAAACAGTGTTTGCCCATGAACTCTACACCTCCCACTTGTTGTGACACCAGGGCATTGAATCCTGCAGACTATTGAAAACTTCTTTTTTTAATAAGCAGGATGTGGAAAATATAAAGGACAAATCAAGTCAGGACCACTTATTTTCTCATCCTTGTTTTCCCTGTAGAAGTTCCTTTGGAAAAGAGGAGCTGCGGGAATGCTGCACACTGGAAAGGCATGTTGGATTTTTCCTTCAGCTGGGCCAAGGCAAGACCTTTGTATTATGCACCTTCCTCGAGAATCTCTTACTAACAGCAAGAGCAGTCTTGTTCTTCATTTCTCCTCCATCCACTCCTATGTGAGAGCCAAATGCACAGAGATATTTTAAATGAACAACTAATGTTCATATAAGCTGCAGCTCTAGGTCATCAAAGGTTTCAAAGAGGCCAAATTACTTAACTTCCTCAACTGTGCACTTGTTCCCACATGTGTATGACAGCAAGGAGGAAACGGCTCTGAAGAAAACAGGAAAAGTTCAAACTTGCACACACAGTGTCTGGCAAGAGCTTATTTTTAAAGCTTTCCCACATGAAAGAACCTAAACAATCAAAGTAAGTAAAACCAGAGATTATACTATTAAAATATGACCAATTATGTAAGTTAGAACAAACTTAAAGCAAAAATAATGTCTAAAGCACAACAATATTTGAAAGTCTGGCACATAATATTAATTATAGAGTAATTACTTCTAAAAGAAGAGCAAAGACTCAGTGACTGAGTCACAGCAATGCAGAGCATTAAACAGCACCAAGACCTGGCCGACCATGCCACTGCCCTCACTTTACCAGTCCTCAGAGTATAAGGATCTTCCTCCTGAGTATGTCACCATAAATAACAAGACATCAGTCTTCACAATTACACCTAGAGATGGAAGGAGGGGTTAAGTGACAGGTTTGTGGGCCTCCCTGAGTGGCTACAATCCCATCACCAGAAAGCAATGATAATAGAACTAATGGCTGCGGTGTGGGAGGACGACTCCAGACAGCTAACAGATGGTATCTAAATAAGCAGAATCCTACAGTACCTTACTCTTAAAGCATTCCTCATGTTTCACCACAGCACAAGACAATTTTCTTCTAAGCAATAAAGGTATGCCAGAGAATGAATCACAGAACTGAACACAAATGGGATGATGGTTTGAAATCAGTGGCATTCACTTTGATTCAAGCATTCAAACTATATTTGATCTGCTTATTACACCGACACTGAAGCACCAAAACAGATTAAAGGCAGTTAATTGAGCATGGAAAAAACATTGAATCTGCTCAATCATAAAATTCTCACTGTAAAGGAGCATTCTGATAGAAACTGGATTTCCTACCACAGATGTAAAATCTAATTATATTGTTTTATTATGCATCTTAAAAGGATGGACTTGAAAAGGATGAACAAAACCCACAGTGGATACAAACCCCATTCTACTTTGGCAACTAGGGCAAAGAAGCAAGTCTACAAGAAGCTTCTCCTACAAGAAGCAAGTCTCTTTCTCAGATTACTACCTGGCCAATTCCTATTGTTGAAGATTCAGAACTTCAAAAGGCAGCTAAGACCTTTACGTGCCCTATTGCCACTTGACCTCCACCAGTGCTTCCATAGCACACTCCTTTCTATGCCTTGGAAAGCTGCAGTCAAGCTGTTGTTATTTATTTCTGATATTCAGAAGTCAAAATGACAACTTGTATTTGCTACAGTAGCCTGGAAGTTAATGCAGCAGCTGTAAGACTTTAAGGTCACTGGACACTAATCAAAGGAAGCACTGGGGCAGAGTCATTCCACCTCTGGAAAATCTCACCATGGTGAGGCAATTGGTTTGTTGGTTTGTTTGTTAAACTGGGTGAGCAGGTTAAATGCTTTCTAATTTTGAAGGCTACAAGAAACAAGATGCACTGAATGTGAAAAAAGGAAAAAAAAGTGACACTGTAACTGCAAATCTTTTAGATGCTATTACAAGCTCATGTAATTAACGAGACCACTGGGAAACGGTGCTGTGGTAAGACCTGTATTTTGGAATCAGGCCAAAATCAACTGTTTTAAATAATCATCATCAACTTAATTGAGGAAAAGATGCTTATAAACCAGAGCGAGAAGCCTTCAAATACAAGGGGATGTCTGATTCTCATAGCACGTACTGCACTATGCCTCATCAGCAGAAAATGCAGGAAAGGGTGGGAATGCAATTGTAACAGTACCTGGGTATAAAACCAGCACGAAGAGATTTTTATAGTGCAGACAGAACATTAGGATTTTAGTAAAAAGTCAAAAAGGCTGAGGACACCTTCTATTCTTTATTTTTTCCTAGAAAAAAAATCAATGTAGGTAGAATAAAATCCAAGTTATTTAATGACAACTATTACAGTTCTCACAAAAAAGGGCTTTTTCTGTGCCCAGGAATTTCTGGGCTTCTTTCACAAGTGATTAAAGAGTTTATGGAAACGTCCTCCTGCCCTGCACATGAACCAAAACACCAGAAATAGGAAAACCATGATGCCGTTTCCTGCTTCAAAGAGAAAGGCAGCACGCTTATCGCTGAGCATCCCTCATCTGAGGAAAATAAGGCCTCAGGATATCACAGAGGGCACTTTTTAGTAACAGGCCATGTCAGTTCTGTCAGGCACACAGGAACTTTTTAGGCTGCAGGATGATGTGTTTCTGGAGAACTACAATCTCCTCAGGACTTTCACTGTTGACATTAGAATATTAATATTTCATGGACATGAAGACCAAATCCATTTCTCTCCTAACTCCCGCCGTACAGGTTATTTTGCTGTGGTGAGCTGTGGACAATTTTTTCCTCTGTGCACCAGGATGTGCTTATACCTTTAAAAGAAGTTGCAGAAGTGCTCTGGAGGAGGAAAGGGGTATTTCTGTTGCACCTGGCTCCTCCTCATTTTCAAAGCATAACAAATGTTAAGGTATCCTGCTCTTTACACATCATTAGAGCTCAGAAGAACACATCTGAAATCAACCAAGCAGCAAACTTACCAGGAGAGCTCAATCTGCTACACTCAGCGCTTTGTTCTCAGCTGGAAAAGCTTTTGCACATGCACGTACAAGAATTGGATGCCTGTTGCTGCTCTTATTTACTACAGCTGGCACCACAAAGCATTAAGCAGTGGCATTTTAATACCTCCATTTTATATTGTAATTTTGAAATAAGCAAAAACTTTTCCTACCAAACTGCACAACAGACTTCTGTGTCAGCACAGTGCTCAATCACATCCACTGGTTTTGTGGCTCTAGGTATAGGAACTGGAAGCATAAAGACAGAATGGGCTCATGGAATCTTTTTAGCATGACAGAATTAGTCTTATCTCTCCTTAAAATTCACCTTTAAGGGAGATAGCCTGACTCATCTTTGCTAAAATTCTGAAACGCTCCTCTTGCTATGAAAATTTGATCATATATCAAAAAAAGGGGGCAACAGCAGTTTCCTCTGTGCATCAGAGGCAGAGCTCCAGTTACTGACGACGTTCTCTCAGTGGGAGAATCTCTTTGTCGCTGTTTGAGCGGCTGCCCGTGTCACGAGAACAGCCCCAGCAGTTGTCAGTGTACTCTAATGCAAAGCTGAGAGCAGTGACAAGATTTGTGTGCTCTTGGGAAGTGTGAAATATAAGCTTTCAACCTCACCAGCAGCATTTAAAAACAGAAACCTTTTTTACTAAAAATATAAGAGTCAAACCCAAGAATTATCCAATTGTATTGCCAATATCTTCTGATTACCATCATTAAGATGAATGTCTTAATTTCTGCCTTGAAATTCCCTTCTAAACAGACAATCTCGAAAAGGGAATTGCAGCTAAGAACTTCAGCAGCCTTTATGTCTTAAACACAGCACAAAACATGTACCAAGCATTTCCAACCCGTGGGTGACTGCAGCTAACATGCACCCTTTGATGCAGCTCTGCTCAAGTGCAGCAGGGCAGGTTGCAAGAAGCCCTCACTCTCTGTGCTGCCTGACAGCACCAAACCCAGCCCTGGGTTTTGGTTTTATAAGTTGTGGTTCTGCCTCTGGAGCTTCCAACCAGACACATTTTCCACATGCAATTAAGTAATGGTGAGTTGTTGTACATGACGTTCAATTTTCAATGGCTGGGGAAAGTAACACGGGAGCTGCAGGCAAGATCATTAATCTCCTTCAGATCCTCTGTGCTGCCAAGTATAGCAACTCATTCTTCACTGCACTAATGCTGCTCTTCCATCATTCCTGTGGATGCTGTACCAGACAGAGCCATGCAAGTAAATGTACACATTTACATACATTCACCCACAGATTATTACATCGTTCACAGGCAAGCTGTGCATGAGTGAAGAATATAAAACCATATCAAGTATGATGTATATGTTGCAGAGTGAATGCATGGAGGTGCCTTTTATTCCTGTGCAAAGAGGAAAAACAGTCATACTTGGAGCAAAAGAAAAGATGCCCCCATGTAATTCTTAGGCAGATGAGAGGTTATTTTAGCATATTCCCTCCTACTGAAGCCATTTTAGTGCTCCTTGTCAGTTAGGTTCCCCCTTCATACAAACAAGCCCTGGCTCACCTTTTGAATCCTCTTTCAACGTCCATATAAAGTTAATCCTCACACACCCACCCAGCTTCAGCTCTGTGTACTCTCTCCATGCTTGCCTGCCCCTCTCACAGCAGCACCCTTTCCAGCACCAAGCCTCTGCACCATTTTCACACCCTACCAACCTAAAGCACTTCGGTAGGTTGTGGAAGGAGAAGCTCTTATCAGGGTGCTCAGCCCAAAAGGGACAGCTCAAGCCTTCAGCAGACACCCCTAAGACAGGCTTTTGGCTTTAACACTGTTAAGGAGAACTCTTCAATTGAGAAGAACAATCGAGGAAAAAGTTGACTTCACTTCAAAGGGAACTGAGCAAGTTTAGCATTTTAAAATCAGGCTAAATATGTGACTGTCATCTAACATGCTAAAGTGAAAGCAATGTTTTGGTGAGAACTGTTCTTACCGTATGAAAACGAGCTTGACCTTTGGTGGGGCAGTCTTAATGATTGCAGAAGCATTCTGATGACTTCTTCCATACAATATCTGATTGTTTATCTGTTAAAGAAAATGAAGATTTTCATGTAAGTGGAGAAGTAGGCATCGTTTAAATTTACACCACCAAGACTTCCAAATTTACTGTGGGATAAAGAGGTAAGACTCAAAGCAAACACGGTCACCAAAATACAACTCACCTTACTTTTGAGTACATTTTTGACATCTTAGACTCCAATTTATCAAAGGAAAATACTGTATTAGTAGCAGAACATTCCAAGTTTTATTCTAGACCAAGATAAAACTAGTGCAGAGTTAGCTTAGGCTTATTAGTAAGCCGCAAATGAGAGAACCTTAACATTCTTTTCCAGATCCATAGAATGGACTCTAAGCATTGTTCCCAGATTTTTGGAAAGCAGCTTTATCTGAGAAGAATCATACAGATGTGACAACAGCACAGATGTTGAGACAGACACTCCTACACCTTACCTACAGGCAACTGGCAGTTTAGGAAAGCTTGCTGTAAAGATTGTGCTGACTCCTCAGTTCTGCTGAAGGAGAGAGAACTGACTGATAGCCAGAGAGACCAAGGACAATTTACGGACATGCCACATCACTTTTGCTGGGGTGGATCGAACACCTAAGCACAGCAACTGACACCAAGTACTATTTTGGATGCTTGCTGCACGCAAGCAACGGCGCAGTTTCCAGAGGGAAACAGCTTGGCTTCTATGCAGTATATGCTTCAGGACTTTTCTTGTTGTAGGAACTCAAGTCTTTCCCCAGCCTGAGGAAAATAAGATGCCAACTGTCTCCCAGTGCTGTGCTGAGGGAATGGAACCTCAGCAAGGACAACAGTATCTCTGGGATGAATATAGTACTTCCAAGCCAACCAAAAGCATACTCAGTGTCATACCACAAAAATAACCTGTGGTGTAAAAATGGAATGTTTAAAGCATTTCACTCATTTCACAGGCAGGGCTTGTGTTTAACACCATGCTCCATCTTAGCCTGCCTGCAATGCCCTCAGTTTCTCGGGCTCCAGCTCCCCTTCATTACTGCCTCCTGTCTCAGAGGCATCCTAACAGGTCACTCACCTATCAGCTAATGCATCGCACAAACTACAATCCTGAAAGATAACCTGCAGAACACATCATAACAAATTTAAAGAAAGCACAAGCTGAGCTGAGTATGGTGGGAAAAAAACCCTCCACTATGTCAAAAAGATTAACAAAACCCTTGAGAAGTTTCTTAGTTGCACTCTGATGATTTTCAGATTTACAGTTAAGCTGAAGCAAACACTCAGCAAGGTGGTGAAGGGAAGCATCCTCCCCTGACAGCAGGAAGCAGGACTGCCAGAGTTGTCTTCCTTCAACTTGGACAATTTAGACTTGAATAAACATCGAGGTAACAACAATCCGTGGAAGAACCATTATTTACCTACACCTCAATATCTGTAAACATAAACATGGAAAGTAATTAAAAGCAACGTTTAACATGGTGTGTTTTGTCTGGAAAAAGAAGGTAGAACTTCAAAAATGAAGAAAATACAGTGAAATGAGTAGTGCTTGGAGTCGTGATGTTAGTTCAGGTTCACGGTTCAGCTCGTCCCGTGTCTCGCCGTCGACACAAGCATCAGAGGCCTCCGAGTGTGCAGAATCATCTGCTATTTAACTCTGTCAAAAACCTCACCCCAGGCACTTTGATTAATGTACTTCTCTGGAGCTGGAGTGTTCATACACCCTTCCACAAAGAGCAGCCAGCTTCATTTCAATGCTGCAACTTTTTCCTCCCACTCATGATTTACAACATAATATTTACGTTCACATTTGATATACTGATGCTGTTTAAAACAATAATGATAATGGAGCCCAGGAACAATTTACAAGTGATTATAAAGGACTTTTTGTTACTGAAAATGTTTGTATTGGATTTGGGTTCCATGTTCTAACTTAGAAGATTTTTTTACTCAAGTTGGAAATAACTAGTCAAGTCTTACAGCCCTGTGACATACAGGCTATTTGGCCATACTGGCAACTTCACAGTGCTCCCATCTTATTTTCAGTGGGTCAAAACAACATGTAAGTTCATGTAAGTTAAATAAGGACAATACTAGGACAAGGGTAAAACCCCTAACACTTGATTATTTGTTAAGACTAAGGTGCAAACCATTTTCCTACCACCTTATGTACTGTACAAAGAGAGAACCAAGAAGGGTCTACAAGAGTCTGAGCTGACATGAAAGGATCAGCACTGAGGAAACAGCATCACATCAACACTCTTAAGGGTTTACAGTGCTGTCTGCAGCTGCCAGGGTTCCAAAGACAGGGCAGGAAGCAACATCCCAGGCCAGGCTTTGTTAATCAAACTCTAAAATCTGGTGGTAAAAGTGAAAGGTCAGTTACTGTCTGGCCTCAAGCTGGACTTGAAACTTTCATCGAGTTTGTTGGCATCATTTCTCTTAGTTAAAAAATGAATTATTCCCTGGGAATACTGTATGCTTTACAAACTGTTTGGATTTAGTTAAATTATCATCAATTTTTCTAAACAGCAGACTTCTTAGATTAAAATTTATAGTCTTTACTCTGGCTAAATTAATCCTATTCACTAGACGTATCAAATAGTCCAAAATTTAATTAGTTGTGAGCTGGGTCTGTAAGTTATAATTATTTAATTACACCAAAATGAAAGGATAATCAAGGTAATTTATCTCCACCAGGTTTTGGACTGTCCCACATAGTTATTACAGCCAGTGTTAATGTTTCTTTCTATCTTTTTTTTAAGTAGAAAGGTCACTTTGTTTTGCAAGGTAAATTACTGTTCTGTTAGCTTCAGATACCACCATGATGAGCAAAGCACAAAAGCCTACTTAAATGAAATAAAAAAGAGAACATCTAAGATTTCATAAGCAACACCATTTAAAATCTTTCCAATTAAGTAACATGTCAAATAAGCCAAATAGTGCTCTGGGAGTCAAACCCTACAAATCTGTGCTTTACTTTTTTTGCTGGAGATTAGAAAGGAAAAACAAAGCTTTGACTAAGCAAAAGAAATAAATGGACCTAAATTGACCTCAACTCTTCTTTAACTGTCTCTTTACATAACTTCTTGGAAAGGCAGCAGAGAACAGAGAAAGATGAAAACATGCAATAAGTATGAGGTCAGGTCAGCAAACTTAAGTTCAATCTTTAATACACCCCTACGCTGCTTTATGGTAGATTTTATCACATATCCCAAGTGCACTGTTGCCTTCTCCTACTAAAGTTTTGGTTTACAGTTTCATACACTAAAGTAGCAGAAAGTACAAACTCACTGAAATATGAACTCTGAAATGAAGAGAAAAAGATTTAAAGGACTGTTTGCTTCTCAAACTTCAATTTGCAGATGAGAAACATTAGATAGGGGTTGATTACTTTTTTTTTTTTTAAGAACACTGTTTTTACTACGTGGCAGTAATGGAAATCCACAAAATGAGAATCATCTGATTTTTATGAAAATCAAGTTAAATGATATCCAAAAGCTAGTAAAAGAACTGGCACAGCTTTCTAGAACAACTCTGTCTTTGTACCAATGCATTAGGTTGCTTCAAGCCACAGGAACTGAAGCGTTTTAAGATACAACCAGACTCTCTGAAACAATGGGGAAAGTTTCAACAACTTTGAAATCAATCAAGTTATATAGACTAAAACCCCATAAATTACACCAAACCCCAAATAATAAAACATGAGGAAAACACTGGAAAGAAAGAAAAACCCCACAGTTAGAATGTAAATTCTTCTTTCCTCACCAAACTTTCTGCCCAGCACAGGTTCAAACGTGCATCATCTGATCAACAGACCATAAACTCCATATAGACAGAAAATCTCTGCGCTAACCCCTGTGGGTCCCCACCTCATTCAGTAAATGAATCTGAGAAGAACAGAAGCTCTGATCATTGTGTTTAAATGGGATTTTTTTTAAAGAAATCACCACTAGAGTTAATCATTCAAGATGACTCTTCTTATGTGAAAGCCTCATGTGTCTTTATACATCCAAGTCACTGTCTCTCTTGAGGGACAGTGCCACTTGCCCAATTCCAAGTAACTGTTTTGACACAGTACAAACATAACAATCCCACAACATATAAACTGAGAATAAAATGCCAATCCCCCACATTGTAAAACAGAAGGGGCATTGTGGATTTGGCTGGGTAGTTCATTTGCTCGGGCAAAATACCAATGTATCTATTATATTACTGCAGAATAACTTCTATTTGGATCTTAAATAAAATAGCAATAAAAACACATTTAGCAGAGAAGCCCTTCTGGCTTTGAGCTATGACAAAAGTGGCACAAAAAGAGGGGAGAAAACAATAATGGCCTCTCATGCAACAGCCCAGAAGGAACAACAGGCAAACTTGTACAGCCATTCCTGACCACGAAGACTAGCTTTCACTCTTTCAAGAAGTGCTGTGGCCACCTAGAGCAAAACATCCAAACAAGGAACTTCCTTCCACCTCCTGCCCCATTTTCAATGCGATAATCAGGGCCAGGAAGATGGCAGAAAATCCCAACATCGGTAATTTAGCATAACGAGGTTCTGAACTGCTTGGTTTATTAATAGAACACAGTTGACTCTTATGGAGAGATGATAATTATAATAATAATAATACTAGCTACAGGGTGGATTATTCAGTGTGAATAAAACCTACTAAGGAGGACAGACTCATGTGGAGCTCAAGAGCAGCGGGGCCTAACGGCACAGGTACAGCCCCACGTGAACGTGCTGCGGGCCATGCTGAGCACAATCAGCCACAGGACTAAGCCCAAACTTAATAGGATATGAAGCAGCGCAGACACCTGCACTAAAACAGCAAGACTGCAAGGCAGGAGCACCACAGATGGTTTCTTTGCTTGGAAAAAGAACTGAAAAGCAGAACTTGCGTCATGTAAAAAAACCAGATGGGCACTAAATTCTGACCCAGGTAATTTTCCAGCACATATGAAAGCAGGACGAACGGACCTTCTCTCTCAGAAAGCTGTTTTCTCCAGCAACATGACCATCCAAAACACATCACAGGAGATGTATTAAAAAACTAATTACTACATACAGTTCTTTTTAATGTAATCTGCATTTCACTCCATGTATATAGGCTGTCCCTTAACTTTGAAAGTGAGACAGGATCATGCCCCCAAAAGACTACTGTTGTTTGAAGAAGCTGAAAGTGAGTTGATATTTCATTAATTCAGTGAACAAAAGATGAGTAAGGAGCTGAGGCAGTCTGGCAGCATCCCACATCCTCCAATTGAATTCAATCAAACTCCAGTTCAAAAGAAAAATGAAGAGGTAACATCTACCTATATTTCTATATCTATCTCCATCCCATTAACCTTACCCCCATCAGCAGCCACGGGGAATAACGTGCACACGCTGCAGTAGCATCCACCGTTTCAGTGGAGCAACACTGACCAAGAGGATTTACTGGGGCACCCCAGGACAGTGCAGAAATACTAGAGGCTTCATAAGATGTGAATCCTTTCTCTTTTTGGTATGTTCTAGTGTTCAAAATGGATGTGTATCTGAAGGTGCAGATGCAAATATATTTCATGCAGTTGGATGAAAGTTGAGGGTGGTCTATTTGCTGATCAACAGGTAAGAATACTGGGGAAAGTGACCTCAAGTGCTTATGAATTAAGTGATTACAAAGTCCAAAGCTTTTTTTTTCTCCAGGATAACTAAATATTTGTCCAGTGGACAATGGTCAGCAGCTCGGTCTGCAAGCAGAGCAATTTAATACCCACACGTAGTGAAGCACTGCTCACAGGAAGGAAAGTTAAGTTGCTTCATCAGAAAAAAACCTGTCCATTCGGGTCTCTGAATGAGGGGAGCATGCCATGGGAGGGATAAAATGCTCCTGTGATCAGCAACCATACTCACAGGCTTGAACTGGAGAAAACCAAACGATCTGGATTCTGTCATTTCCTCACTTGTCAGCACTTGAGTTTACCATTAATGCTCTTTTGTGTCATGGTTACAAAACACATTGCAAATAAAGCCAGTTGACCACCTCAACCTCTGCATCATTGGCATGGAAGTAGTATGAGTATCTTGGAGATATTCCTGGCCATCTGGTGCGAGGTGGTCCTGCTTGAACAAGGGGAGTTGGACTAGATGACCTTCAGAGGTTCCTTCCAGGCCCAGTGATATTCCTACCTTGGTCACTTTTTGGGGATGAGGGAGGGTTCCTGTTGGTTACTGAAATAGTTATTGAACCTAATTGTTGTTGAAAAAAGCCTGCCAGTGTAAATGTCCATTAGTTCCATTTCAGTGCTATTCACATAACACTGAAATGCTTTTAAAAGACAAAAAAAAGATAGAGCTGTGAATAATTTGACCACTGGTGTGAACATGAGACGTCTGTACATGACTAATGCACAACCCATTCCTTTGTAAGACAGGATGTTTTGACACTGGATTACATTCTCACTGGGGACTCAGAATGAGATCACCACATCCTTTCATATAAGTAATCACACTGGTGACACACCTTTAATTTGACTGCAAAGGTAAACAAGAGAGTTTATTTGAACTTCAAACTTCAGGGGTTTTTTTAAGTTTGGCATTCTTGAGATGGTGAACATCCCTTTCCTTCCACAGAAGGAAAAAAAGTAATTTTATCTCTAACTTGACAGGGAGAGGAATTAGGACACCGCCACCACCACTCAGAAAATGCTACTTACAACATGGCCCATGCATGCAAATCCTGAGCCTTGAGGTATGTGTGATTAATGACAGATGGTGCATCTTTCAAGTACTGCTAGCAATACTTAACATTAGATCAAACAAACACTGCAAGGAATAACTTGTGACATAAAAGAAAACTTCAGTGGATGGATCCTTCTTTGTGGGAAAGTATTAAGACAAACGTCTCTGTGTTTCCTCTACCAGGAACTACCTGATCTATGCTATGCACAGGGGAAAACAGTACCATGGGGCTTTCAAATGGTATACACCCCAAATTTGCCAGTTTTTAATTTTTTACCATTAGGATTTCGTGCCAAGGACAGAAAGAACATACATTTGAAAGGGAAAGTCCTTTTCCTACCCTGCTCCAGTACGGTGTAGGCTTTCATACCATTTATCACACTTAAAAAGAAAATAACAAACTTCAGATGGTGGTACTATTATAGCAAAACAAGTCTTTCTTGTACTATGTGTATTGAGAACCTGTAATTACAGAACTGTTAGCAATGACAAATGCTTAGACAATTCTGAGTACTCCCAAGGTATCCTCAGGCAGTCAAATTGTTCTTTCTCATGTCAACAAATGTGAGAAAATGAGTGGTTCTCTGATGGCACAGAGAGTTGCTGAAAGATCAAAAAAATCACCACCCACGGAGAGCAGCAGGTCAGCATATACCTGCTCTCCACTGAAAGCTTCTCTCTAAAGGAAAGATCCCCAGGGAAGGCTGAACTTCTTAAAAGCCACTGAAGTGATCATGACGTAGGGAACCACTGCAGGTACTGCAGCAAAGTGTCGTTTTGCAACCGCCAAAAATCAGATGAAATGTGGGAAAACCTGTGTTTTCAATCTGAAGGTGAAGCAAGGAGATAGGAGGAAAAGTGAAGCCAAAATACTCCACTTGCTAACGAGCTCTCTTGCCTTGTGGGTGAACTTGTGCCAGACACAACTAAAGAAAGTATTTTAAGTTACAACAGATCAAAACAGATTACAGCACTAAGTTTATTTTCAGGTTGGGGAATATCCCTGTCATCTGTAAAAACACATATGGTAACTTTGAGGGGGTTTTGTTTTTTTAATGTAAGGTGTGAATTTCCCTGTGAAACCACATATGCACTACAAGGACAGATTTACTGTCCCCTTCCTGCCTTTCGACAGTGCCTCCCTAAGCATAGCTTGGGAACATGCTGAGAGCACAGACTTCACTGACAAGACATTAGTTTTCACAGGCCAATGATTTTTGTTTCACTGAAAACACATTTACCTGCCAAAGGCCAAGTTCTCAGTTGGCATAAATCAGTGCAGCTCCTTGCCTCAGCCACATAATTCCATTTGCAGGCTTTATTTAAGGTTCAAATGATAGCTTCACATATGCCTCCCCCCCCACCTCTCTCTCTCTCTCTCCATATGAACTCTGCTTAGAAGTTAAAGGAAACACTTACCTCTAGAAGTTCATCACCAATGTGCATCCTTCCATCTCGTCCTGCGGGCCCATCTGGATTGATACCAACCACAAAGATGCTCATACGAGACCGGTCCTTGTTGCCAGCAAGACTCAGCCCAAGCCCATTTTTGTCTTTCTCAAGCTCAATAATGTGCAACTCTCCTGGTAGATCTGCATATCTTTGCCTGATTTTTTCTAGAA
Source organism: Colius striatus (assembly GCF_028858725.1). Classification (NCBI taxonomy): domain Eukaryota; kingdom Metazoa; phylum Chordata; class Aves; order Coliiformes; family Coliidae; genus Colius; species Colius striatus. The sequence goes on along the minus strand of NC_084768.1, from coordinate 8,189,041 downwards.
AGATCAAACATAGAACAAGTTATAACAAAATAACTTATATGGAGGTGTTGAAAGATATATACAAACGTGCTAGAAATTGATGGCTTCTCAGCGTTTAGTCTTTATTAACAGAGGTCTTTCCAGCATGGACTCTCAAATACCATTTGCTTTGCCTGCAGCAAAATGCAGCATCAGCTGCAAATACACATTAAAGCTGCACCAGTCTAATTATTTGTACAGCAGGCTGGTTCTAAACTGAAGTTTTTTGAAAGGAGGGCCAACAAGGGAATTCCAGAGGCGCCTCAATCTTACCCTACCAAAACTATCAGTTTCAGGAAATTCGCATAAAGTTAGAGCCGGTTAATTAACCACTGTGGGAGACTGAAATGCTTGTGTTGCAAACATGGTGCAAGCTCATGTTTCAAGGTAGACTCTTTTACTTTTGCTTCTTCCTGGTTACTCAGGAATATGCTTTCCACGCTCTGCTTAACATGATGTGCTACTGTGCAGGTGATTACTCGAAGCAGATGTCAGTGACAATGTATATGATTGATTACGTTTTTAAATGCAGCCTCACTTGATATTAAGGTAGTTATTTGTCTTTCATCTACCTTTCAACCATTTCTGTGACAAGGTGCAATATACTTACAAAGTTATTTGTAGCACGCTGTCTGTAGATGCTCACAATTTAACCCAAATGTCCCTTCACCACTGGCATACAAACACACGTAACTATTATTGTGAGAGTCAATTGCAGCAAAGGTGATTTGTTCTTTTCTGTCTGATTGTCCTTTGCAGATTCTAAAGCCACCTTCATAACACCACCTGCATCCAACCCTTCAGCTGGGCCACGCGTGACAAAAAGCAAGTCCAAGTACTTTGCTGTGGCTGGATGTCACCTTTAGTGCAGAGCCCAAGGTGAAAGAAACTGCTGCATTATGTATTAAGAAGAGAAATAAGAGATACTGTATGTTCAACTCTATCCCCGAGTCAGCAGCAGCAGCTAGATCAATATTAGCTATCACCCTTCTACCAGAGAAGTGTATTTAATAGTATGATTTAACTACTATAGTTAATGTTCCCATGACAACAAGGAAGAGGGGAAAGAGCTGGGGAAGGTGAGAAGGAGGCAAATAAAAGTGAACAAAAACTGCTGAGAAGAAAGACAATGACACAGAAGTATTCTGCTTGGGCAGAGACTGCTGGGACAGGAGGAGCACTCTCCTGCCTCCAACCCCAGATGCACTCAAGAGCATTGCCTACACTCAGAGCAACACAGACAAGAACCAGCTCTCCCACTACTGTATTTTACAGGCTGGCATTTTTCTGCCACACTCCAAATCTCTGGTGTTCTGGAGCCTGAGCCTAAAATCCTGGGGGTGTACATTAAGGGTGAGATGTTATCCCCGGAAAGCTGTAAAGCCCTACAGAGGTCTGCACAAAATCAGAATATCATAAAAAATTAGAAACCTCACTTGTTACTATCAATTACATGCCAAAAATTCATCTGACTGCATTAAATGGTAATCCATGTAGCTGCACGGTTCTTAACATATTTCTTAACTAATGGGGTCAAGATGTAATTAGAGGTGTGATTTGCTACTTGAATTTGGAAAGTGGTGGCTTTTTCTGCTTAGCATGCAGGATGTCTCCTGCCGAAAAACAGCAAGTGAGGAAAGGTTTTCCAAGCCAGTGCTTCTGAAAGTACAGCAGATTCAAGCACATACAGCCACGTGAGTCTTATCCACATCACCAAGGTTTAATGTTCTTTTCCCATTAAAGAAAGCCCAGACCTAAAGAGCACCGAGACATTTTCTGCCCACCACAATTAGACCAAAAACTCATTACAGTGCAGCAAGTAGCTGCAGCGTATCCCAGTTGAAAGAATATTAAGAACAGGTCATAGCAGAACAGGTCATAGCAGAAAAGGGTTTTCTTAGTGATTGCACTTTTGTGGATAAAGTAAAGAATTAGTGCTCTGGAAGGATGCTGTTGACTGATCATTGCTCTGCCACAGTTCCTTCCATTGCTCACATTACATGGCTGATACAGCTCACTTTTATTTGCAAGGAGCAAAGCCGACATCTAGAGAATGTTTCAGCAACTTGTAGTTGGCTGCACAGAAGACAGGTGAAGGAGCATGTAGAATACACAACACTCAGATGTCAAGCAGATGAAGCTGCACATCTGCAGAGACTGCTTCAAAACTCATTTCGTGCTTGTCAACTCCTTGAAATTATCATTGAACAGTTTGGGTTGGAAAGGGCCTTAAAGACCACCAAGTTCCAACTTCCCTGTCATGGGCAGGGCCACTTCCACCAGCCCAGGCTGCTCCCAGCCCCATCCAACCTCTCCTTGGACACTTCCAGGGACGGGGCAGCCACAGCCTCTCTGGGCAGCCTGTGCCAGGGCCTCAGCACCCTCACAGGGAAGAATTTCTTCCTTACATGCAATCTAAACCTCCTTTCTTCCAGTTTAGAGCCATCACCCCTTGTCCCATCACTACACGCCCAAGTCTTTCTCCAGCTTTCCTGTTGGCCCCTTCAGGCAATAGAAAGCTGCTGCAAGGTTTCCCTGGAGCCTTCTCTTCTCCAACAGGAGCAGCTCTGTGACACTGCACATGAACACATCGCTCCAGTCTCTATCTGCAGACAAGTGCCTTCTGAGACTAGTCAGAAGATTGGAAACTCTGCAGTGTTCCTTCCTGCTGCAGCAGCACAAAACAACTTTTCTCACACAGGAAAAATGTTAGCTATTCAGAACTAGGCATCTATTCCTGTTCCATGCTGGGCTGAAACTAAAAGTAAGTTTTAGTCTTCCAAAAATTAGTAGTTGAGGCAATTGCCTGGGATGAGACAGAGTCCCCCTTAAGTTTCCTTTCTGCCTGCGGTTGGGCCAGAACTGGAAATCTGGTGAGCCCAGCTCAGCAGTCCAGTTGTGCCAGCAATCCCCCACTGTAAGGACAATTCTTTGGGTACAAAAAAATACATCTGGTCAAAACCCAGAGCCCAACTTCAGGGCTTGTCAAGCTGCTTCAGTTGTTAAGAGGGGTTGCTCATGACTTTTTTTGAGAGTCTTCCCTGCTGCATGCTTTTGTTTGAAAAAGTCTACACTTAGAACAGAAGGAAACCTCTATGTGGACTAAGTCCTTCATCAAACAATCAAATTCATTTATGAAGCAACTATCCGAAATGGCTGTGGTGACTGGAGTGCTAAAATAGTGGGAGACTAGGGAGTAAGCAAGGAAGATGCTCCTGGCAGGAGGGCACCGTGACTGAGCGCTGCCGCAGCAGACTCCAGCGTGTGTCTACATATTCAAGCATGTAGGGACAAGCAGAGATATTCCTGCTTCTCAAACCAAGCCTCCCTCAGCAGAGAGTGCTGTCTCCTCCCTGAACAACAGAAGGCTCTGGCTCTCGCAAGCCCCACCTCCCGCAATTAAACACTTCCATGGGCTGTCCTCAGCAGCCAGCCCCGCAGCGCAAAGGATAACGCGCCATTCCCAGCGGGGTCATTGTGGTACTCATCCAATCTGCATACATATATCCTTTGGGCATCCAGCTGACTTCCTATAACATTGTAATCGTATTCTCAGTTTGCCTCTTAATAAGAATCTCATAAGATTATTTTAAACAAGTATTTACTGCTTAAACAAACGTGCATCTAAGGCATCTTCCTTTTAATGCCTTTTTCAGCTGTTTTTTTTCTCCCCTCCAGCTGGTATCACTTTTCAGTTCTCTGCCTAGCATTGGGGAGCCAGTTAGCATCTGCTTTTGCAAAGAATTCCATTATCTGCCTTCATTACCAGATACTTTACACAAGGCAATTGTAATTCTGTTGTTGCTGCATTACACATGGGACACGGGTGCTCCTTGTTTTGGCACTACATGGAGTTGTTTCCACATTCGGTGACAATATGCCTATCACAACTTCTGCAAACATACCTCACCAACAAGATTTAACCAGCTAAGGTTGTATGCAGTCTCTTTTAAAAATACTATCCAGATGTAATGTGCACTTCAAGCACAAGTACACACTTTAGTGATCACTCCTGCAACAGCATTTCCCAGTTATATTAGCAGACAATCACATTTCAAAGAGAAAAACCCTGGAAATGGAGGGCAACGGCTTTCAAACAATATACTATCATGCTGCTGCATATGTTTCCCTGCTTCAGCAGCTATTCCTATTGTATTAAACATAGAGATAAAAGAAATAAATGGGGACAATATGGTCAGGATATTGGAGTTTGCATGATGTAGCACTGCAACAAATACACAATCTATCTGCTTGGAAAAAAACAGACACCACCTCTCAGGAAGGCAAAAGGCTCTTTAAATTACTAAGATATATAAAGCACTTGCAAAGGGCTGAGGAGACTGTTTCCCAAATCTGCTGGTCTCCAGTCCATCTAGAAAGGTAAAAAGAAGAAAGAAAGAAAAGGCTCTGATGACTCAGCTAGGTGATTCGGTTTAGTACCAAATGCTCAACATTAAAACTGTCAAGGCAGAATACAGAGAACAGTAAGAGGGAAAACACCACAATAAGAGATGACAGACGATATTTGTACATAAAAGGTGATACTGAGGATTTTACACCCCTCCTGTGTTACGTCAGATAACTATTAGCAACATATGCTGGCTTTTGGAGACTTTACAATGGTCTCATTTATCAGGCTGTGTTCATTTTAATGGTTTTTAGCTACCATTTTTATCACACAGCACATAGCATGGTTACAGTCATAGCCTTTCCTGAGATTACTCTGCTCAGACAGCAGTGCTGTAGCACCACAACCACTGTTTTTCATTCAGTAATGACAGATATCAGCATGCAGCCAGCATCCACTATGCAGAGCCAACCTTGCATATCAAACAACTAATGCCCTTCTTGATTTCACTATAAACATTAAAAAAATGATGTAGGAAGTCCCTTGAAAGCTAATCCTAGAGCTGTGAGGGCAGTACATCTAATTTACTGATTACAATTTACAAGAACCTAAATAAGCATATTGAAGAGACCATAATTGAACAAATGGGGTTTAGAATTCTCCCACTACTAATAATATAATAAGCTTATTGTTTTAATCTTCCCACTCGCCCTCTATTCAGCTCCAAGGAGGCAGACAGTTCTTCAAACCTTATCTCAAAAGCGATGCACTTGTCTGTTTGCATAAGCTTTAAACTGAAAAACAGAAGACGATTTCTTTAATGCTTTCTTAAATTCCATAAAATCATTCCAAATCTTCTCTCAGTGATTAGCATGCAAGAGAAAAATGGGGCAGCTCTATCCACAACTGGCAAATCTAAATGGAAGAGTCAGAGGTGGTTTTATGACCAAACCCCCTCCTCTCTCAGGTGGTGAGAGAGAGCACAGTCTGCTGGGGCTCACATCTTTGTGGGTGCTGTTATCTCCAAATCTGTGGGCAGGGAGCATTCCTGCAGTGAGATGGGGCAGCTACGAGCTCCCTATTTGATGCAGAAACTCAGCATGCCCTACAATCTCCCTTCAACAGCCACACCAAACCTTTGGCAGCACTTTGTTTCATGTACACCGTTTGGAAGTCATTTTCAGAGAGAAGAAACTCCAGCATTTTTGTCATTCTTTGGCAGACTTCAATTAATGTTCCCACACAAGCCCAGGTCTGTCATACACAAGGAAAGGAAAAAACCAGAAAAGGAGCTCCATGACTGTATCACTCCCCTCTCCTTCCCAAAATACAGTGAGCCAAAATATAACATTACTTCTAAGTGTGTGAGGGAGACAGCAAGAACGTGTCACACAGACAAAGCCTTCTCTAGATGAACAGCTGATGTGTGGGCTTTCATACCCTCCCAAATACAACTCACCCAAGCTCAAGTTAAAAACAAGAGTGCATTAAACTCTACTGAGACAATATTCTCACCCTAATTTGAAGACTGACCCTTGTCTTTTATTTTTTGCTGTAGGATTCAGGCTATTATTTGGGATCTCCAAGTTTCTTGTCTTCTGATTGTTCTCTTTAGCTCAGACTCCCGTTCCATTTTGCCCCTCTCATGCCATGCAAACACTTGCAGCAGCTTCTCAGCTTACACAAGAAAACTTTCCTTCTCCTCCAACGCTTTTCTTCACTCTCACTTGGCCCTCACATTATTTTCTACAGGGGAAAGTAAAAACTTCTGCTACTGATTTTTAACTAATCCAGGAGGAAGGTTTTAATGAGCATCTCCCCAATCCACTCCAAGTGCCATTTCGTTTTGTGAGCAGGTGACATTTAGAAATGGTCATCATTAATTTTTTTCTTCCTATGATCAAGGAATCATCACACCTGAAGACAATAGCAGAGAGAAAAGCGACATTTAGCCCTGGCTGAAAACCAGGGTATTTGCAGTGTGTAACGTCAGGGAGCATCTCCAACGCCTGCATCATCTCACATCAACATTTTGAACAAACGGAGTTCTTGCCAACAATTTTTTTTCCCTTATTTCAGGCCCAAAGGTTCCGTCTAAAGCTGCAATTTTGTTACACAACATCTAAGTTCTCTGAGGAAGAGACATTGTGTCACAGGACCACAGAATGGCAGGGGTTGGAAGAGACCTGCAGAGATCACCTGTAGTCCAACCATCCTGCTAAAGCAGGTGCACCTAGATTGGGTCTTTTCCTTTTTAACTAGATGACAAGGATGTGATGAGCCTATTTATATTGATGTTGATCTGAGTTCTTTACCACTTTTAAAAGGAGATTTAGTGAAAGTGTGCTAAGCAGAGCATCCTGATATTAATAATTGCTGACTGTAAGGGAACTTGCCCTCCCCACTCATTTGCCTTTCAAATGACGCATTAACCCTCATCAAAGCACTTGGGTCTCCTCAGAAGTGACCTCCTCTGGGAGCTGTGATCTCACAATCAGTCACTCAGGTGAAACACTGATGCTGAGCTCAGAGTGCCTCCACACTGGCTGATGATCCTGAAGACTTACCAGCATTGGAGCAAAAAACTGGCAAGAGCTGCCTATGTGCTTCTTGCCTGCTGTCCTGGGACTGAGAAAATGGTTGTTTCCTCTAGAGAACACACACCCCAAATGGGCTAGCAGTTTGAACATCTTACTGCCACTAGTTGATTAAATACAGTCAAATAAAAACAAAGACATTTTTCTCTTTAAAACATCCTCTATGATGATACAAATAGTTAGGTCCAAATACATATCACATCATTGTTGATGTTTGAGCCCAAAAAAGGCCCAACTGAAGGCATTTTGAAGTGACCGTGTCCTTAAAACAGAGGGTAGCCTCAAGAGACAGCTGCTGTAGGTCTCATTTTTAAGCTGCTGAAGAGGTGACTGAGAGAAATTCCATTAAAAAATACTCTAGTGTATAACATTGAGGTATATTATACCATACCATGCAGTTTAAGTCATCTAAGGACAAAGCACTGCAGCCTTCATGGCTTCCCAGCCCACTCGGTGGTGATGGCACTGATGAGCCTGGAGATCAGGTTCCATTACCAGAGCTCCCAGGCTCACGCACGCTGCATCTCCCGAGAGGAAAGCAGTGTCGCTCCTGCTCTGCTGAGGCTTGCCTAACATAGTTCTCTGGGAAGCTAGAGTATGTTAACAGTGTAAGAACCTTAGAAAAATACTGATTTCCACCTGCAAAGTCTGAAGGAAACTTGGAAGAGCTGTAAATGCACCTTGCTTGTGCTCCTGGGCTGCTGCATGGCAGCTGTCACCTGGCACCGCTGGATTCACAAGCTGTAAAGACGCACACAAAAACAGATTCCCAGATGCCACAACAGACAATGTCTTAAAGACTCCTTTTACAAGGTAGTTCTGGAAAAATCCTCTCTCAGTTGGGATCAAAATTTCTTCTCTGAGCTGCTCTTTCTGGTAGTAGCAGGTTTTCCAGTTTGCTCCTGATCACATTGCTCTGCTAGGATGGAAAATCCTTGCCCTACATTTGGATTTGAAAGCTGCTGGTTCATCTGATGGAAGAGCAAGGGTGTCTGTGACTGAACAAAGAATACTGAGGAATTCTAATCCATTGCTTTTCTGCTTGGTCTCAACATGAACAAATGAATATTGTGAACATTTAAATTCTTCCTCCCTCGACAGTAATACAGAGTAACTTGTTCTGACAGTGTTTCATCTTTAAATAATGATGTTCCCACAAAGCGACTGGCACAGTCATTATCTTGGAATCTTTCTGTGCTCAGTCTAATTAAAGAGAGCAGCATCAGACTATTGTCAAAAACTGGAAGTTTGTTACCTAACAAAGGCTGCCAGGGGCCTGAGTGCCAGCTTTCCCATAGATAACGTAGTTGTGAAAGGCAGCACAGAGGACAGCTCTCAGAAGCCAAGGTGATGAGACATTTCTCACATAGTGGTTTGTTCTTTATTCTAAATGCAATGAGAGCCTGAAATTCCTCATCTACAGGGGGACAGGATGAGAAAATGGGGAGATGCTTGGATTTAACAAAGATGTTTTGACCAGCAAACATAACTTGTACCAATGAGCCCAAAGACCTAAAGAAAACTCTTACAGGAAGGTCTCCAGGGCAACAGCCACCGATTGTTAAATGTACACAAAACCCATAAAGCTTAAAAAAAAAACCCAAAACAGTTGCACTAACAAGCCATAAAAATAAGGACCTGGTTGTGAAAGACCAGGTAAAGAGGAGGAAATGATACTGGGCAGCTGGGATAAGAGATGGTGGAGAGGAGATGGAATGAGAAATGTCCAATCTAATGTGATCGCTTATTCTGCCATAGCAGCACAGCCTTGCAACACAACAAAGCTGTGTAAAATCAGTGTGACTTGACAAGGCTACATTAAATTTTTGGATTAAAAACAACCCTGCCAGTTCTGTGACAGTGATCAGAAAAGATTAAAGTTGTCTGAGTCACCTGGGACTCTAACGCCCAGGAAAATACCCACGGAGCTATATTGGAAAACACAGAGCAAGTCCTAAGAGCAAGAACCAGGGAAGACAGATCATGGTCAGCTACTTTCGTTCTGATTTAATTCCATGGTGATCTTAATGATAAATTTAAATCCTCATTAAAACTTTTAAGTTGTAGCTATTTTGCTCAAGATTGATTGTAACTAAGTTAGTCACCACAAAAAACGCATTTCTCTGCAATGAGAGACTGCAGGGATGTTTTATGTTCCTCCTTTAGGCCAACCATGGGGACACAATGCTACAGAAACACTTAAGGAAATATGCCATTCACATCTGTTGAAATGTTCAAGATTTATCTCACGTCAGGTGTCGTGAACAACATTTCTTCTATACTATATCTAACAATAGATACTGTTTGCATTTGGACAGAAATTAGAATGCAATTAACATACAAGCAACAGGTTTGTAATAGGAATATTGCATACAAATATGCCAACTGTGGATAATAAAAGAACAGTGTTTTTGTTAAAATGTTTTCTTCCAAAAACTGGAAGATTAAACAAAAGCATTGCTATTCCCACAGTAGATAATGGAAGTTCCACATCCATCAAAACCGGTTTTAAATGGTCTCATTTCCACTTTGTCAAAGAGTTCCTTTTGTCTGTATTTGGGCCTTCACCAACACCTACTTAATGACAAACGCTGTGCAGTGACCTCAGAGGAGGTTCTGCCATCACACCACGGCCACAAACACTTCCATAATTTTCCAACTGACAACTCTCAACTTCACACTCTCAGTTTTTAGTCACAGACCAGCAAAAGAAAAATATCCTTTTTCAGCTCCTAATAAGTTGTTCAAGTTTGATAAGCTATTTCCATTCCCACTGAATTAGTTGACTATGTTGTAAAGAGAAAAGGTCTTTGTTTCAGGAAGCTGAAGAAAAAGTCAAAAGCTGTATTTTTACTACAGTCAGTTCTGGGTCCAGATTTCTCTGGGTGCACACATCCTTTTCCTGAATAGGTTTTTTTCCCTTATGTTACTAGGTTAGAGTATGTTCAGATCTTCATGTAGATTGCCATTTAAAATTCTCAATGTATGTTAAAAGCAGATAATATTTGATTTGAGTGCAAATCCAATTGAAATTAAAAAGCAGCTTAATATTAAAAAAGATGCATACCCAGCTCTTAGGTGATGTAAGGTGACAGAGCATACTCCACTTATAAAACAGACCTGACCAGTCCTACACCACCATTTATTGCTGTTTATCCACTTTGTTGATTTATTTTTAATGTAGGTAGCTATACAGAATCAGTATTTTGCTAGGTTCATACCTGGTTAGTATTTCTTCACACTTATAAACCCTCTGATGAATTTTAGGATCCTCTGTGCTTTTTGCACAGGACACTGAAACCAAGCTCTGTAATTCCCCAGTACTGCTGAGAGGTCTGTCAGCTACTTGAAGATTATCCCTGCACTGCATTTGGTGTGCTGCAGATCCACCTCATCACTGCACACTTGTGGACGTGAAGTCAAGAAACAAAATATGAGATAAGAAGAACAATGCCAGCACACTCCATACCCCCCTACATCATGCAATACTTCTATAGAGACCAAGGAAACTTAGGTCATGTTTTTTTGAGCTATTGAATTGCATTTGAGTAATTTTCAAGCTTTTTACAACATCAAGCAATGCTTAGAGGCTTTGCTTGTTTCAGTATAAACCTCAGTTTACCAGTGTCATGGCTTGCCTTTGGCTGCTGAGGTAGAATGAGAAATAAAAATGAAAAATGACTACAACACCTGGCAATGATGCAGACTGCCCATTTCTGTGCCTTAGAAGAAAATAGCTACCTAAAATTTCACTTTAAAGTCTCTTCTAGACATGAAAATACAAGAAATATTATATAATATCTTTTCCTGTCTTCACCTATGACATGTATATTCCATTTACAATGTATTTATTAATCATGGCACTCCATGTAAAGCAGGTACACAAGCTAATTGGTATGGCCATCAATGGGCAGCTATTGGCTTCAAATCCAAACCAGACCTGCAGCTCACAAGACATCTCTCATCTCTGAATGTTGTTTCTGATCCACAACTTGGCTCTCCTATGATTAAGAGAACAGTACTGGCAACCTCTGCTAACATTAATCCACAGGATCCCTTTTCCAAGCCAGCCACTGAGCCATAAGAGCAAGTGCTGATGTGTTGCGGTGCTCCTGAGTCTTTAACACAGCCTTACATTCTCCTCCTCTTTCAGGAGAAGCAAACTGCAGCTCCCCTTTACGTGTTCTGGTGTCTCATCAGCCTGGTCCAGCTGGCAGTGCAAAGCAGTATTTGTACAGCCCACACCTTCTCATCACTTGTCTCGTGCTCAGCCTGTACACTTCATGGCTGAGGTGGCACCTTAGCTCAAACTATATCATGAAGTGAAGACATTTTCCAGCCCTATGAAGGAGAAGATGAAAGAAAAGGACCCACAGCACAGCTCATTCTAGATCATGAATTTATTCCATAACAAGTTCTATGTGAAGTGCAGCTGAAGGAGAATGTTCTCCCTTCTCCATTGAAGCCTTGTGCTCCTCAGACTCCTCTGTGAGCCTGTGCAGGTCACCAGCTCACCAGAAAACCATTCCTCTTTAATGGTGGAGTGGTTTTGTGCTGAGTGAGTTGAACAGGCTGAGGAAAGGGATAAGCAACAAGTAGCCAAGTACTATAAAAACTAGGGAAGGTGGAAGCAGGGACAGATTGTCTGCCTTTTGCTTTGCAGTTACATGGTCCCATTTTGTGGAGCTTCAGCCTGAGAAATAGCAGAACGTTAGAGGAGGATGACAAAGTAAACACTTCACATATAGTTGAACAACTAAAATGCAACCTTCCAGGCCGAAAACATAGCATTTGGATAATGTTATTATTCCAAAAGAGAAAGATACTGAACAAACAAAGAATTAACTCAAGTATCTCTTCTTGAGAAGAGAAAGCAAGGGTTTATTATTTGGAATAACTTTAGATTGTCCTATGTGGTATAATCTGAAAATAAGTATGTATGCTATGCTAGTAAGAACAGAGATTCTCCTGCCACTGAAAGAACCAGACAGCAACTCTTGCATTTACACAGTCAACTGCCATTTTCCTCTCCTATCAGGTGAGGTGGGGACTCAAGATAGATGAATGGAAAACAATTCCTCCCCACACAAAAATCCCCATTTAGTATCACTGTGAAATCATAAAACAGTTGTATACTCTCTCTAAATAAGCCATACATCTTATTTAATCAGCTGTCTTGAGAGTCTATTCAAGTAGTTAATCAAGTTTATGCTGCACTTATGACATCATAAAACTTGACAGATTTGATTAAATAAGACAATACTTTGTATCAGAAATTCTATTCTGATTGTTTTGAATCTCTCCAAGGGACAGAGTCTGTCAGACCTGCTTTCCCTTCCACAAAGAGTACAATAAAAGGATTAGGGTCAGACACTTTTTCTTATACCATGTTTCAAATAAGAGGTGGTAATCAAGGCATTAATTTCTCTGCAGAAGAAATATAAAATCACAAACAAATGAACACAGAATTGCAACAGATTTTAGTTTTGGGTACCAAAATACATTATTAGGCAAAAAATAGCTTCTCTTTAAAGTATTTAATGAAATAAAGTTATTAATGCATTAAGCTTTGGGCATTTTTTAAATGAACACAATTATAGCCAGGAAATTGATGATGTATGTGAACAGAGACCTATAATACGTCAAGCACGTTCTCTTTTCCTTCTGGCAACAGAAAACCCATCTCCAAGGATTTATCCGAGAGGAAGAGCTAAACAGATAAACTTCACTATATTAAATACTTACTTTTTCCACTCTGACTGGAGGAGGAAATCAGCTAAGAGAAAGGTAAAAAACAAGTGCTTGAGGCAAAAATAAGAGTGGAGTGTGGCAGTTTTTACTGTAACTCTTTTGGGTTGATATTGAACTGATTTTTTTGTTTCTCTTGTGGAATTTGGCCTTCAAAAGGGATGACTCAGGAGCATCCACGACTTGCTCCTCAGGAATAAACACTGTCTTTTGGGTAAGATGGAACTCCATGGATCCCACTTTTTTTTTTTTTTTTACATTTAAATGGTCATGTAACTCCTGGAACCTATGGCACTGTGCTCTGGAAAGCTCAAGATGCTTTGTGTATCTTGTGACAGACGGCTAACCAAGACACCCAACAGCCAGTACCCAAACCAGAAGGGAAGCCAGGTCTTCCAAATTGCATTCCGGGGGTTATGCCCCAGTGTTTATTAATTATATTTTAATCTCTTAGTATCAATCCAGTTTAATTCTAAGATGGTAAATAATCTTATTCTGTTTTCCTTTAGGAACAAAGCTCCTGCAATCATACCCTGTGCAACCCAAGCTCCTGTGTGCCTGCGGGTGAATTTGAAGCAAATCTGATGGTGGACGAGGGGTCTCAAAGGTACTATAAAAGGTTCATGAAAATAGGCAGCCATGCAGGGGAGAGAAATCTGATAAATACCCTGACTGGGGAAAAGGCTTTGGTGTGAGATCACACTTTATTAAAGCGTCAAAGAATTCACATGAGAGAAAGCCCTTAGAACTGCTCCAGCCACAGGAAAAGCTTAAATGGAGCTCACACCTTCCTCAACACCCAAGTCGGACGAATGGGAGACACAAATCAGTAGGAATCCAACTTCATTAGCTGCAGTACTCACAGAAGTACTCATTAAAGTCTTCACAAGTCTGCACTCAAGTCCTGGCTGAAGGCAGTGCAGATAGCACCCAACCCCTTTCTCTATCCTCTCCTCGACATGTCTCTTCTGCATCTCTAAGCAAAGAACAGGAATCAGCCAAAAAGGAAAAGGGGAGGTCTGCCAACACAGGGCTATCCAGGGACAGGGAGGATGGGCTGGTGCTGATGTACCGACTGGCTGCTGTACAGACCTGTCCAAGGATGCTGAAAGGGTTACCCACTGCTTTGCCAAGAGCCACTCATCCCACGCTGCTGGTGCCTGCTGCTCACGCTGCCCTCCCGAGCTGGCACTCACCTGATGCCACAATATGCCTCAATATGCCTCCTGTACATACAAACCAATGGCCACATCACTCTGTCCCTGAAAGGCTTCGCTGAACTCCCCATTCCTCACAAAATCCCTTTCAACCTCTTTTGTGGCCCTCATTCATAAGCTGCCCATGCTCATCCTTGCATACAGCTCTACTTACTCCCTCGTCCATCACATCCCAGTCTCATCTCATTTTTTTTCCCCTTCCACTCTTCTGCCAGTGCTTCAGGGATGCCTCACTACATACCATGCTGTCAGGCTGTTCACCTAATCGCTTTCTTCTCTTAAAAAACAGTATTTTAAAAACATAAAAATCACATATATTTCTAACAACTCAATTCTGAAATGAGCTCTCGCTGCAAATCTGCTGCATTGTCTATTAAAATATATTAGTGATACACACCAAAATGATCCTGTATTAATCCTCAAATAACCTGTCATATCCCTAAGAATAACAGGTTACAAGATGGAGGAAACTAAAGTCAAACCTTATGGGGTGTTACGTATTCTTGTGCCAAACACTTGAAGGAAACAGTTTCTGGTTTAGAATACAGTTTGCATTAAGGTTTACAGTTCAGAAAAACTTCCACATTGGAAGTCCAAGTCACAGGTGAGCCTGGCCTAGGGAGCAGGAGGGTCCAGCAGGAAGGGAATCTCATCCCTCCTCCTCCTCCTTCCCCAGGCATCCAGCTGAGCAGCCCCAATGACTGCATTCCAGGAACAGTCATAGCTCGACCTGACCAGACAATATCAGGACCATTACACACTGTAGTAGTACAGGATACACTTTGCAGCTGTTTTAAGGTACAGCAAATGCTGCTAAATGCTGTTTACTTCCAGAGCTCCTGGAAGAATGGAGACTTAGTAGCATAGTATCTTTAAGAACCATTTGGCTGCTGTAATTCTTCTCTACTCTCACAAGCACACCATAAAGAACCCTGACTTTGCCCCATATGCATGTTCAAACACAAATGAAAGCCTTATGCCTTCATACTCTCTGGCATTTCCATCCACATTGCTCCCAACTTAGGTATGTGGTTCAAATCTAAGTAACATCATGTTACACCTATGGCGACTTATGTTTGACATCTCCTAATATCCCCAGGACACAATGGAAATGACGACTGGCCACCTCATTTTATAGAGGACCCAGTTCAGTATACTACATAAGTTTAACATTTACAGGTCAAAAAGATGTTACTTAAGCTTACAGTAATCAGATAATCACAGACAAAACACAAAAGCACCTCTAAATATGTGATAGCTAATGCACTTGTTTTTCAGTTACGGGATAAAACAAAAGAAATAGCTAAGGCATTTAAACAAAACAAAACAACTGTTGAAAGCTTTTCGTGCCTACAGAGCAATCACAAAACGGCATGAAGTAGTCAAGGTTCATCATCCCTGGTTTTAGATAAGGTATGTAAATTCACTTGTAGCTCTGTCCCATGGCAATAGCACACATCACCTGAACAGGAATCCTCAAATTTAGCTTGCTCAGCTACTGCTGTTGGGACAACAGTGGCTCCTGGCTTTGTGCTGGCCTGTCTGCATAAATACAACCAGAGCAGGATCCTCCTCTATGTTTTAAGCCTTGTCCTTCCTCTAGACCAAGTCCCTAAACAGTCCCTTTACCTGTCCTATTCTCCTCTTGCATATTCTAACTCTCAAACCCCGTTATTCCACTTTGGTCTCCTTCTCCCTTACCTTCTTGAAAAGACCCCAGAATATGATGCCAACATTATCTCTGCTCTTGGATGTTGAGATACAGCTGTGGATCCTGGCAGCAGTTCCCACAGCACAAAGCAAGGGCTGAGCTTGAGGTAAACTGCACGGGGATACCACTGGTCAGTGGTACCCACCGTGCCACTTGCCTGTTGGAAACTCTTTCCCGTTCCCTGAGGTAGTCTGGACTGCTGGGTGTCTGGCTGGAGGAGCTACCCTCACCTCTGGGGAGCACATGGAGGGCTCACGCAGAGCGGGTGCAATGGCTACAGCCTCTGCCCACGCACACAGCGATCTTCAGAGGAGTGCCAGTGCAGCCCAGGGTCCCCAGCTCTGGAGGGCTATGCTTCTCAAACCTCCACTCACAGCACACATACACTTTTTACATCCATAGCAGCAGGAATTTGCAGTTTCCGTGATGATCCTCAAAAGTTCAGTGCTTTAACACTTCCTGTACTTACTTTGGGGGGGGGAGTGGATGCTCAAAGAAGCACAAGCTCTAGACTATAAGCACTGCTGAAGCTAACAGACATGCCCATCACCCATCATTACACTAATAATAGAAGTATCATCATTACTTCTGGAGTAGCAGAAAGAACTACCTGCCCTTTAGCCTTCACATTTTAAAATGGCAAAAGTATTTTGAATTTGCTGATAAAATAGAGATGTTCCTCTAATGCAGATTGCAGTCTTTTATATACACATGGGTATATTCATATGTGTATACAGATTTCCTACCTACACTCATTAACGTGCAACTAGTTTTCAATAGGCATGTGGACACAAGAAGGTAGAAAGCAAATTTTTAATACCCTGTCCCAGTGTACTATAGCTAGCACACCTACAGATAAATTGCTCTGAATTGATCTTTAAATGCCAGCTATCCTGATCAACAGCAATTACATACCTGCTCAAAGCAGAAGGGAAACTGATGACTAGCCCCTAAGCCATTAGACTGAATAAGGGAGAATCAAGTCTTGAGGAGCAAAACATAACGTCAGCTTCCTCAAACAGTGAAAGAAGTTATTCTGGACAGCTGTCTCAATTACTGTAACACTGTGGAAAACTAGGTAACATCTGTAAAGTATAAAATTATTGTCATGAAACATTTTTACTTTCCCTTTTGTTAGAGGATTTCTTTCATTGCACATTTGGAGCAGCTACTGTTTAAACCAAGTAGACCATTTTGGAACAGAGCTATTATGCAAATAATCTATTCTATACTCTAACTAAAAGCAGTGCTGTGCTAGTCTGGACAAGACATGATGCACAGTAGAGTTTCTTCTTCATTTTTTTTTGTGCAGTGGAGCAAGATCATTTATGACGGTAATGATGAAAGATATCTTCCTATCTAAAATCAGACATTCAAGAATATAAACACATAACCACCTTTTATGGGCTGGTGTTTGTCTTTCATTTGTACATGTAAATATTTACATCCTTTTAACACCTTTTTAGTTGCAAGTCATTGCAGTGATATTAAGAGTTCTTCAGTGAGAGCAACACAAAGCTCTACCTGTATTTTCCTCTCTAAGCAAGTTTGTACCTGTATATGCAGATTTAAACCACAGACATTATCTTCTATCTGCAAGTTACATGAAAATACTTATCTGTAACACTCGAGTAAGATCAAAGATCCCAAACAACACAAGCCACCTGCACCCTGCCTTAGACAATGTAATAGCCTTAAAACATTAAATCAGTCTATTTCATGCCTAGCATTTGAATGCTATCCTCTGGATACCTGGCTTGTGTTGGGAGAAAAGATCATACCTAAGAACAAATGCAATCTAAGGCAATATTTAAAGATTAGATTATCTTTCATTGCAAATAGCTCATTTGTTTACTATCACATTGCTTTATTCTCATTTTGCCTCCTTATACCATGAAAATGCTGAATATTCAGTTTAGGTTCCCCAGCAGCTTTTTATTTTAGTCTAAAAACATTTACCTAACACATTCTTAACAAGCAAAGTGAAGAAAATTCAGCCATCTGTCTCTACATTACAATAACAGTTATGGAAGAGTAGATTATTCTATACAGCAAGAAATTTAATGCCAGGAATACTTTAAGCACTGTGTGCTTGCATCAGTTTAGTATATAAGAATGTTGAACATCAATGCACAAGAAGCAATGACTTATAAGCAATCACAAGACAAAATATTTTAAAGATATTAAATGCATTCAATATTCAAATCATTGCTATATGTCCATGCTTTAAAGTGAGAGGGAAAAAAAAAACGGTCTGTGCTATTATTTTCTTATCTCCAGCACTCCACTAGTCCTAAATTATCAGTAAAAATACTTAAAATTACTTGCTGGAAACAAACACAATATAGAGAGAGATCTGAATCCTTACCTGGGAAACCCCCTTGTACCATTGCTGTACCAGCATGTACTTCAAGATATCTGCATTCCTGACAAACATTCAATGCTGTAAGCAGCTCAAATCCTCATCATACACAGACTCAGTGCTTGTCTTTCTTCTGACGACCTTGGGCCTATTTTTCTGAGATTTTTCTCTCCTTAAGGGCAAACCGTCTGTCTGTTTCTATTATGAGATGCCATCAATTATATTAATTTCAAGCTACCCACAAGCTAACAGTTACATCTGCCAGCAGATGAAAGCTGCCTATGAAAGTATGCAGGGAGAAGCAGATCCCTGGTTTCCCACATCTGACCCACTGATGCTCCACGGCTGCTGTTTGTGCACTGGCTCACTCTGCTAGCATTCGAATGACATCTCTATCCCCAAACACGAGTCACCTCAAACGCGTGTTTATATCGCTGTTAGCTGCAGGTACTATCATGCTTAATGACCCACTGCACGGCAAAGTAGCAGTTAATAGACATTATTTATCTAAGCATCCTTTTCCTACAGGCTACAGGGGTTAAAAATGAATTCATCTTAATCAAATGGCTTCATTAAATGCTGCAAATCTTGAAGCATCTCAACACTAATACGTGTTCATGGCGTAGGGTGTGGGGTTTGGGTTTTTTTTTTAATGTCAGAAAACAAATAAAATCTGTCATTATAAGCCTAAGAAAAATTCAAACTTCCCATAACTCGTGTTTTGCTGAAACCCTAAACAAGCAATACCAGTTTTACTGTAATGAATGCTGAACTAAAACATTGAAAAGGCACAAAATCCTTCATTTAGTAATTAAAAACAGCAAAGATAAGATCTCTCTCTCTCGATTTGTAAACATACTTAGTTATTCTGGGATGTCCTTACTGATTCTCTATTCCAAATGCTACATTTAAAACAACTCAAAATACTCGGTTATTTTGTTAATAACATTAATTTGTTCGTTTTTAAAGTTCATTGTCCTTTCTTTAGAGTATGTATCACAGCACACACAAAGCCATCTGTTCAGTGCATTATGTACAAGCACGGAGCTAAAAAAAAAATACAAGAAGTCCCAGCTGCAATTTTACCATTAATTCATCAAAAATGTAATTTCCTTTCACAGTACTCCATCAGATGATGAGAACTGTGCATGTGATTCGCTGATAGAGTAAAAAATCACCCCAATCCTAGTAACAAAAACCCGAGCTAACCCACAACCTGAAACTATGATGACACCAACGTCATCTCTCTTCATAATCTCTCTTCACATGGCACAACAGCTCGTGAGTCTGCCCAGCATGTACAGCCCTTCTGCACCTCATCTTAGAGGTGGTTATGAAACTTAGGTATTTTAGCTAATTATGGGTCAGAACAAGAACGGGAAAAGAAGATTAGCAATAGAGTCACATTAATAGAGATTAACACAGAGCTCTGCAGCAGAGTCAGGGCTCTATTTGTCTAATCCTGGCTCCTGCATGATCCTTGGAAATCCACCATACTAAATACACTTGTTACTATATTTAAGAATATTAAACATTGCAGTGACTAATTTTTCAGTAATTTATTCTCACAAGGCTTGCAGCATGTTTCCAGGCTACCTCTTCCTCTGGAACATCCCCTCTGCTTGCTGTTGATTGCAGTGACATCTATTGGAGAGGCACTGTTTGGCTACCCGAGCTGCCTCACCTGAAAAGCACTCTTTGGGGCACGTTCCTCCCCCTAAAACATTAACATAAAATTAACTATTGCTTTTCCTTTGTTTTAGCACAGCTTTACTTAAAACATAATCTAACTACTCAGATCATCACAAATTATACCAGTCTATCCGTGGGTTTGGGTTTCTTTAGTCATTGTTAGTAATTCTGGCATTTTTCCCATGACTGGTTTCCCATCTTTGCCTACAGAGGTACAAAGAGACTTCCTGAGGTCATATTTTTGCACATCCCACACACTTAACCATACCTTCTACAAAGTCTCAACTGAGCTCTATTCCTTTATTTCATCTTTTGTTCTTCATGAAAGCCACCATCCCCTCATGTGAGAACATCTATTGCTGACACTGGAAGCTGCTGAAAACCTTAGGTGTGGCAAGAGGCCTCTGCTCCCATGCCCAAGCACTTTTTAACCCTAGCCCAAGTTAAGACAACAGGTAACGTGGGTTTGTCTGAACCAACCTACACGTGCGGTTAATGGTGGGACTCCATGACCTTAAAGGCCTTTCCCAACCAAAACTGTTCTATGATTCTGTGTGAGCACAACAGACTCTCCTCTCTTGCACCCAATGCAGACTGATCACTGTGGGGAATGCAAAGTCAAAATACCACTCAAGTTTTAAACATCCTTGCTTTGGTAGAGAAACCACCATTCCTCAAAAAGCATTTTAGGAAGATAGATCATGATGCCTTCTTGCAGTCTCATTGATTTCTACACTATCTAGAGACAAAATAAAAGGAAGGGGGCATTATTATCCCCTTATTAGAAACAGTTCCGTATCTTTGCAGACAGGAAGTCTGAGCACAGCAGTATCTAGTCCATTATCTTAGTCACCTTCCACAATTTTTTTATTATTATCTATTTTTATTATTTTAAACTTATTTGAAGCCAACCAGATCAATCTCAGTCAACTAACTAGACAAAAGGCTTTACTAAAAATACACAGCATCAATTGAAATTAAGGATTCTAAGTTCTGTCAACAGCTGCCTTCTAAGTTTTCTTTTAATTGTTTTTTAAGGTCTTTCCTATCTAACTTATGATTGCTTCAACTCAATCACAGAAGTATAACTAAATCGCACAGTTATGAATGCCCCAAGGAAAGCCTTACAAAACATTCCACTGCAAAGTACTCTGCCTATCCATTTCCTCTACTTCTTTTTACTGCTAACCCCTCATTATAGCAATAAGCCACAACAGGGTGCACATTAGTCTATTAGTGGAGTCTTAGTGCACACCTACAGCTATTCGTCACTCTAGGAAAACACACCAGTGCCTATTGATGCAGGCTGTAGCACAGCTGCTTGCAAGTACAAATAGCTCCTTTGTGTGCTCTCCCCTCCTTTTACTTGTTTTGATTAAAAAATCCTACTCAAAACCTGATGTTTTTAAGGTTTGGGAAGCCTAAAAAAAACCCCCCTTCATGGAGAGTGACCTCCTCAAAAATAACCTTTGCCATGGACAAATGTTTCCAGCTTTTGGAGGAAAAGCTCCAAACCCATATTGCCACATTTTCAGGTTTGTGAGATGAAGTATTTGGAAGGGTCCTTTTGCACCAGGATGCATGAGCTGCAAATTCTACAAAGCTACTTGAAAGCATAAACTGAGAGTCTTAAAACAGCAAAGGGTAAACAAAAACCACATCACACAAGGTTAGAGCTGACTACTGATACAGCTTTGACAGTATCACTAGAAACAGAAATAATACAAGAGGAAACGCTATTTTCAACTTGCCTTCAAAGTCCACAAGAAAAGCTATCTAAGAACTCAGAAAAATAATATTGGATGTAATTGTGGCTCAAATGGAACTGAAATATAAA
This sequence comes from Colius striatus, assembly GCF_028858725.1. Lineage (NCBI taxonomy): Eukaryota > Metazoa > Chordata > Aves > Coliiformes > Coliidae > Colius > Colius striatus. The sequence continues at coordinate 8,167,511 of NC_084768.1, read as the reverse complement.
GAAGAAGGTATGAAACCAAGGGTCTTGGGTGCAAGAAGACACTTAAAAAAACCCCAAACACCTGGCACTTCTTTAAACTTTTTAAGCCACAGGAACATGGAGCTCATCTGGAGTTTCTCTGAACAAAGAGCTACCTAGATCTTCTGTTCCCAACTATTCAACCCTATCTGGATCAACAACAACTTTTGAAAAGACAAGGGAGAAATGACTTGCAACAAGTCAGCAAACAAAGCTAGAGTTTCAGTGGTGGAAAAGCAGAAATAAAAGGGAACATTGCCAAAAGGCAAGTGGATTTAGATCCCATAGGGGAAAATTAAACCAATACGAAAAGGTTGTTCAGCCACTTTAAGGGGAAAACAGACAGAACACTGAGACTGTGAGGCAGTATGGATGGGACAGAAAGGAAAGAAAAATTTTCTAGGTATGGCAGGAAGACTGACAGTGCTTTGCTTTCATTTTCAGTATGGGGAATGATGAAGGACATGGAGACAAAAGATGAGAGTGTGGGTCAAAAGAAGTGACGAGCAAGGACAAAAAAATGTCAACTGAAGCATGTAAATATTTCTGCAGTATGAAAGAAATTGAGGAGCAGGTTTGTGACACAGCAGCTGTATTAATGAGAATGGCAAAGTATAAAATAAAACCTATCAGGACCACAACCAGAGGGCATATTTAACAGCTGTCCCACCTCAAAATGCCTGCTAAGGCTTTCCACGCTACGGGCAGAGACTGAGAACTACAAGATGTAAATGAAAGGAGGAGAGGCCACGACCTGAATTTACCTGAGGTGACACCACTTTCTCCTTTTGAGATACCTTATCTTCTAAATAAGGAAGACAACAAATCTAGTTCACTAAAGCTCAGAAAATTATCAGTTAAAGTTAGCAACCAGTAGAGTTAGCAGAATAAATGGGTAAGGAATAGACTAATATGAACAGGCAAATAGACTGTTAAAAAGGCAAGTACTGGCCTGGACTGAAATTTCTGGGCAAGGTGCTCAAGAATAAGTAACAAACAAGTTGTTCACAATAACAACACTGTACAGGAATTTACACAGAAAACTTTGTTTTGCAAGTGATCACAGGAAAAGAGTCTGTGAAAGCCTGTTCCACAGCTGCCAAGATGCTTAATATCGTTAAGTACAGTCAGATCACTTCTAACATGCTTTTTACTTCAAGGTTGACGTAGCAACTTAGTTAAGCTTCTTTAGCCTGTTTTGTTTTTTATTATTTAAGAAAATAGAATGAGGTGGGGAAGAATAAAAAGGAAAATGCATGACTTGGTTTTCCAAGATTCATGGGAAAGATGGCTATTGCAAAACATTCAGCTTCAGTCAGGAAAAAGGAAAGAAGGAGATTCATTTGAACAGATGCTGCCAAATCTAGTAGGATTGATGAATTTAATATCAGAAGTAGATTTACTTTTTCAGCTATTATGCTCAGCTGGCAATATCATTAGGGGTGGCAGAAGAGCTAAAAAATGACCAAGCTTATCAATAAGAAATTAGTTTTGTGCAAAGTATTAACTTAGGTCTAGCAACCACTCGGATTGAGGCATATCCTAATTATATAACTCAGATGTCAGGCTACTTATCAAACATATCCTTTAACTGGGAATTATAACTTTAATAACAAGCTGAAATCACTTAGCTAGAATTGGAGGTTGAGAAAGTTGGTTTGATACCTCAAGATGTATTCAATCCAACATCCACAGAGTCTGCAGTCAAGTGCCCCTCCTTACTACCACTCCCCACTAAAATAATGAAAAGCCTTCTTCAGGTTAACTATGTGGGATACTTCAAACAGGAGAGATGACAAACTCAGTAAGAAGGAGCTCTGGAAAAATCTCAGTTAGTTCAAGAACTTGCAGCTTTCCTTTAAAGCAACAGAGGCAGAGCTGGAGACACTGCTTCTGTGGCCCCATTACCGTTTCCATGAGAACAACCTTCTACAATCCTTCTCATCTCCACCAAAGCAGCCCTTAGAGTGACAAACCAACCAAACTCATTAATTATCTTGGCTTTGATGATACGTCATTGCCAAGGAAATCAGCAAGAGCAGCTGGAAGAGCTTTCCCACCAGCAGGCCCCAAGTTAGGAGCTTCCACTCTGAATGGGAGCCATGGTCGCTCCAAGGTCAAGCGCTACAAAGGCATCTCTCTGCTTTGGCTTACCCATAATTAGGGGAAACAAAAACCTCCTCAAGACAAAAGATTATGAGAAAAATCACTGTATCAAAAAAAACCAGCAAAACCCCAACAGAATCCTCACATGTATGCTGATTTGGTACAACAGGGTATAAAGAGGAAAAAAAATAAACTAAGGTAACAACTTTAAGACTCCTGACTGCAATTTTAGTATGCCTGAATACTGTATCAGAAGGCAAAGCTATGGATAATAATATTCCATTTATCCAGAGTTGTAATTAGCAAAAGAGTATGCTGGAATCTAAGTCATGCTGACAGAAGCTCTCAAGTTGCATCCTACTCTTTAGGTCCTTGCTCTTCCACAGAGCCCATATTGTTGTAATTCATTGAAAACCCAGATCTGGAAGATTGCAGAACCTTTCCCATAAAAGGTGCTACAAAAAAAAAAAGGGGGGGGGGCTTTTTTCAGCAGAGTACTGAAACAATAAATCAGCAGATTTTTCTTTTTAAAGGACAATATTTTGCTTGAACAGCATTGTCTAAAATCAACTCCAGGCTTTTCTGGACAAGGACTATGCAGCAGTGTTTCTCAGCCCATGCCTGCTCAGCTACTACTGTAATTACCAGAGTAAAGCACAACATCTGCCTTTTGCTGCTGACATCACTGCCAAAGCAAGTCCTCTAGACATTGCTTAGACATTTTCAGACTGAAAATAAACAGAGCCCTTCCCACATCTCTTCAGAAGAGCTGAGCTATAGAAGCCTGTCTGGGAAGAGAAGACTATCTAGGTTACAAATCAGCAGCCCTTGGTATGAACAAGGTTAGGGATTAGATGTTACTGCCACACCGAGCACCACTTCCCATAATACAAGCAATAAATGGCAGATAAGTTTATCACAATCTCATTGTGCTCCATAAATGTAATCTGATGTAATTATTGTGGCACTACTCACTCTCTGCACAAGCATCCTCATCCTCCTCTTCATCCACGTCAGCTTCCTCTGCATGCAGTCTTTCAAGTGCTCTGTAAGGGGGTGGCAATTTCATTGGTGGTGGAGGCCCGTATTTTCTCTAATGGATTCAAAGACAAATAGTTAAATGTTTTGCAACCTCCACACCAGGGAAAAAATCCTATTGTCTATTGCACTGTACCTACACAGCATTATAATCACAACACAAATTTTGGCAGTGTAGGCTTTTCATGCAACAAATGAGAACAAGTGACATTGAACATGAAATAAAGATAATATAGTGATGCACACACGTTTACTTATATCATCATAAACAAGAAGGTGTTCACTTAACCAAGGGATAAAAATAACTATTAAATTATACCTCATGCTCATTAGAGACTCAACAACAAAATATTCTGGTTCTGATAAAAGTCAAACTGTAAAATATAAAACAAGAACTCAGTCTTCTTAGCGCATCTCTCAATAATCATACAACAGTTCAGCTCTATTCCAGTTTAAATTTTAAAACATTCTTGAATTATAACTTACAATAAATGCCTATTACCTCACATAGATACAGGCAGCTCCTATAATGATGCATATAGCGGCGCATAGCAGGCATGAAGAAGATCCTGAATCTAATGGAATCTAGCCCTTGTTTGTCCCTGAAACTGTTTTTATAGCTCCAAGTAACTGGATCGTGTCTTAGTCTGCTACATCATTTCACTAAATTACATTCCACTGTATCCCATGCAACCCCACTACTAATAGCAGGATGCACTTAGAAAATGAACACCAAGGATGATATGCCATTAGAGCAACCAGAATGCCAGTAATTAATTTTGCCTATAGCTGGGAAACAGGACCCAACACCCAAATATCAAACCCAGAATACAATTTTTCATTGCATACAATGAAAGTATGAACTTGCATATGGATTTCCAAAGTCTGGAGCCTAAGTTTGTACAGAATAGACTAACTAGTGGAGTGCAACGCAAGCTACATAAAAAATTTTGTTAGATAAAGACATACATCATCCCATCCATTTAAAAACCATTACAGGAAAGTGCTGCATTGAAGACAGCATAACGACAATAAATGAAATTAATTCCATCCAGTAGTTAAGAGTGTATAGTAAGAGCACTTGGACACACAACAGCTGCTTCCCTGAAGTACACAATAAACCAAATACATCTCCCACTTTTTGCTTGATGCCATCACAGGTAGAACTGTGTAAAATCCAGAAGATGCATGAGGTGTGAGAGGACTCATGTTCTGCATGATCAAGCAGGTGAGGACTGAAAACTTGCAGCCCTGCTTTCAGCTGCCTACGACAAATTGGTAGTATCACTGTAATTTAGTAATAACCCATAGGCTAAATGTTGACCCTTTGACTTTTTAAGACCTTAAACATTTGTTAGAAAGCCTGTGTGAAATTACATGAGACACCTAAGCTTACCCAGCAGTTTGCTTTGACTCAGAAAGACAAGCTTCTCTCATCCTTCCTGACCCGCTGAAAAGTCAGATGAGTAAATTGTGCCAGAGTACTCCATTACACCATGTTTTTGTATTAACACCGCATTTTCCAGCATAGAGGCAAAAAAACCAGTTCAGAACCAGCAAAATAATATTAACATGTGGTTTGTCCACAAGAAGCTTTTAAGTGGTTTCATATACATTACTTCAAGTGAGCATTTTTAAACAAACAGATCAATAGAGGAGGATAAACACCAACAAACCAGAGAAAATCTTCACCACTGAAAAAAATAGTTCATCATCCAGGAACAGGCAGATTTTCCAGCTGGATCTGGCTGCTTTCAAACCAAACTCTTTTGCGACACTTTGAAGATTGGACTAGAAATATCATTGATTCCCCACAGGGACATGGACTAGTAATCCACTAATAGCAAGTCTTTCCAACTCAGAGATGCTCCTACTGTAGCACAGTATGACTGCTTTGAGAACCAATGTTCAAAGCTCAAAAGGAGCTACATATTTATGCACTGAAGCTCTTCTATATTCCACCCACCAATTTACAGCACCAACAGATGAAAAAGGTTTGAAGGAGATTAGGCTCCCACTTTAACCTCTGAACGCTATAGAACGCAACACTCTGGAGTCCAAGAGATTAAAGGCAGCACGTTGCAAAAGGATGAGTGTTTCTGGGATGAGAAATATAGATAACAAATCAAGAAAAGAGGTTTGTAACTGCTTCATTATAAGTATTATCTGCTGGCATGAAAGCATGACTTCAACACCTTGATTTTTTTTTAATAACTGAGCCTCATAGCTTCTGTATCTGAAAGGATCTGAAAGGACTCTTACAAAAACTTTTGGAGGCAAGAGGGCCTTCCCAGTTATCCACCACACACCAGACTATTGAGTAGGATCAAATAAAAAGTTCACTGTCTTTGTAGCTGTCATGTTAAACTGCACTGGGCAAAAGTTATTGTCTGCATTAACTCTGTCTCTGCTCCTCCAGTTCTGATACCCTCAAAAGTATCAGAGTACCTCAAAGTACCTGACCTATACTCATCAGTCAGCACAGCTTCCACAGGAAAATACCTAAGCCATTACAGCAATCATTCTGGGAAAGAGAAATTCAATTTTCCCCTTATTGCAGTGATTAAAACAAATCTACTGATTTCTACCACATAGACTTTTTCTTTTTTAAATCTGCTGTGAAGTTGCTTGAAGGTTACTGTGCACTAATTGCTTCACAATTATCTGGCCAGCTACAGATCACTTGGTCATTTCCTTGTTTTACACAGCAATGGGAAATGTAGGAGACTTGGTGGATTTGATTATCGTGTAACGTGATTTTACTGCATTTCAGCCAGCCTAACATTAAGGATATCATTTGTGTACATGTTATGATTTCTGTTCCTTCTGAACAAAGAGAATCAATTTGCATTCACGTGGAACAAAGAAAGTACTTTCAGAAAGATGCCAGCGAAGAGCTGCAGTAAGTACCGGGTTTCAGCACCCAGGGGAGACCCACAGAACATGTGTCAGGAACCTGCCTTGTGTTTGGCAGAGATTTGGCAAAAAATTACTGGAATCAAAGATACTTCAACAAAACACTTCAAATTTCATTTCAGGCTTTGGGAGGAGGAGCTTATCATACAGTAGCGAAGCCTGCTATTATACCATTTGATTTAGTAAAACTTGGATATAGCATGGAATGGCATAAATACCTTTTCACTCTTATTTTCTTTGTCCGCATTCTGATCTTTGCTGACTTTGATTCCCTTAGGCTGTACAGCAGAAACTGCCTGAAAAACAATGTATTACATACATTAGAGAGAGCATTATAGTTCTCTCATTATAGCACAATGAACATCCAAGTTAGGCAATGACAAAGGCAAAGCTACCCAGTGCACTCTCCATTTTGCCCCACGTAGAACGGAATCATAGTGCAGTCTTAAAATTCCATTATTTTACTGAATTTATAAACATTCTCTACTTTATTCTAGTTACTCGTGTGATATCTAGCCCCATCTCTTCAATCAATTAAATCATTACTCTGAAGTGAACAACATGGGTGTACATCCTTGTATAGAGCTTGGTATGGACTCCTGAAGCATTAGTTCTCACTTATTGAGAGATTAGACACACAGACACTTTACAAAAGGCATCATGTTTATCCTCCACATAATATTCCTTTTTGCTGTTCTTTATTCTTTCAAATGGAAACTTTTAGGGCAATTTGATGACAGCTGGTGGCAGGCACATACTTTAAGCTCAAAGAAAGCAGTATTCAAAATGTGAGTAAACAATGGGCCTTGTGTTGGGTCACACAATCAAGACACACAAAAAAGGCAACTCCTGGGCTCCTTTTCAGTCTTGTCTTCTACTATGTCACAACATGTAATATATTCCCACTCTTCTAGCAGCACCTTATTTTGGTGGAGTTGGGATTGTGCAGCACTGACGGAAGTCTGTGAATGTTCAGTTTCCTAAAGCCTACAACAGTTCAAAGCAAAGCACCTCTGAGCTATCCATCTTTCCCTTGATCTCTCTGGACTGATTAGGAAAGTATGACTAGGAAAAAAGGGTCAGAAATGCTGCTCAACACTTCAATGTTCTGACAGTTCTTTTGGATCTTTTCTGTGAACGAGCTGATACAGGAAGTGAACCAACTCAGTTACCATCACTGTGATTCTTGCCATCACTGCTTCAGCACCTTCTGAGCATAGCTGGTGAAAATCTTCATAGATTTTCCAAGACTCTCTGGAACTGGACACACAGTTGTGCTAGATTTTTCTACAGCTGTCAAAAAGGTCTCCTCAAGTCTACTAATCTACCAACATTCTCAAACTGTCAGATTATAGCAGAAGTACACAGAAGTGTTGGAGGTTTTCTACATGTGCTTCAGGCAGGCTGAATTGTAGGCCTTTTCTTACTAAGGCTTCTTGGCTTGGCCTTGCAGATGAGAAAGCATCTAAGTGCCTTGAAATTTAACTTGCTTCTAAATAACTGCTTCCTTTGATTATGTATTTTACACAGAATCTTGTGAATCAGGCTAATTTTGGATAAAACTTTGTTCATTTGGATAACTGTCTAATTTTAGATTAGGAAATAAGAACAAATTGAAATACATAGGGCCAGGTTCAATTACACAGGTAGGAGAACTGAATTAACATCTAGCTAACAGATTTACATCGACTCGATTTACATCAGAGAAATGAGGTTTCAAGTCAGGCCAGGCAGGTAACCAATCAATCATGTGTTCTCTAAGCAGCAACTGACAGAAGGGTGGACACAAGAACTGACAGAATCTGCTGAAAGGAATTTAGTCAAGTTTAAAATCAGATGCATATTACACATTTATTAAGTTTGGGAATAAGAATAGAAATAAACTTACTTTTGGTATGTTAGCCAAACCCTGAACTACAAACACGACAGGATTTCCCGCATTCTTGATAGCTTCTACTGCTTCCTCGTGGGTGGCGTTTTGCAGATCTATCCCAGAAACCTAACAAACAATGTTTATTTTTATTAGGTTTCTTGTCTTTGGCACAGAGTCATTACAAGAGATCACACACGTTTACAGAAGATTAGTGTACCGGAGGAAAAGGTACCAAAAGCAGTCAAGAGGAATTATCTGTAGCGTGTGGCTCCATGATGCTTTAAGGAAATGTGTATTAGTATTTATACCGAAAAGATGGCCATATGTTTCTCAAAGCAATTATTCTAGATAAAAACATAAGGAATAAGATTGTCAGAGTGCAAGATACAATGCTAGGGATAACTCTTTCAGATATTACCTGTTTGTGAACTAAAGCTCCTTTGCAGGATTTTTTCACAACGTCACACATAAAATCTTAAAGTACATAGCAGAACAGAACTATTGGATTAGGGACCAAGATTGACAAACATTCATTTGGAGAAAAATGAGTTTTAAAAAAGGGAAGGCAGACCTAAAGGTGAGAGCCATGAATGGCATTTGCCCCTACAGCACCTGTCAGAATCAAGGATTTACCCCAAACAGTAGTTAATCAGACTGTTAGCTACTCCAAATCAACACATGCGAAGTAACAGCCCAAATCTCAGTATGAAGAGTCTATACATATGAAGAGTTCTTCTATATATTAAAAGTTATGCTTATAAAGGTATAATCTATTATTTATATGGGAAAAGGGCACTCTCAATTTTCATTTCCCCATCAGACACCAGGACCTATCTTTTCTTGAAAATAGAGGAGAATGTTAAAAGAGCTCCATAGCCAGACCTTAGAAAAAGACAGGACAACACCAGGGATTTTTCTTGGTTTTCAAAACACAATGTCATCAATACTTCATGAAGTGGTGGCAGTATTTTATCTCTCTCCCCTACCAAAGCTGTTTGAGTCAATCTTTATTTCTTAGGATAAAAAGGTAGGTTTATCTGCATTTACCTCAAGTATTTTATCTCCAGTTTTTAAAGCCCTCGTTCTTCCTGCTGGGCTGTCTTCCAAAACTTGTTTGATAAAGATTCCTTTAAGTTCTTCTCCATTTTTCAGGCGCTTTATGACAGTCTGTCCACCAACAATACTGATTCCAAGAGACACATGAGGGTCTCTAAAGATCTCAACACTGAAAAAACACATGTGGTAGTTTAACAGTTTGAAACAGGCTTTTTTTCTAAATCTATAAATGCAAAGCCTTAAATAAATGTAGGCTTCTGGTCTTTCTTAATAGAGCAAAGGGATAAAGTCAGAAGCCTAATAATGCTCTCAGACTTGGCTTTTTACCCCAAGCACCCTACAAAAAGAACAAAATTCTGCTGCCAACCCAAGCCCATTGGGCATAGGCTTTTATTTCAGAGAGATTCGGGATAAAAATAGGCAGGTCTTCAAGTACACATTCCTCCTCTTTCAGTTCGAGCAAATTGTCTGGAAATGGCAAACACAGTTGCATGCCAGGCAAATAAAAATGTGTTTCACACACTTTCTGAACACTGACTTCAGTGCATCAGATGCATATGAATCAGCTTAATCAGAAATATTATGATCATCTTTTACTTAGGACCATGAAAACAAGTCACCTAAAAACGTTAACAATACAAGGATGTGGCTAAAACTTGGCTTGGCAATTTGGAATTCTGCCAGTAAGTTTAGCAGAGAACCCATGGAAAAGGAGACAGCAGCACTGTGTGCATTATTCACACCTAATGCTTATTAAATGAGCAAGAACTTGTAGGTCATCCACAACGTAAACCCAACAAGCTTTCCCAAGTCAGCTGTATAAATAGAAGGCATAATTCTGTTGAACATCTGTTAAAAATTCACTGTATCTAAGAAAGCTCAAGGTACACGAGTATTTTAAAGTTATTGGTAGAAGAGGGAAGAAAAACCAAAAAGACTTAAGGTAGATGAGAAGAAATCATATGAACATACGTTCGTGGTGGTCCCCAGTGGCTGAAGTTTGGAGTTTCTTCTCCTTCTCCTTCTTCTCTCTCAGGTAATTCACTAATTGGGGGCAGAGAGTGGGGAGGAATGAAAACATAAGAAAGGCATCACCCATGCCAGGCTGCAATTCCTCACATACTTTGTATCTGGCAGTGAGACATCAACGCCTTCTCACACTGTCCAGTGTAAACCAAATGTACAGAGTCAACAGACTAGACAGGAATTTTTGTATTTAGTTTTAAATGCACTTAAGGAATGCTCCAGAAATAAACATGATGGGTAGACCAAATTTATAAGCTGCTCTGTGATATACAAATCTGCTCTGCATTTGCTCATTTGGAATGACTATTTAAGCAATTAACGTTTACTTTGTGATTAATATACTGTGATTCTTAGGGATATAAACATGATAAAACCAGCCTAGAGGACCAGAAAGCAGATCCTGATGCAACTGGGAGAACAGATCCTGTATGTGTCACTAAAGACTCCAGAACAGGGTGTTAGTTAAACTTTTATACTGTATGTGACTCATCTATTCACAGAACAGGAATGGAAGAATGAAATTATATGCCCTCACAGAAAGGCTGAAATAATACACCCTTGCACACATTTTCTGTAGATCCTGAGAACTGTAAATGCTACTATGCAAAAAAGGAAGTACGATGTCGTGCTGGAGAAATAATCCTCTCACCTTATTATTGAGCTGCTTTCCCTCCGAGGGAAGATTACAGACAAATTAAGCAAGTGATGAGAATATGAACCAACAAGCCTCAAAAGGAGATCAAAACACACTCGCCTAATATGCATCTGCAAGCAATGCCAGCTCAAGCTTTCTCATCACCTCTGGTAAGACTAAAATTTCCTGCATTGGCTTGAGAGCCATGGCTGAACAGCTCTTCCCAAAAGGAAGAACCAAGGAAAAGGAAAACCAAGAGGACAGAGCTGTGATAAGGAGCTAAGGGAAGAGCTCTTTAAGCAGTAATGAGCAATGCTGCCAGTAAAGGCTACCTCTCTCTCCTCAAAACCACATCCATACCCCCCTCACTGCAGAGTAACTGAAGTAGGTGGCAGAGCCATTCACAATTTTCTGTCCCAGTACTCAGGGAGGGAAATGTGGAAAGATTCAATAAGGTTGTAAGGCAAAATTCAGCTCCTTGGGCAAAACTTGTAGAATGGACCATCTCTGTATGTCTTGCTGTTTCATCAGCTTTTGATGATCAGTCAGCTAAATAAAACAAGGTGAGAGTTAAGACCACTAATTGAAAATCTTCTGAAACCTGAAATCGTGCTCCATACCTGCACAATGCTGTTCTAGGCTGAGCTATAGTGGTTACTCTCCCAGATTCTGAGTTCTTGGAAAAAACATAATCCTCCTCTTTCAGTTCTTCCTTTTCAATAGCTTCCAGATCAACAGCAAGCCCAGGTCCTTTAGAATTAGTCCGAAGTTTTGTACCTGAAGAAGGAAATGTGTATGTGTGAACTTTTGTCTCCTCTGTCCCTGCACCTCCCAGTAGTGACTCCTGGAAACAGACCCTTTAGCTCACCACATTCCAAATGTGGATAGTGTGTGATGATCAAGAGGCTCAGAGACCCAGAACATTTATTTTTGAAGGAAATGTAAACCACACTAACCACTGCTTTCATAGCACCTTGCTTCTGATGTACATACAGTGAGGTTCCTAAGTCGTAAACATCAAATCTTTGTAGAACACAGACATGCTTAGGTACAGCTTACACAACAGACACTCCTCATAAAAACACGATTAGAAATAGTGAATCCACCCTTTCTGCAAAGCTCTGCTCCAGCACAGAACCCCATCACACTGGGGATGACTAATGTCATTTTGGTGATGTAATTATCAACATTAATAGAACCACCAGAGCTCTTTGCAAGAGTCATCAGTCTGTCACTGCAGCTTACAGTGTCTGCTGTACAAGATGTAGGTGACAAAGAAAGGAAACGATCCAAACTTCCTCCTCCCAGACAGCAACTGTTACCACAGGCAAGTTGATAATTATTTCCCTGATGATCTACCAAATTCTAACCATGTAAACATGAAAGAGTGAGATAAAGCAAAGACTTTTTACAAACCTAAATCCATCTTGTTTTTTGCTCCTGACTGGGTAGCTTCAATATCAAATATGTCCTTTTGGTAGCCACTGTGTGTTGTGGTTCCAGAAAATCGTGAACTTACAGTAGCTTCTTCTTCATACTTGACAAGGAGAAAAAAAGTAAAGTTAGAAAGCAACAGTATGAACTTATACAGGGATATTGACATGAACACTAATTCTTACAGCAAACATCCACATTTTTCTTAACCATACTGTCATGGTTTGACATGACAGCCTTTACTGGTACGGGGGAAGGGGCTGTAAAGATGGCTCCTGTAAGAAGTTGTTTGAAACTCTCCCCAGCTCTGAGCCAGACCCACTTCTGGGGCTGAGCCAATGAGATGCCTCCATGATCACTTTTTAAGAAGAAGCCAGAAAAGGAGGCTTCTTCCTGTTTCTTTCTTCTCCTGTCGCTTCTTCTTTTCTGGCTGGTGGTGGTGTAAGGGGTGGGAAGAGTGACAGAAACAACCATGCAGACTCCAAGGTCAGTGATGAGAGAGGAGGAGGTGTGCTGGAGCAGAGACTCCCTTGCATTCTAAGGAGAGGACTGGTGAAGCAGTAATTTGTTTGCATTTCTTTAAAGACCCCTCATCAGTGGTAAGGGTTCATTTTGATAATGGCCCCATGTCAGGGGCACAGACTCATTTTGCTAAGAATCCTGAGCCAGGGGCAGTAACTATGGCCAGAGGAGGCTGCGTCCCATGGGAGGGACCTAATCACTTCATTACAGACCCCAAGCCAGGGGCAGTGATTTTCTTCATTGACACTATGGCTGAAGCAGGTCGTGTCCCATGGAAGGGACCCAATATTCACAGAAGCTGTAACTGTGAAGAGGAACCCACAACAAAGCAGCTCATTAAACTTATGCCCAGAAGAGGTCTAGTCCCGAGGGAGGGACCCTGTATCTGCAGAAACTGCAATCATGGCGAAGAATCCACACCAAAGATAATGCTGAGGACCGTGTCCCGTGTGAGGGACCCTGTATCGGCAGAAGCCGCAGCTGCTGCGAACAACCCACACCAGAGAAGTTCGTTAAGGGCTGTGCCCCGGGGAAAGGATTCCATGTTGGAGCAGGGGAAGAATGCCAGGAATCACCCTCATCTGAGCAGAGAGAAGTGGCAGAGTCCATCTGTGAGAGACTGACCACATCCCCCACTCCCTGAGCCGTTGAGTGGGGAGGAGGGAGAGATATGGGGAGCAGTGAGCTGGGCCTGGGAAGAAAGGAGGGATGGGGGAGGGAGACCTTAAAGTGCCGGTTGTAATTTTCTCATCATCCTACTCCCTTTTTGCTTTTATTCCATTCTGTTTCTTGTAGAATAAACTTTCCTGAGTTCCTCTCTAAGTCGAGCACTGGAGTTTGTTTTGCCCGGAAACGTAATTGGCAGCGAGCCCTCCCTGCCCTTGTCTCCATCCACAACAACCTTGCTTATCTTTTTACTCCCATTTCACTGGGGCCTCTGCCATCCTAACGAGGGTGGGAGTGACTGGGGGCACCGAGCGAGAGCCTGTCGTGGTGCTGCTGTGCTGGCTGGGCCAAACCATGACACATATTCACATTTATTCAGTTAACTATGAAATACTAACTGCTCATTTATGCACTGCATTAAGAAGGGGCTTGAAAAGTATGATGTGCAATTGCAATACAAAGCAATTTTATCTTTCTACTTCCTTGTAACCCAGACACAAATTTTTCTCCTCTTGCTTATTGTGATTTTTAAGTAACAAATGTAGAAATTTATACATAAAACCATCACTAGAAGCTGCATTTTAGCCTCTTTACCTACATAGTGTATAAGAGGACAAGCCAAACAAAGCCTGCAATTATCTGTGGCTGTGGTATTAAATCTCTTTCCACTTCATTTTTTTCATAGAAAAGCATATCTCTCAGAAGCTGGTTCACTGAAGGCTGATATTATCACTTTTGTATTAGGCAAGTGAACAAAGACTCTGAAAAAACCAATTCTCAGAATACTTGAAGAGGACAGATAAATAGTTTTGCTGAGCTGAAGTTCTGTCTCCTCCTACACCTTCATCTACCAGTATGCTTGTTACAATTGTTTCCACAATATCATTTTTCACTCAACTGCACTATTATCTGCCTCAAGGAGCTGATTTGGATTAAAAACAATGAGGAAAAGAAGGAGCTCCTTTCACTGACATTGCTGCTAAAGCCCCTGCACTATTAAAACCATAAGTGATAGTCTGCTGCTACTACTGACGTGCACCATATTAATACAGCTCACAAAACAGAACTGAGCCCCCAAGTCAGAGAGAGATGGGAAAGAAGACACAAGTACAGGATGCCTGTAAATACACTAACCAGAGCACATATCTCATTTGAGCGGTTAAATACACAGACAGTAAGTAACCAAAAGAACCTTCCAACATGTACAAAAGGATAGATAGACGTGTCTGTTAGAAGTATGGACTCAGGTCTCACTTAGTAATTAAAACACTAGAAAGACTCCTTAAACAGCTTAGGGCTGGAACTTGCCTTTAAGATATGGGTCTCACAGTTAGGGTACAACACTGAGACCAACTCAGCATTCCTTACCATATGATCTTTACTGAATGGACACTCCAGGGATTGCTTTGGACTTAAGTTAACACTGGATCTTAAGTCTTGTATTTCAGTAGTCTCAAGCTGCTTTGCCCATTGTTCCATATCGAGGTTCCTGTCCGAAGTTGACATCTGTCCACGTGATGCATTGTATTTCAGGAAGTCTGAATCTTCTTCATAGTCATCATCCACCAACATTTCCCGTTCTTCAGCTATTTCTTCTGTTCTGGGTTTCAGAAATTCATGCATCTCCCAGGACTCCTTCTCATAGTCATCATCATTTTGAGAAAGCTGAAATGACCTTCCCAAGTCCAAACTTGGTTCATCAACAAGTTCTTCTTTAAAAGATGTTTCATCTCTGAATCCCTGCATAAAACATTACGGGAATGCAGATTTTACATTCTGTTCCTTGCTAACTCTTTTAAAACTATGTTGTATCTTATGCCCATAGTAAAAGTACATTCTGGTTTGTAATGTGAAAAATCTTCTACCTTTTGCACTTTCTAAGAGAAAATGCAACCCCTGACTTATGATTTTAACAACAAAAGCAGACATTGCATTTTTTAATACGAAGAAATTGAAGTTGCTGCAGCTATTCAGAATCACCAATCTGGACCAGGTTAGGGAATAACACTAAGAAATCTACAAGAAAAAGTATATACAAATTCACCTAAAGTATTTCTCTGCTCCAGACTTATCTGCTGTCACTTCAGGAATCCGTGTACATTTCTTAGAATACCAACAGCTAAATAAAAACCAGCCTGAGTTTGCTTATGCAACAGTATCAGCGAGAAAGAAAAAACAAAACCAAACCAAGCAAAACACACACTCATTTGGCTGTCCCTTGGGTATTCCATAGATATTTGAACCTGGGGGAGAGAGGAAATGGATGACCCACATCCTCAAAAAGGAAAGTAATTACTTACTAGTCTTAGTGTTTTAAAGAGAAAGGTGTCCACCTTTGTACTGAATTCAAATCACTGAGCCACAATCCAAAAAACAAACAACAAAATCAAGAGAAAAAGTATTACAAGTCACTCTGAAAGATCTCACTCAACAGTTCTTTTTCTGGCATTTGTTGTGTGCCTCCCTGATTTCCAATGCTCCGTGCTTCCCCCAAATTAAATGGGGTGCTCTTGGAGTGAGTCTGCACAAGCAGTTCTGAAATGTTATGCCTTGCATCACTATCAGAAAGCTTGCCATTCACAGCAAGCTTTTCCTCTCTTTTCTTCAGGACAAGGATGTATGTCTAAACCCAATCTTTAAGGCATCAAAACCCCAAACACTGAAACCAACCTACAGATTCAAGGGTCCTCAATAGAAATGTTTTTCTTTCTGCTTCCTGCCCCTTCCCAGGCTCCCCAAGGTACTTCACTATTTATGACCTTTTGTGTCAGAACTTTTTTTGGTTATGTTTGTACAAATGCAGAAGGGAAAAAAAAACCAAACCAGACGCTGACAAAATGTTTGCATAGCTCAAATGAGAGGCAGGAGAGAAAACAAGAGGCAGACAAGAGCATAAAAAGCCCAATGCAATATTACTAGCTGGCATCAAAGTAGAACATTAGCAGATTTTTCATAAGCATTAAATGTTCCTTTCATCTATTTGACCTGTGCACCTCCATCTCAAAAGATACCCAGTCTGAAGAGCTTCTAATTCTCTTCATCTTTACTTCATTTGATTTCAATTCACTTCTGCACCATCCTTCCCCAAACATTTGTGTAAGAGGCATCAATTTCCTTGTTCTATAAAACAGTTGACTTAGCTCAGAACCACACAGTAATTTGTCTCACCATCTCCTGATACAGCACTTAGGTATGTGCACAAGCTGCTGCACTGCAGAGGCAGACGCTACCAATGGAACAGGGAATACTGCAAACCTGACAGCAAAGTCTACTGTTGTAGTATATAACATCTTCAAATTCCTTAAAGTCAGCTTTGTCAGCACTGTGATAGTGCATAAGAGTGAAAGCTATCATGACACACCACTCTTGGCTCTCATATGACTAGGAAAGGTAATAAATGGATGGAATTTTATACTACTGCTCTAAGCTACTCTCAGTGTTGTCACACGTAAGGTAAAACAAAGTAATACAAGCAAATCCCTCTACAACTATTTTGTACAGGTTGATCATTGCAGTTGCTATATTCAGCAAAGATCAGTTTTATTTAGGAAGCAGAGAAACTATTTGAGCTGGCAGAGGACTAATTGCTCTACCAAGAACCCTTCCTGTGCACTTAGAAAACAGCAAATTCTAACTTAAATCATGAAAAATCAGTAAATATGATGTCCAAGCTAATTTCTACATAGTATATCTGCATCTTCCCTTTAATATTCCTAATTTTGGTGCTTATAACATCCCATTTGAGTATTAAGGAGATTTGGTTGCATCCAGACACGTTTAACAACAAGAAAAATCTAGAATTTATGTTTTATTCCTGTGTTGCAGTTCCGGATGATCCTTCATGTATTGTCATTTCTGGCCTAAAAAGAAACCATTTGCCAACTTGAGCTAATGACATTTTTGCAAAGCACTTGAGAACAGATGAAAATTTGAAGATACTCATATCTTTCACATCTCCCTCTACATGGGTCAGCATTGCAGTATTATGGCCTGTTACCCTGGTATCTGAGTTTTTCACTGTCTTTAGTGCCTCATCCTCCCATAATAAACCAAACTATTTCTCAGAAAATAGGAGAACTGAGGAAGAAATAGCTCAAGACAGCACAGGGAGTCTATGAAAAAGAACAGATTTCAAGCTCACCTCAGACACCAGACTACCTTTTTGTTTTGCTTCATTATATTAAATAGTGTTCTGCTTCCCAATCTTACTTTCTTTGCAAAGCTGAACCAACTACTTACAACTACTACTAACACAGCACTCCTGTTCTGTATCCAAGGTAACTCAAGGTATTTTAATGACACAGTAAATTCGAGAAGGTGGTCTGGGAACTGCATTGGTAAGTGCCATGAATATGCATACTGTTCACAATATTATTAGGATACAGTTAGCTGTTAGCCTTTTTCAGAGGGAATCTGGTCTACTAAAGACTTAAGTCTTATCTCAAGGACATATTATTTTTAACTTTAAAACATAATTTCCTTTCGATATGAGCTTCAGCTAAACCAAAAGAGTAACCGAATACCTGTGGTGCTTCAAGCACGATTGAGAAATTCATATTATCTATTGGTTCTGGAGATCCAAGGCTGGTTTTAATGTTGCTGGAATCCAGACTGTGCATGTTCTCCTCCTCTTTGCTTTCTCTCTAAGAAAGGCAATCAAAATGATGAGTCAGGAATGCAAATAAAAAAATCCCCACATTTTTCAATCAATTAAAAGGGAGAGGGAGAACCAGCCAGAGGAGAAGAGATGGGAAAAAGTTATACAGAATAAACAGAATTATAACCATGGGAAGTCATAAATGGAGAAGATGAAGAAAATAGCTTTTATTCTTTTAAGATACTAGTACAGATATAGTAAAAAATGGTGACGTGTGGGAATGAAAAAGCAACCCAAGGATACGAACAATGAAATATAACTTTTTAGAAATGCAAAGAACATATTTAACAGCCTTCCTACAGTGCTATTTCACCACTTCTCTACCACTCTGAATTACAACACTTTCTATTAGACGGTACTTTGTTGTAATTAATTTTGCCTGGGTGCCCTTGATGAACAATACCGCAGTGTTCTCAAGTAAACTATTGCCAGTTCCAAAGCTCTGATTCTAGAAAACAACAAGAAACTCTACTTGGATTTAGTCTTGACTTCAAGCAGACTAAGTTTCTTTTCAGTGGAGCTCAAGCAACCTCTTAGCAGTGTCTTAAGAGTGAAATGGACTTCAGCACACATTTAACTCCTTTGCTGAATTGCTTGAACTATGTGACATCTACGCATAGGGCCTAGCTTTGTCCAGACATGTCTTCCAATTCCACAGGGCTGTTCTTTCAGGAGAAACTTGAGAATGCTGGTTTTCCAATCAGACCTTTTGGACATTGAGCTGCCCATTTCCCAGCTAGCCAGAATTTCTGGACATGTGGAGGTATATGCAGAGCAACACGCATACGTACTTTAACCTTGAATTCCTCTCTCACCCCACCACCACCTCCCTCAAATACAACAATCCAGTCTACATGTCAGAGATTCAAGTAGGAAAAAAAGGGTTAAAATCAATCCTTACCACCAATGGCTTGCAGATTCCAAGAGAAACTGTACCTGGGGGCACAGATTTTAGAACTTCCACTGCCTCTGCTAAAGTGGTGCTGTCCAAATACTTCTCATTTACAAACACCAAGCGGTCCCCCGGCAAAAGCTCACCCCGACGTTCTGCTACTCCACCTGCCACCAGAGAGCTGATCACAATGGCTGTTCTTGTGGGATCTAAGGGATCCTAGTGAGAAAAAAATTTACTGTCAGAGCCTCCTGAAAGATGATGGTTGTTTTGAGCATCTAAACACCACTTAAACAGGATCATCTTCCAATGATACAGAACACAAGCTTGCTGAGATATTCAAAAGGACTAATACGGCCAAGGCTTACAGTTTACAGAAAGAAAGGTTTTCAGTAGGAAGATTATTCTGTCACATGCCTAATTCATTAAGAAATTTTAACATCTGAAAGCTGACTGATATCCTGCCTGCCCTCTTCCTACATAGACAGAAACGGCCAGGCCAACCTGCAAACAGGAAAACAACGCTGGCACTCTTCCACAAGCCTCCATCCTGCCTGTTACGTGCTAATGTTACATAAAATAGCCATTCTGCATGCCATTCAAGAGCTTCACGGGAGCAAAACTGACATTAAAAGCAATTGCAAGATTAGAAACGCTATTAAAATATTACATTAAAACTAAAAATCAACCCCAAAACATTTGAGAAAGAGCAGCAGACATTCGCTCTACTACTGCAGTGCTCCTGCTTTGCCAAATCTGCATAACTTATAAAAGACACCTTCTCCACCCATGAAGCTTCTCTCACAGAGAATACAGGGGACAGCAACAGAAGAGTAACTAAGATTATTACAATACTCTAGCATACAGAGGAATCTGAAGCTCAAAATATCATACACATTGGAGAGGCTGTAAACCAATGCAAAGATATTCACTTCAATTTGTTTTTCCAGTGTTAGCCTCTGTGTTTTGTCATGTACCATTTCTGTCATGCATTCAGCTCTTTACAAATTCATCCTCAAGCCAGTGAAATGAGCACAAGTTATTAGATAGTGGCAGAAAAAGCAACAAAACAAATTTTTGTTTCCTTGTTTATTTTTTTTTTAAGATTGGAATTAGGCTTTCCCCTCCCCTTGCTAAGGACTCAAGGTTCAGAAATGCTCCTTCTATGCACTGGGTCTTTAAATGCATAATCATGTTCTATTTTTCCCTCAGGACTTGCATCTTATTCAGGACACGGGAGGGATAAAAAAAACAGGGGCAAAATTCAAATCAGAAAGACCACCATGAATTCAGCAGCTCAGTGTTAATTTGAAATCGGGAATGTTTTTTTAACTCTCGATTTTTATATTACTGTGTATTGCTTTCCAAGGGAACATGGGGGTTTTTTTAAGGTATGTACAAACACGAGGCAACAAATGTAATATCTGCAAATGGCTGAAATGAGAGAACTGAAATTGGAGTTCATCAGGAAGAGCCACGCTGAAGCTGAATTCAAGTAAATACATATTATTAATAATTCTCTCCTGTTCTACTGCTTAATCTTGCCATTTTATAATCTTCCCAAACACTGGGTATCCGCATTGTACACAAGAGGCTTCCTTGCGAGTATCATGCCTTGATAATCAAGCCCAGCAACCTCCCTCTGCTGCACAATGGTGTTCTGCCTATTGAACCTGTGCCAACACGCTTGGGCTGTCCGACTGTTTCTGCTCAAACCTGCCTCACACAATGCCAAGGGGAAAGGATTTCATCTGTCTCAAATAGCAAGCTGCCCATATATTATTCTGCATGTGCTTTAGAAATGTGCAAAAACAAACCCAAACGCAGCAAGTCCAGAAGAAGAAGCCCAAGGCTTCCAAGACGTATAAATAAATATATATATATATATATATATATTTATAAAGCTTTGAATTTTGCTTTAAGAGTGTTGCATTTTGAAATTGTACAGTTATCACCACCCTTTGAGTAGAGAGTAGCTTTGCCTGCCCTTGAAGACAAAACCATGTGCCTGACTGTCCTGACGACAGCTGACCACAGAACAAACACTGACACAGACTTTGGAGATGTCTTTAATTTTTGGGTTTGCTCCAATGTAAAATAAAAATGATCCTTTGGACTTCTTTGCAAAAGTAGGATTGTGTCGAGACAGCCATTTTTGAGCCAGTAAGGCACTGCTCACTTTAGGAAGGCTTTGCTAACAGAACTAAACCAGCAAGTTCTCCTATCATGGGCTCATCTTGCCATGGCAAGCAAGGTTTATGCTGGTTCCCTAAATGGGTGAATGCTCTCTCAGCAAAACTACACCTTTGCTGACACAACAGCTTTTATAACATGACTTTTGCTGGCTTAGCTATATTGATAAAAAAGTGAACAAAACAAAACCATCACTCATCCTTACTGATGCAGATAAGCTGACAAAATTTGTGAGTCAATGACTGGCCCAGTTAATTAAGGCACTGGCCAAGCATGGGGGAGAATCAGGCTCAGATCCCTGCTCTGTCTGATCTGTAGCTGCTCTTTGTTGGATTCCAGATCCGAACCACCGAGTAGGGCATGGGAATCTCACAATTAGCTGCTTGTATGCAGATATTCAAGGACAGTGGCCCAACTACCACATTTCTGATGAGAAACTGCCCTGTTTCAACTTTTCACTGAAATGAAACTTTGGCTTCAATAAATTGCTGTGTTTTGATATGAGATAATTTAGCTGAAAGAGTGTTCCAACCATCAGGCTGAAAATGAACAGAGCTCCTGCAAACCTACGCAGTTCCTGTGCCCCAAAGTTCTGAGAACAGCACAGCTATCTTTGCTGCTTTGCCACGGGCACGAGCGTAAGCCGTGCATTGCAATAGCTTCACGAAGAGCAGCAGCAGTCGTCTTTAAAAACAGGCTCATATTAAAACCCATTGATCAGGCAAATACAAAACAGGAGTTATAATTACACTGTTGATTTCAACCAGAGGGAGCTATTGTACAGGAAGAGAAGAGCAGTCTGAACTCCACAGTGACAAGGCTAAGCCAGTAACTCGAGCAGAGCAGCACTGTAAAACCCTGTGTGTTTGTTACTAGTGACAGCAAATCGCAGTGCGATTGCCACGAGGAACGGAACAAAAGCTGCACGTGGAGGCACAGAACTATGGAATTTCAAGGTGTTATCATTAATATATCCTCTCTCCAGTTTAACAAGAGAGTGATTGTAACTGTGGATTGCACTGTGTAAAAGGAACAATGTTTTTTTGAACCCTTGCCTCCACGATTTACACTCAAACCCAAACGCACGTGAAGAGTAACATTGCTAAAACACGACAGCAAACACTGACATCACATTCACACCCTGTAAACAGCGAGTGCAACTGGACTGCACAGGTTCTTGTCTTGTTCTTTTCAAAGAAAATCGTGCCAGCAGCAGGCTGAAAAATCCGATTCTTACCTTCTGTACTAACTCCAAGAGGTGACTTCACTCCCACAGTGCCCTGATGGACTTGGAGGCCACCTCCATGTTAGCAGACCAGCTAGAGCCATTCCAGGTTACTAAACAGCACTTACTGCTACTGCACACCTACTCTAAGGCTTTGAATTAATTTTATTTGGCTCACAGTAAGCCAGATAATAGTGATGTTTAGTCACTAGCAGCCAGGACTGGATTTCATAGTTTCAGTCTGTTTTAAAGTGAAAGGCTCATATACTTGGATGGAGTTTACACAGCTCCTGACCCTAACCCAGAGCTAAGATGCTGCTGTAATGGTACTCGGCTGGAATACACAAGTGGCTCAACTTCAACAGCTCAATAAATTTGCATTACAGCAGCGGGAGTGTGCACAGGGCAGCCCCATGCAATTTGGTCATCTTAAAATGAACATGAACTGGGCTCAGTGAGCTTAAAGAGAAACTTTTAACTTCAGTTTACTGAAGGGTTCCTCTACATAAATGAATCATTTCTGAACAATTAAGAAAGGAATTAGACTGCAAAGTAAGGCTATCAGGAGACAAACTCCCTGGACTCACAAGTACTGACACAAATTCTTTTGTAAAAAAAACATTACACCTAAAACAGTTTGCCACTTGTATAAACTATGAAGGTTGACCACTGCCACGAACCAGCAGCAGCCCAGGATTCTTGGCCTCCAGGTAACCCTTTGAGGAACTGGTATGTTGTAGCTGTTGTCTTTTCCTTTGTGTTTGAGCCAGCCATAGAGTATATGAACTTGTTTAAAATAGTCACAACTTACTCATACTTAGCACGCCATATATTTAGCTACGTTGAACCACAGGTTTTCCCTTCCCCCCTACTGCTCCTCATCAAAATCCACAAACGTTTCCTGGAGTCTAGGTGTCAAATTTTTCTTCTTATTTTCAGAGCCTCGTTTGTTCTGGATTCATTTAGCAGCGCAGAGTCAAGCAGAGGCCACTGCAGTTGCTGCCTCTGGGATCGCTGGATTCAGAGCAGTATGAAGTCTCTTAAAAACCTGAGCTCTGCTAAACTGTGAAGAGTCCCAGGAGCACCAAGCGAAGAGTCCTACACGCAAGGCTGCTGGAGCACGTGGCTTTATTGTGTCTTTGAGGGAGGGAATCAAACTTTCCACGGGCACCAAAGACTCCCCTCTCAGTTAGCTATCAGAAGTCGTTAGGAAACAAATCTGGAAACAGAACCTGTGCAGCTTACCTCTGTCCATCACCACGCTGGAAAATTAAAACGCTAACAACAGCCTCCTTTTCCGCAGCTTTACCAACACGTGCGGTTTCTGCAGCAGCCAAGAGAGGGCACTCCAGGCCAGCCCAGCTCCCCGCTCCATGCTCGGACAGGTCCCGTCTGCCCAGCGCCATCGAGCCCTGGCTTTGCGGAGCCGGCTACTCTGCAGTAGGCTGTGGCTATAACTCGATTGGATGTAGGCAGCTTCCACGTTTTCTGGGGTTTTATTTGTGTTTGCCTTTTTTAAAGGCTCATATGAAAATGTAAGACAAAGCTGCGGGTGACCGACATTTACTGTGCAAAGTCACTCTCACTTAGTTACAGGCTATATTAGTTTTGGCATCACTTTAAGATCTAAATTCAGCTAGCCTGACTTCCTAGAATATTTTAGCTTTCTTCAAGCAACAAACTGCCTCCTGCCACAAAAACACTCCTCTGAAAAAAAACCCACATCAAAAATAGCATGGCAAAGGATCCCAAAAGAAACAGTTTGAAACTTTTTTTCCTTGTACCCATTTTGATTTATCTGAACAATTTTACAAGTGCCAATTTGTATACTGCAGGTTTTTGCGAGAGAGCCAAAACAAACACATGCTAGAGCTCAGAGGTCAGAGCAACCCAGCTTCATTACATTTTGCATGGGACCACTTCCAGGTCTAACATACATATCCATATTTAAAACTCTTTGGTTTGCAAGGGAATAAGATACCAGACTGAAAGACTCTTACACACAACACTGTAGCATACTGTACAAGGAACAGACACTTGTCAACAATGAAAAGGACCAAATGCAATCTATGTTCATCTCACTGCTATGTGGAACACGGGCAGAACTGCACATTTACCTGTCTGCTCTGTGTTGTGAAATTAGGCAAAATACTCATCCACACTCTCATTTTGCGAAGTGCATTCATTCCCTATGCACAGCCACCCTCCACATGCATCCCATTGGCATTGCTGGTGCATAAGACTCAAGAACAATAGACAACTTGCAGCCTTTTCAAAGGCACAAAGTAGTTCTCAACAGAAGGGGATGAGAAGAAGAGCTAGCTGTGAGTGAGGTCCAATTTCCCCCTTCAGGCGGCCTCAATTAGGGATTGAGACTCTAGATCCCAACCTTCTGCTCATCCTCTCCAACATATTTACAGGAGCTGGCTGTAGGAACTGCCAAAGGTACTCTACAGCCTGAAAAAACATCCCTGAGAAAGAGCTCAACTTGTCTCAGATCCATTGCACGGGCAATCAGACTGAAATCCAAAGCGTTTAAGACTTGTTTCTGCCTCTTCCACTCCTATTAGATTGCAGTCAGCAGGACTGCTTAGGGAGAAGACTACACAATGCACAATCTCTGTCTGTACCAAAGAAATAAACCAGCAGCTGATGTGCTGAAGTAACATAAACTTAAATACAGAACAGTATTCAAGGAGGAACGCTGAACTTTTCTGTGATGTAAGGCAAAGCACTGGAAATAAAACATAAGTATTTATTGATCCGCAGTGAGGGAATAAAGCAATGAATTTCAGAAGCTCCAGCGTGCAGCCAGCATTAATCAAAACTTCTGTTGTGGGAAATGTCAGCAAAGAAACAGGAATTCACAGAGAAAGCAAAAAAAAAAAACCACACCTTACCAAAACATACAGAGCCACACCCAACGGAGAGAGAAGAGCAAACTAAGAGTAGGTGGCACAATGGGTTTCCCAGACTGGGCTTTCATCACCTGCGCTCTGAAATCATATCAGTCTTCTACAGCAAGAATGAACACGGTGGCCAGCAATCACTCCAACCCGCGGAGGTCTGGCAGAGCTGGCGAGCACGATGCAGTCACTGTTCATCTGCTGCACAAGAGGCATATGCAGTAGAGAGAAGGGACGAAAGCACCTCCAGGGAAGGATCAAAAGAAAAAGATCTTACACACTACTGATACTCTCAAATAAAAAGATCAAAGCTAGGCACTGACTGTGGTAGTTTTGAAAGTGTCCCTGTGCAGTGGACTCACGTGCATGTCACTATCTTTTAATTTATCAAACTTCTCTATCAACCTAAGGTTTCATCCACCTTTCCTATTTGCTCTCAACAGAACTAAAGTCACAGGGATTACATTCATCAGATTCTCTTAATATCTTATACTTTCAGAATTTCCAGCTCCAGAAAAAACACAGTGAATGCTGACTACAGGGGAAAGCCACAGAGATAAGAAAAGAACCCCCTGAACTCATAAGGAAGTGGAGGAAAACCACTGTGTGACGAGATAAAGAAGGGACAGAGATGTGTGGGAATAACGAAAAAAGATACCAACAAGCCAAGGGAAAAAGTATAAATGGTATCACCTAATGACCTGCATTCAGTGGTCTGAACACTCTGGGTTCCATCACCTTTCAGATTCAAATAATCACTGAAATAAAAATCCACCAAGACAGTCCAGCAGGCACCTGCACCAGTTAGGTGTGCTGACCTCAACACTGTTAACAGCCTCTGGAAGTGCAGCACGTGTTTTCACACAAACCAGAGCTCTCCTCTGTGTGGAAAGCCTCCGGCATCATAAACAGCAAACCCATGAATTATGGAACATTTGCTACAGAAAAAGCTGCAAAAGGAGAAAGTGAGGAGACAAGGAGAGACCATTTTTTGCAACAAGGACCTGCAGACAACAACTTGGCCCAAAGAAGACTTGCAACAGTATGGATGGCAGAGAAGGCAAAAAGGTGGCAGAGAATTTTAAAGCTACCGTGAAACGCAGTGAGAACAGACAGGAAAACTCCAAATGCAACAGTACTATTTGGATTTGGGGAGCAGCATCTTCCAGAAGGGTGAGGTATTAAGAAAACAGAATACCTCATAACTTCCTTGAGTTTTCAGAATTCTTCATGCTTATCCATCAGCACCAACCTACACCTCAAACATCATCAGTTCATAACAAGACTTCGAGCTGTCTGGGACAAGCTTTCAAATGCCCATTCCTCCAACATCTCCACGTGCTCACTGAAAGACTAACACAGCTTTTAGATATGCAGCACTCAGTTGCAGAGTTTTCTCTAGTCTCACCTACATTCTCTTACCCTTGCTGAGATTTGACAAGTGTTTAACAGAAAACCTAGGTACAGTTTTGTCCCCTTAAATTCTCGCCTTCTCTTGCAGGCAGAAGACATCTGTGGAATAATAATGAACTTCTTTGGTTTGAGGTTCTTTTTTGTTTTTATTAAAAGCTATTCTTCCTAGCAGGAAATGAAAAAGAACAACCAGATTGTAGAATTTGGGGAAGAAAAGGGAAAATATTTCTAAAGGTTAATAATAATACTTGTTAGCATTTATTTCAAGGATATGCAACAAACCAAAGAAAACCAGATGTTCTCAGTAATGCTCTGGTTTCTCTGCAAACTCAGGTATTGTCCAGAGGCACTGGCTGCTGTAGCTCACAGAGAGGAGGGGCTGCCCTGCGGAGGTGCCACTCTGCCCTGTACATGAGTTCTCTTCCTACCTTCTCACTCGGAGGCAGGCAGCCTAGCCCTGCATGCCCAGCACCGGGGCGCAGCCAAGCCCAAACGTGACCTCCTGCATCCAAGTTCTCCAGCGTCTCTACCTCAGCGAGCTACTCCTGGCTATCTCACACCGAGATACACAGTCTCTTTGATTTCTTATTAAAGTGGTTTCTGGTCTCCCAATGCTTTTAGTACTGCTGCACTGAAGTTTTAGAAACCACTAAGCACGAACAGCCTAGAAACTTCACCAGGAATGTGCTCCATTGCATTCACCAGCTCTTCTGTCCTGAAAAGTAGTATTCAAGCTGAACTCCAAGAGAATTTTTCAAAAAGCTACATTGAATTCACTTCATGACACACTATTACGAATCATTTTACAAATGAAGCAGCTTAATATGATTTAAAGGATGCAGAACTTTCCCATAGGGGGAGAGAGGCAAATCCTCCGTGAGATGAGTACCAACACAGTTGGCACTGAGGCTTACAGAACTTTGATGTTAATGAATGTGGATGGGTTGTAGAGATGGGAGAAAAGCTGCCTTTATCAGTTTTCCCAGTACCAAGCTGATAGCCATTGTAAAACTGCTTTTTAATACAGCTGTGCAGCTTTTGCCAGTAAGCCACAGGTTTCCATCACATGACCAGGTGAAAATATGCTTAACAAGGACGTGAATATGCTCCTTTGTTCATAACAAACTTATCACAAGACAGACAAAGCTCAAATTATCACAAGAGGGCAAACAGTTAGCCAGCAATAGCAGTGTCAAAGCATTTCAGCCCACATCTCACTGTTCAACAGTCCAAGAAGGAAAAAAGAAAATGAAAAATCCATTTGAATACCACTTTCTACAAATAAGAAGTCAGTTTGCTTTTTTGTAACTCTACATCTGGAGCCTGTTTGTTTGAGGCAGAAAGAAAAGAGGAAAGATGTTTGGAGACACTTTAATTGCTTCACTTCCTGCCATGAATGACTATGCAGTGATTTTGTTTTAAAAAACAATTGTTTCCCATGCTCCCTGGGAGAAGGACAAACATAACCTGCTGAATGTGCAGCAAAAAAGACTTCAGCTCAACAGGGAGAAAAAACCTGCTAATGATAATAAAGAGAAGCCCAGGGATAAGGCAGCTGTGGAGTCCCTATTGCCAGAGTACAGTAAGAACCTCTGAAGCACCGACCAGGCTGATGAAGGCAGGCGTACATCATGCTGCTTCAGGTCTGGGTAATGTGAAGCTCATAACAGTGTCAAAAAGCCAGTTACTGGTTCCATGGATGGCAGATATTCACATTCATTTTGGCATGGATCGCTTGGAGCAGGTAAGTCCATGAGCTCCTACAGCCCCATAGGTCTGTGCAAAAGCACCTGGACACTGGGTACTTACCTTTAAAGTACTGACAGAGAGAAACAGCATCTCACAGGCATTCCTAAGAGCTATGTAAAATGCCAACCTTCCTCCTTCCAACCCTCGCCCTCCCCAGTTTCATGCGCTTTAAAACCACAGCTTTAAAATACTCTGACTGAAAAGCACAGTAAATTAAGTTTCACATAAAGTCCATTCAGCTTTTTGTTTAATTTGATAAAAGCTCATCAGACCATTCAAGTTACCTTCTGGTCAATAGAGTCTGAAGAAATCTGCAATTCAGCTACCTGTGGTTTTCCCAATATTTCTGTAAAACATTACTGACAGCATCTGTCGGCCTGTGTGCATCAGGCCTTTGGTAAACACTTTTTCAGGGCCACTCAGAGCGCCTTTTATACTATTCCTATCTCTCGTTTTTCTCTATGTATGATTTGTCTTTCCTCTTGCTCTAACACTCATTTTTATACAGCATTTCTCCCCAGTTTTAACATGACAGCACATCCTGGCTTCTTCCATTTTCATTTCTTTCTAAGAAAAGAGATTGGTCTCAATCACAAGGGCTTAGCTCTTGACTTGCTGGCTAGCAGGTTTAGCTTCAGGCTAGACACAGTTAAGCTGGATACTTTCACATCTATTGACAAAGAACAATAAATACGCTTACCCGCAGCCCCTTGCATTACAAATGATCCCAAAGCTCTCTACAAACAGTGGACTGGGTCCCTCATTCACCATCTAAACGTATTTGCCGCTAACTGTGCCAGCAACACTACATAAAAGTTAGTTAAGAGGTGAAAAAGAGAGCAACTCCTCCAAGTGAAATTACAAGGAAATTAGGGGAGGTAGAGTATATGACTTCACAGAGAAGTTGGCCAGCAGACCAAACAGCACACCTTTTTAATGGCCAAAGGGAGGCAGAGTTCAAGACAGAATCCCCAGCAATACCACACTGCTCCTCAGGTCCCTGCCGAGCACGATGCGTTATCAGCTGCAGAAAGCACACCGCACGCTGAGCCCATCCGCGCGCCTGCTGCTGCCCCTCCTTCTGCAGCCTTTTCATCTAAGCATTATCAAGAGCTAGCAATGCCTAACCTAAGAGCTTTGACAAGATCCCAACACAGTGGTGACAATGGAAAATACACAGAAGAATTCATTTTAAGACTTCTTCAGTGTTTCCTGTTTAAATAAGCCATCACTCCAGGAGAAAAAAAATCCGGTGAAAAGGATCATTTCAAAAATACACACGATCAGCCTCCTCATCCACATCCCCTCTTGCCAAGTATTGACCTTGCTAGCAGAGCAGCTGTCTCAAAGATTTTACATTTCCTACCACGTAATTATAAATTAGGACATTTCACCAAAAAAAGAAAAGAGATTTTTCTATACATAGTGATCACAGGAAGCTGAACAGCATCCTACATAAACACAGTCCCGTCACAGCAAAGAGGGTAAGTCTTCTCTCTTTCTCTAATGACATACCAAAGTTTTAGGAACTTGTGGACAGCCCTTCCAAGAGGACTTTTGTGAAAAAGGCAGCTCCGTTTTAAGCACTTAAATCCCTCAAGACAGACAAAAGAAAACACAGGACAAAGGAGAAATACTATTGATTATGCCTAATTGGTATAATTAATTTGTAATTAGTTCACTAAAATATATAGGCATTGGAATTATGCTTGTAAGTTTCTGGGAATATCCTGCAAGTCACTTGGGACGTGCTTATCATTTATTTGATAGATGAAACATTATTAGAAAGACAGCCCATTAAAAATTGATTTACCAGAGTAATAATTTCTTGATCTCAGCATTCACTTGTCTACGGACTCAGATTCCTGTTCTACCTCCCAAAGAGTTTTTATTAGTACTGTTTTTCAGAGAGGGGCTTGGGAAGCACAGGGTTTCAGACAACTGTGGCACGTTTGCCTGAAACATATCCTCTGTGTCAAGTGTGTAGTTAGTTTTGAGAAAACAAAATGATAAATACTATAAATTATACAAGACAAGAATATTCAGCACCACATCCAATTCTACAATGAAAATGAAGAAATGGAAATGGAAAAAGCCTCATGCTTCAAAACAAATACCAAACACAAATGGAAAGCAGCAGGGAGAAACTTCCCCAGCAGTGTAAGCAGCCTGGTCTCTAATCACTTAGCATTTTTCCGCTTCTGCAGTGCATCTGGCATCGCTCACTGTCATAAATGAACAGGGCTGGACGAGCAGGATTGCGGGGATTCTTAAACACTGCAGATAACAGTCACCAGTCTCTCACAAGAAGCGACTGAAATGGGCTGGTATGCACTGGTACTGCAGTAGCATTTCAAAGATGTTATCATAACTTGATGTGAGGGGACAGTAAGATGGAATAATAATGCATTGCTGCTTTTTCTTTAATGTTACTTCACTATTCCCACTGCTTTTTCTGAAGTCCTACCAATATTTCTGAAGTGCCATCTCAATTAACAGCTACAGAAATAATTTGATCTTAAAAACCCAGAACACAGTCACATCACTTCCAAGCTGTGTAGGTAATACCAAAGTTTCCTCAAACTTCTGTAACAGGTAGAGAGAGTCAGTCCTTATGTGTGCAGTTATGAGCACTACAAACAGGCCTTCTGCTCACAACCACCTCTTAAAAACTGTTTTCCTCCCCATCCTACCTCCAGTAACACTAATGGGAGCCTAGAAAGGTTGGCCTCTCACTGATGTACCCGATGCCCTGATCCGTGAAGCTGGGCCATGTGAGTGCCTGTATTCTTTTAAAGAAGCAGATATTTGTAACAATCATATAACCACTCAAAAAGAGGAAAACCAGTGGCTAGACAGTGCAAGTGGTGTCATTTACCAACACAAGGCTTGAATCTTTTCTTGCAAAATGAAGAATATGTGCCTAAAAAAACCCTCTTTCTTTTTTAAAAACGGGTAAAATTGCCAAAAGAAAATGGAGTCAGGTCTCCAGGTCCTTTAAGCCACAATTAAACACTTCACTGTAATTTTGTGCTCCTCAGCAAATCTGCTTTAAGAATTCTGAACAGCCTCTCAGGAACCACATACTTTATTTTTCCCCGCCTCCAGTCTAGCACAGACAATTATTTATTTTCTTTGCCCTGCACTTTAAGAGTGTGATGGATGTATTTACATCCACACACACAGACTCCCAGATATCTCTCTCTAAAAATTAATCTGCGGATGATGAAAAGTGTAAAAGATCTAAGAGGCAAATCCCAAACAAAAGAACATACTTTATACATCAAATATCTTGAAATTATAAAGATCTGAGATTAAGTGGTTTACCACTCATTTAGAATTGATTAGAATGTATTTAAATGTAGCTGAAAGTACCACAACATTGCTCATGTATTTGCATCTGCGAATAAGTAAATAAAAAGCCTGTTATTAAAGCCTTCATTAATTCTGATTATATGAGAACTTAAAAGCAAATCTGTGTATTAGTGCTGTGTAAAGACTCCTAGCAACTCTACAGTAAAGCTGGCACTGCAGCACAACATGTGTCAGCGAAAATGACTAGCAGGATCTATTTTCAGTAATCTTAAATCACACTGGTAAAATACAGAATTCATGGTTTTGCATAATACTTCCAATAGTTTTTTTACTCTAAATTCATTCCCAATTCATGCCTTATTGTATCAAAAAGTGAATTTTATATCACTTGACATTTATGCACAACAGTTGAACACATTTTATTAGACTACAACGTTTAGGCAGGATTCAGATGTGATGTGTATATTATTATGAAGAGTGATCCAGCTATTTTATTTCCTTATAAATATGATGGCTAGAGGTTTAAAGCTATATCACGTTGACTAGAAACATAAAGAACATTTCATTCTGACTACAGATTTTGAGAGTTTCTGTATATTTAATTGAGGCCAGTATTTCTGAAAGATGGATCCATTCCTTTTAGTAGAATTTTCCCCCAATTGAAGACTTTTCTGTTGATTTCTCAGGAGTTCAACAATTAAGTACATAATCTAGCCTAAAATTGTGCTACTTAGAAAAATAAAGTTGTGAGCTGTGAATGACTTCTGAAAGTCAACTTCCCCCGTGGTGCCTCCTGAATGATCGTCTGTCCCCCACCCGCCATCCCCTGAAAATCATACCCACAGCTCTGACACGCTGGTTTAATATTTGACAGAAGCTTGTGTTTGCAACACCGATTCACATGTCAGCCCTGACATTCTCTTTTGACTGTGAAGGTCAGCGCTGGTAAAGCTACATCGCAAACTCTACCTTTTATGGCTTGATTCAAAGCCCGAGTGAACCTTTCCACGACTTCAGTGGGACCACAGACCGGCATGAGTCTATACTCATTTATAAATGAAAGCTGATTAGGGGCAGTGATGGGAATAAAAACAAAAGACTCATTACATTTGGCACATAGGAAATGATGCTGCAATACCTAAGAAAGCTTGCTTGCCACTCTCTTAGTCAAAAAGTCACTCCAAGTTAAAACAAAATAAACCAAAAAACAACCTCCCCCCAACATTAGGCCATTAAATCCAGAGTTAAGGTGGAGTTTGATTAAATATTTTGTACTTTATCACATCTGATAACCAGGCTGGTTTGGAACAAGCTCTACACTATACCTTAAAGAGTTGGCCTCAGAATAAATTACTTTTCCCTACACAGTTTCTAGACCTAACTGCCAAGTTTATTATCCAGTAATCAAAATCACAAACCATTTTAAAGCACTATACAAGGCAAAAGATCAAAGGGATTTTTAGTATTTAGTTATACAGAAAAGTATACCTGATAGTCTAAAATGCTGAATCCTAAACCATTTTTGTCTTTCTCCAGTTCAATAACCTTCACATCAGGAGACCATAATGCTAATTCCCCTTCTTCCTCCTCAGGATTAAGGTCTTCCTCGGGCTTCACCTGAAAAATACAATTTTTTGATCAAATACTATATTTGCAGTTCTTTATAAACAGTATTCCTTCAAGATCTTGATTATTAATGGCTCATACATACCCTAAAATATGAGCCTTCATGGAATTACAACTTCACTGAACAGTATGCATCCATTTTTCCCTTGCTGCCCTGGCTACTCCCCTGGGACTATGCCTACATGTTTTGAGTATCAGAGCCCAACCTGGCCTACAAATACCCATGTATTCGCCAAATTAGTTGTTACAATATTACTAACCTGTTACATGTTGATGGACTTCAGCTGTCCCATTAGATGCATAAAGGAAAAATAAATATCTTAGCATGAAAGATTTAAGCACAGAGAGCTAACAGACCAGGCACAACTGATTCTTGTGTCATCAAATATGCACTGCTGTGAAGCAAAAGAAAGAAGTTTTTCTTCCACACATTCTGTCTTGATAGTCTTGACAAAAGAAAGCAACATTGCGAGCTTGCTCTAAGGAGAAGGCAACTTTTGTTCATTCAGTATCATCTTCTGGCAAAGATGTGCAATTGACACAAATGCAACATCAAAAACCACAGTGGAATGAGTTCTGTTGCAACAGAAAGGGCCCTTAACAAACAGGCATAATACTGTACACCTTATTCTTTCATGAAGCTACATACTTCACGTTTAACTCTCCACCTTCAAGGAAATGATATCAGAAAACACGAGAAAATATAAGAAGTCAAGGTGTAAAGACTTCTTGTAAATAGGAGCAGCCACTGTAAGTGCCAAGCCCTAGTTGGAGACTTTAAAGCTCTTGCAATGGAAAGAAACATTAAATTTCATTTTTTTCCAGTTCTATAAAAACCTACTCAGAACATGGAAGTAATCAGCTAATGGTGGCAAGGATGTGATTTAGTATAATTCAGAGCTCTCACTCACCTATTAAGTGTAAGAATGATGAATTTGATGTACAAAGTCAGCAGGCTAGCCTGGTGATTTACTTACCTTGTATTTATAGTACAATGAAGTTTCTCATGACCAACCTGTATAAAATGTAGTAAAAGTACCAGTGTTGCAAACATGAACTATCTTTCATTGAAACACCAGCTGTCCCTTATGAGTCCAAATTGAATGGCAAAGCCAGCTTTATGTGACAATTTAATACAAAACTGCCTCATATAACAATACATTCTAGGAAATATTATTTAAGAGTGAAAAGTGGTCTGGATCAAAAGGCAGAAGGAAAAGAGAAACACTGCCTTTAGAAAGCTAAATCCCTTTCTCAAAAGTATACACACTTTTTCCAAAAGTTACTGTCTTTTTGCACTACTGAAAGACATAAGAAGTCTACCTTTTGCTCTGGAGGGGAAAATCTCACGTTGGGTTCATCCACAAGAGACTCGCTGCCATCATCAAAAAGTCGCCGACAGCAAACCAGTGTAAATGGGGGTGGCACTTCTTTCAGGAAGGTGATTGCCTCACGGCGTGACTTTCCATATAGCTGAACCCCATTTACCTACATAGAAGGGAAAACACACACCCACACTAAGATAATTAAAGCATATCAACAGCATCCCTTTATTAGTTTTTGCTTATGTACGTGTCTTCCCTCATCCAATCGTCAAAGTCTGATTTTACGTCGGGATTCTGGCAATGCTTGGACAGTTTTATTAAGGTGTGCTTCTGAAGCACACAGTCATTTCTGTAAGGCTTACACTTCACCTGAAAGATCCTGTGACTACTCACTTCTACATCATGTCTCTTCTATCTTGAGCGTCCTCCAACTTCTTTTCTGCTCACTACACTTCCTAGCCTAAATTCTTCCTAGCACTGTTATTTCATTCTGACCTGCTTCTCTGTTGGGGATTTTTTTTTAGCATTAGGCTTATGTGTTTGAATTTGAAAAGAGAAAATATCATATTTTCCCAAATATTTTAAGAAAACAGATTCTGAACTCCACTCAAAAAACTTGAAATCAGAACTAGCACAACTTTGTCATTTGTTTAAAAATGTAACAAAATGGTTGAAACTAAAATTGGTCCTAAGGAAAACATGTAAGAATGTTTATATAGTAAAAAAGAAACCAATTACAGTAAGCAATTAATCAGAAAACCCTGACAAGGGTCAAATCTTACCATCCCATAAGCTTTATATTCTGAGTGATAATAGAAAACCCTAAGGCCGTTGTTAATGGATGTTTTAAACCACAGACTTAAAGAAAAAAAAAGTAGATGGATAATAGTGCTGCTTTAAAAATGGGACACTGCAGCTGTGATTCATTCTCTTTCACGTATTTTATAACCTGCAATATCATGAGGGTACATCTATTTGCACCATCTATTTGTATCCTCGAGTATGAGAAAAGCACAATGTCAGTAGGTGTCACAGACGTCAGCATCATCTGTGTTGATGAGCAGTGCAGCCCCAAATGAGCAGGGGTTTAATCCTGTCAACGCTATGGACCCAACCTCAACACCTCTTCTGTTTCAGGGATACCTTTCAGGCTACCTCAAGTCTGCTCTCATGCTCAAATATCCAAAGTTGCTGCAGTGTACCCACTGGTTTAGGAATCCAGTACACATCACCCAAGTCCACTCCACAACATGAACAAAAGCACAGTAAGTGAGGATAATTGAAGATTGTCTTCAATACTTTATACCCAAACTGCAATGATCATGTAGGTATATGGACATCAATACGCAACAGACACCTACACAGCTCTGTACTTGTGTACTTGAGTCAGAGCCTTGCCATACACAACCCAAATCTTCTTGTTCTTTAGAAGGACTCAATGTTTTGCAAGACTACAGTGAAACCTCGCTTTAGCCACTATTTTCTTCCTGATCACCTCTATTTTCCCCCACCTTTTCCTTTGTGCTTTTTACAGCCTAAGTATTGCTTATATTGCTGGGAAACACAGAGTTCCTCTCACACTATTACCCAGTCAAGGAGAAAAATTCAGAGTGGTGTAACTGGCCTCCAACTTGGTAAGATGAACTGCTCTGGGTTTTGTTTCTGTAAGAGTTACAGCAATTGCTGAGCTATCAGACTAATCCATTAGTTAATTATTTAAGCAGAACTATCTACGCGTAAGGATTTTTTAATGCATTGGGAGTGGCAGCGTGGTGGAAAGTTACCAGCACTTCTCAGCATCCTGTGATTGATGGAGAAGAGCTACCACGCACTCCCAAGCAGACTTGGGGACTCCCATTTCTTCTTTTGCAGCTGCCAGAAATCAGCCTCTAAACACACAAGGTGCCCTCCACCCCATTCATCCACCCCGCCACTCTAGTTAGGTGGTGCCATCAAATAGCACCAACTGAAATCTTATGATGAAACTGGAAGGATACGAGGAAGCTATTTACTCTTAAAAAAAGAACACAATGAAATTAGCTAAAATTAAGGGTAGGGGAGGAAGAAAACACTATGCTGTCATAATTCAAACACATCATTAAAAATAATCAACATTCAACTCCACTATAATATTAACAAAACAAAATTCCTTACTGATCACTCTTTAATCCCAACTGCATCAGGCCCAGGTAGAGCTGCTTGTTCAGAGAATGGGGCTGTCACTTTTTCCATTGCAAACCTCTGCTTAAGGGGATTTAAAACTTGGCTGCAAAAAACATACTCTGGGCTAAACCTGGCATACACAGCTTTAGCCCTGGAGCACATTTTTATTTTGTTGGAATTTTTATCCAGCTCCAGATTAGAAAAAAAATTTAATGCTCACTAAATCTGGACATATCTGTGAACTTAATTGTAAGTACATAGTAATAAGTAAAACTGTTAAATGCAATTGAAGTTTCCTAAGTTACTCTACAGCACTGCATCATCGCTTTTTGCAGACAATTTTTCATTTAATGGCCAAGGAATTTAAACAACACTTCCAGCATTCCATTAATATCCTTTCCTTTAGGAATCAAGATTTCCTCCATTAAGCAATAACTGAAGAAACAGTTTAGGTCTTAGCAATCAGCATGATTTTTTTATGCTAAAGGGTGAATGATAAGTAAAAGCAAGAAAGCTACACACCTAACAAATTGATCTTTCAGAAAGCCTAATTCTGTTCCCACTGACGTCTATTAAACATTCTTTACAACCACTAAAAACAGTTCAAATTCAGAATATTCCACAAAGAGAAGGTATTTGACAGTCTTCTCACTTGAAGGCAGAGTACTGATAGATATACTTACAGATACACACACACAAAATATGTATTGTTTTAACCCTATCAAATAAATGGGTTTTTTCTCCGGAGCCAATAGGTCTGGTCTGATTCCAATAACTTCAAAGCTGCCCCAATACCTCTCTATACGTATTTAAACAAAGTGATGTACCAGCTCATACACAAAAACGTCTTTCAACACTCCCTGAGCAAGTTATACTGTGTAACAAGAACCACTATTCCTGAGACTGTTGTAAATTTTTTAGGAGTGACAAATATTAAGAAAGATTATCCACTACAAAAGCTAATGCCAAATGGCTACAACTGAGCTGAAGGACCACAGATAGAAATACATTCAACACAAATATTATCTCTGCCCTTATAACTCTTGATACTTGTGTTAAAAACATTTCAGGGAAAAAAAAAAAAACTCCATGAAGATACGAAAAGGTTACAAGAATTAGACATTTTGTCCATAAAGGAGGTATAAAACAGTGAAGAAAATGAATGTGAATTCCAAAACACTACTCTACTTCCACAACCAACTCTTGAGTGATACTATTGCAGAGAGAGCAGCCTAACCATGATTTAATACAGGAATTTTTAAGAAGTCTAAGCAAACAGGAAATAGTTCTATTTTGGAGAGGGTTGTTTTGTTCTTTACCTCTAGAAGTTCATCCTCTAGTTGCAGAAGACCGAGTGTTGCAGCTGGACCATCTGAAGCAATTGATGATATATAATGATGTCCATCAAATGTGTCAAGCTCCACTCCCAGTCTCAATGTGTGGATGGGCAATAACTGCCAAAAGGTAAGTATAGCTGAGAATGTATGTATCTTTATCCACTACATATGTGTGTAAACACATTTAGGATTCATTGCTTCACCAAATTAAACTAAGCACGCAGTAAGATGATTAAGTCTCCACACTGGTATCATCTGCGTTACACTGTAAGCATTCAGACAAACTGTTTGCACAAATAAAACCAACCAGTCTGTCCTTTGGGGGAAAAGCCAACTCAAATTGTATTCTTAAGTAATGTTACCACGTTGGAAAAAACCCAGAGAAAAGTACCATCTCAAGTCTATCCCACCTAAAAAGTGCATTTTCAACAAAAGAAATTCCACAAACGCCATAAAAAACTCATCACCAGATCAGCTATTTTATTCCCTAAGGAGCTACACTATTTTGAGGCAGGAAAGATATCCACGAAGTATTCTCTGCAAACAGCTAATAACCCTGTCATCCTTGTTTCTGCAAGGTGAAATCACTGATTTTGTGTTAGCCTTTTCCCAGTGGGCCTCCCAAACCTGGAACTTTTCTCCATTAGTATCTCAGGCCTACTAATATTAGGAGGACTAGAATAAAACTGATACACTATCCAGACAGACAGCAAAATCATGACTTGGGAAGAAGAAATGATGTGGCAGCATCTGCTCCTTCAGTTTGGCCATTTTTCGGCTTTTTATTACTTGAAACACTGATTGTCCTTCTGGTTCCAAAGTAATGTTGGATGTTTAAATAAAAGGAGCAATCCATTGGTCCTCAGCATTCCCACACACTCATGTCTGATTATGAGTTTATGGCTTTTCTTCAATGAAGTATATA